>NW_018127936.1:2424266-2425651 GCF_001952655.1 Monopterus albus
GTATAAAAGATATTTAGTTATATTTGACTCGTTTTTTTATTGCTGGCCACCTAATACATAATTTTTTATAGTGTGGAATGTAAATTTGTTATATATGCACATCCAGTAGCTCTGAGTTTCTGTATGTGTGATTTGGTGATGTTGAAGAAAAACACCTTAACAGTTTCTTGTATTGATGAAGGTTACAAAGGTGCATCTGATTACACATGTACATCTGAATCAGCCTGCGTCATTGTAAACTTCACAGTTGTGCAACTGTTTTTTTCTGTAGTTCTGGAGACATGCCAAATGATTAATAATCAATAATTATTCAAGTGTATTAGACTTTGTCATTGTACCCAAACCAGCCTGAATTCTAAAGTATATTATCTAACATCCATCTACTTCATCCAGCTGGGAAAAGTTAGAACCACTTACAAAGAGTCAAAAATAACAAACTCCAAAATGTATTTGTTACACTAGTTTGCTATGAGCATATTAATGTAGTTTATTTCATTTTAGTTGCATAAAAAAATGAAGCAAGAAACAAACCAGAGAGAAGCCAGGGGAGCATACAAGATAAGGCAGGAAGCCTGTGTCCTTAACATTTATTCAACATTAAAGAGCACATGGCATGCTCATTTTGCTTCTTTCCAGCCATTTAATGTTTAATCTTGAGTACCTTTAGATTAGCTTTGCACCCATCATAACTGTCTGTGTTTCCTCACAAGTGAACAGCACAATGAACCGCAACCACATTAATTAATTTGAATTTCTCCTCCTTACATAGATAAACAACGATATATGTACCAATGAAAAGAGATTTGTAACACGCTAAAGAAAGCAGGTAATTGAGAAACCCCATATTTTGATACAATTAATCATGAGTTATTAATGGATAAGTTAGAAAAATATGGGATCAGAGGAATGGTTCTGAAATGGATTAGAAGTTATTTGACACAGAGGCGTCAATTTGTGAAGTTGGGTGAATACCAATCGAGTGAGCTGGACATTGTATGTGGAGTGCCTCAGGGTTCTGTTTTGGGACCTAAATTATTTATATTATACATTAACAATATATGTAAGGTTTCTGATTTAGTGAAAGTGGTTTTGTTTGCTGATGACACTACCATATGGGCATCGGGTGAAAACCTACAGCAACTCTCTGGACGGGTTACACAGGAACTTGAGAAGATAAAGAAATGGTGTGACAGTAATATAGTATCTCTGAATTTGGATAAAACTAAATTTATGGTATTTGGGAATCGTAGACTAGATAACGAACTTCATTTGAAAATTGGGGGAGCTAATATAGAACGAGTACATGAAATTAAATTTCTAGGTGTCATAGTTGATGACAAATTCTCCTGGAAATCTCATATCAGATATGTTCAGAATAAAATAGC
>NW_018127936.1:2425926-2450847 GCF_001952655.1 Monopterus albus
TGTATTTCTATAAGTGGGGTAAAACTATGGAATAATTTAAGTGTGGACATAAAAAATAGTAATAGAATTGATGAGTTTAAACATAAATATAAAGGTATGTGTCAATCAAGATATATGCAAGAACAGGCTTAATGATTAATTAGATGGAACATTGTGGGTGTGGTGTATGAATGTTAACGCTATGTAATAATTTTTTAGTTACTTGTGTGGTTTGAAGAGAATTATCTATGTAGAGATACTGCTTGTAAACCAATGATGGTAAGATGATGTCATGGGGTAGGACTGGATAAGTCTGACTTCTTCCTACTCCATTCAAGCATGTACTAGGTATAAGCAAATTGATATTGGATTAGCATTTGTTGGATATGTGTAAAATTATGTGTGTTGACATATCAACTGTCTTTACATGCTTGGAAGAATAAATCAAATCAAATCAAATCAAAATCAAATCTTATTTTAACAGGCATAATGCAGACATAGCAACTTCTCCAGCCTTACTCTGACGTTACAGAAACAACACATTAACAGATATGCAACATGTGTTTTTTAAAACTTTCCCTTAAATCCCACTGAGCAATGGAAACATCATTCCCCCACTCGGCCACATACAATCCCAAAGTAGTGAAATTAATTCCAACAGGTTGTGTAGCACCAACAATAACATCATTGATGTTAATCTGCTAGTTAACTGGTAGCACATCACATGCTGCAGACACACTGGCCTCAAGCAGTCAAAACAAACAAGTAATGTGCTCCATCATTCACTGCAGCAGGGTGCTTCACTGGTTGGCTGTTTGTAGGTTAGACCCGGTCAGGTAAAACAGCGAGTCCCTGTACAGGAACATTTCTAGACATACAGTAACCTCAGGCCCTGTATTTTTCTCCACATCCTCTGGTCACAGTGCAGCAGCAGGAGGTAAAATATTTCCACAAAACCACACGTAGTCGAAATACTCAGCTTTTAAAATGGCACCAGTGGATGTCAGGCAAGCTCACATGAACGCACAACTGCCAGAGATTATGACCATTCAAGGAGATCCTTAAACTATCAAGTAATACTTTATTTTGTCAGAATAAAATCTCACGAGTGAGAGTTTGCCAGACTTGTATAAACTGATTTGCTTCTGCACAGAAGTACTAGAACATATGTACCAAATTGTTTGAGTTTTAGGTCACGTCTACGATGATAATTCACTGTTGTAACATTGTAGATAAGTCAAAAAACAAGGAAAAGCGCCATGGGCTCTTTAACATGTAAGAGTGAAAAATGGGATGCAAATATATTCTTCTATATATTCTATATTTAGTCTACAAAGCAAACAGAACTCAGCCATAATGGGCAAACAGAGAGAGGGATGGCAGATAATATAGTCTACTTTTGAATTTGACAATGTTGCTTTGTTTACACAATAACTATTTGAAAGTTTAGTATCTCAATAAATAAAACTAATGGCATGATGTAAGCCATGGTAAGAGAAAAGCTGAAGCTGCTGAGACTTAACTTTGGCAGGTTTGGTGAGTGCACTGTTGATGTGTGTCTGAACATTTACTATGAGGGAAGCAATAGTTTCAAAGCAGATCTACAGATTGTATCCAGAAATGACAAATGCTTCAAGGTGGTTATACTCCCTTTCAAGATAACCTTGCATGTACTTGGTCAGAAATGACTACAAAACAGGGTAGTGTAGACACAACGATGTCTAATTAGAAATATGTTATATATTACATGTAGCGTAACAGATTAGACAGTACACCCAGCATGCCTGTCACAACAGGTACTTTTATGTGCATGCTTTCAAACATTTAATGGGTGTTTCCTGGCTGTGAATTACAAAACCTCACATGATGCATTATATTTGTTCATGTAGCCTCACAATAAAAGGCAAATGATGTGAAGGTGTCAGTTGTGATTGGGTCATTTTCAGCCAACAAAAACTGGAGATAGGAAGGTGTTTCCCCTCTCATGACTTCAGGCACATGGTGACTAAGTGAGCTGTTGACAGTCTAAAGGGGAGCGTCTCTGTTCCACCAATAGCATGACAGGGCCGCGATCCTCCTTGACATGGTTTTATATAAAACCAGAGGCTTGGCTCCCATGTGTTTTTAGGATCAAATTTGCATATTTTAACGAATTAATCTAAACAATGAATTAATCTCCAACTGTACTGGAGCAGCTTGTCTGTTCATATTTTAACTTTGTTTGTTGCCTGGGGATAGTGGAACTTCCCACTTTACAGCACAGGGATGAGAAAATTGTCTTTTGAATGGAACATAATACATTTAGCCTGTGCATTACTACTGAAAAACAAATCTTCTCTCAATTCCGTTTTCCAGGGCTGTTTGATCAGCATTTGTAATCTACAGCTAGACATCCCTCTCCTTTACATCAACCTCGTTGTAGGCAACCGGCTTATGAGTATGTGAATTTTTGGTTTGTCACAATAACATGAAATTCATATATGTACCACTGCAAACAAGTATGTTACACACAAGGAATTTGTTTCCGGTACAGAACTTTAGGGACCCTATATGAGAGTTTACTCTGGCTAATGAGGGTGGCACAGCGTCACAGTGCTTAGCACTGTTGTCTCACATTAAGAAGGTTTGCAACTTTGCCAAATTTGCAGGTTCTCCCTGTGCTTGTGTGGGTTCTCTTTGGGTACTCCGGCTTCATCCCACTGTATAAAGACATGCAGCTTAGGTTGGCAACTCTAAATTGCCCATAGGAGTGAATGTGAGTTTGTGTGGTTGTTTGTCTATTAGTCAGCCTTGTGATAGAGTGGTGACCTAATGGATGGATGGACTCTGGCTAATGACATAAAAAGCCTTGAGTATAAAATCCACCACTTGTGGTCTGACAAGAAGCCTCTAAGATTGTACACCAGTGACTCTGCAGATTCAAAGTTTAGTTCTCCTTTTGTTATCAGTTTTTGGATGAATTTTGCATCATCATTAGACAGTAGAGAGACAGCAGGAAATAAAGGGAGAGATGGGGACTGATGTGCAACAAAGGTCACTAGATGAATGCTGCCAGTACTGTTGCAGTTCATGTTTAGCTTCCTATAACCTCTTGGCTAACCAGGGTGCCTCAGTTCTTCAATCTTTTCTGTAACTTTTTAAGTAAAATGTAATGCAAAACATACTGTCTGAACTGTCCTCAGTCACAATGCATTTTAATTTTTAGAAAGACAAAATTGTCTTTTGTATAAAAATGACACTGCATAGTCAGGTCTTTATAGACCGAGTGAATTGTCACTATGCAACCATATTATAAAATTTCATGTGTTAGTATTTAACAAATGCAGCTGAAGCACTTGGAAGATTGAAACAGATGGGCCTGCAGGGTTGATTAACACTGACACCTGCTGACAATGCAATGCCTAACACTTCCATGTGACAGGTATTCCAGACAATAAATATGAGAGAACAGAAGTGATTAGTCTACAAATGTGTTGACTTATTTTTTTTTTCCACAGATTTGACTGTGTATAAAACATCAAGACACTAGGAAAAAAGTTCACATTTCTTGGCTGTTCAATTCCACAAATGCACATAAAAACACACTTGTGCAGTAATAAATGTTTTTATGAATGCCATTTTTATAACTAAAACCTGTCTTTAATATATTACAATATCAAAAATAAGTATTTCAACAACCTAAAATAAATTACAATAGTCAAAACAATCACACACAGTTGCTACATAAACACAGACATGGCTATATCCACTAAACTCTCCAACTCGCTAAAAAACAAAACTAAATTCTCACATTTCTAAACATAAGGTTTCTGATAGACTGATGTTATATTTAATGTACTTTACAAAAAAGTTTACAAAAACTAGATATTTGTAAACAAAGAAACATAGGGCTCTGTTAAACAGTACCCTCTCCTTTCTAAATTCATTGTTAGAAAGCAACAACATGGTTTTGTAGGTCCAGCCAACTTGGAGGTGTACAATGTGTCCCTTAAGTTATAAATCAGGGTACGAGGTAATGGTCCAAGGTAAGTAAATAGTGACCATGACATGACAGTCAGCTACCTGTCTATGCTGTTCCCTCTCAGACTTGATTGTGGGACATTATACTGGATCTCTGCTGATAGTCAGTGTGTGGAATCCAGTTCCTGATTATTCCTCCAGCACTGTGTTAATGCTTTAAAGGATCACAGAGCTGCACTTGAAAAATTAGCGCCAGGTCTTCCCCTGTCACCTCTTTGTCATCATACTGTTGCTTTTGATATCACTCAGCGTTTGTCTCGTCTTTTGTCCATTTCCTTTCGAATCCGAACCTCCAGAGCTGCCCTCATGGTTGAATCCAAGATGTTCTTTTCTGCAACACGTTCCACCACCTTCTCAGGTTTATCCTCCTTTAGAAAGAGAAAGAACACTAGGAAATTAAGACCAAGCAAAACTAAAGTAGACCAAAGAATATGAAAATCCAGAAACATTAAAACAAAAAGATATGCATTAACCTTGTGGACAAGGAAGGATGTAACGGTACCAGAGTCGGCCTGGTAGTCAAGCCAGAAAAGTTCATTCCCATGAGTCTCAGTCTCTGTGCTTGACCCACTCTCGTTCCACTCTTCAGCTTCAGCACTGACCCCTGGCTCTGAACCATCTGGAAAATGAGCATATAACGTACACGTTGTCTTTACTCTAGCGTGTACTTGGTCATCAACAGAAATCTAACAAGGCACGTCAACCTTACGTCTTCGTCTTGGATGGTACACTTGTATGTCAGGTCGACGAGGTCGCCTAGGGGTTGTGGTGTGCCTTCGCCTTTGAAGCTCCTTGGCTTGCTTCACCTCTTTATCATAATCATCTCTGGAATTGACAGACTGTGTCAACATTTTTGTTGGTGGAAAATGTATGTTATACCACATGGTGTGTCATACACGCAATGCAAAACATATTTCCCGTACAATCTTTCCTTGTATTTTCACTTTGCGCATAAAAACAGGCGCATTAATCATTACCTGCCCTGCTAATGTACTATAAGATCAACTTATGTAAACATAAATATATAACGTAAAAAAAAAAAAAAACTAATATGGCTGCAGCTCTATATATTGTGGCGAGTAGCTACTAGCAGTAACGTTAGCTACCAGTAGTTTGGAAAATAACCTAGCAATCTGGTTCCTCCGGATATGGTGCAGGAAGCCATGGCTCATATCCAAACGGCCTCCTGGTTTGTATTTCAGCTCCTGGACTTCTTCGTCTCTTAAAATATCCATTTCAACAAACTGCTCCAAAACAGTATTTATGAGCGAATGTTTGCAACAAACCTAAATCAGAGCACCGTACACTGACAAAAAGCTACATGCTAGGTAATGATAAATTGTTGTCCAATTGTAATGTTCCCGGAGTTCATTAACAATATTACTGAATACTCGCAAAGCGCAGTTTGAAACAAAATAAAACAATTATAAATTACAAAACATTCAACAACTGTATTGTGAAATTCGGTTATCTTGTTAGTGACTGGGTAGCTCGGATTGATGAAGCTAGCTAACTTAGCTACAAACTCCGAGTTAGGTTTTAGTCTGCTATCTGCTAACTTCGACGTACCGCGAGTTTCGACGCGCACGGTATTGATCGAGTCATCTCTTCCCATAAAGTTGTCTCTTCTATGTTGCTTTGACATTTAACTTGCAAGCTAGCTGTTGTGATGGTTTCTATAAAGCGAGAAAGAGAGGCTGAAGTGGACGATGATGACAATGAAAACGGAGGTAAGTTAATTTTTCTCTAGCATCTGCCATACATTTGGTTAGCCGGTAGCTAACTAGCAGCTAGATGACAGTGCGTTAGATTTTGTTTCATCTGTCCCTCCGGTTACACCCGGGTGGGTCAACAAGTACCAATACTATGTGGCTACAACAAATTGTACCGTTCTTCCAGCGTACCCTGTGGATTAAACCAATTATGTGCCAACAACCTAAACGATAGGTTAGCTAGCATGTTTAGCTATCTTAGAGTCAACTAATTGTACACAGTCTGAATTGACTCTGCTCATTGTGTTTCACCTCATGTTGCAGTGGTAGCCAAAATAGGACGAGGACGTGTAGTGGAAGACCGCAGAAGCCGTCATTGCCCTTATCTTGACACCATAAACAGGCAAGATAAAGCAGAATGTGCAAATCTAACGTTTTGGCTAAATGCTAGTTAGCCATCTTGTCCATTATAGCTCTGGAGCTGATTCCTAGTTTTGTCTGTTCTTCTTCCAGGAGTGTGCTGGATTTTGACTTTGAGAAGCTCTGCTCTATCTCTCTCTCCCACATCAATGTGTATGCCTGCCTTGTATGTGGAAAATATTTTCAAGGTAGCTCAATTATCTGGCATTTTTTTGCATGGACAAACCCATTGTTGTACTTGGACTGACTGGTTCATGTATGTGTCCTTGCAGGTAGAGGTCTGAAGTCCCATGCTTATACTCACAGTGTACAGTTTGCGCATCATGTATTTCTCAATCTGCACACTCTCAAGTTTTACTGTCTACCAGACAACTATGAGATCATTGACTCTTCACTAGAAGACATAACAGTAAGTAGAGTCATTGGGTTTTAGCCTGATAAAATGGTGCTCTTAATACCAAACTTGGAATTAATATTAGGGTTGAGAATAAGTTTAAAATTAAAGCAAAGTTCAATGTTGAATTAGATTTAGTCATTGAGAACATATGCTTGACAGTCACATGTGATCATATCAGTTATTTTAAAAAAATGTTACACCATCAAAACATGACATTTGCGTCATTATTAAGGCACTCAAGGTTCTGTTCAATTTTTCCCCAGTATTTTCAAACTCTAGTTTTGTATTTGTAATTTGTTGACCATTCTTCTTCTACAGTATGTGCTGAAACCAACTTTCACCAAGCAGCACATTGCAGGGCTGGACAAACAGGGTAAACTGTACCGAGCCTATGATGGTACGACCTACCTGCCAGGCATTGTAGGGCTCAATAACATCAAAGCCAATGATTATGCCAATGTGGTGTTACAGGTATAAACTGCTACAGTATGCCACCTTATTTTTCCATAGTCATACTTTTTACACAATACCACTATTGTATAATTGCCTTTTCTTCCTAGGCTTTTTCCAATGTTCCACCTTTGCGAAACTACTTCCTTGAAGAGGAAAACTACAGAGGAATCCGCAGGCCACCGGGGGACATTATGTTCCTCTTGGTACAGAGATTTGGTGAGCTAATGCGCAAACTTTGGAATCCGAGAAACTTCAAGGCTCACGTGTCTCCCCATGAGATGCTGCAGGCCGTGGTGCTTTGCAGCAAGAAGAACTTCCAAATTACAAAGCAGGGTAAGATTTGTATAGCAATATACAGGACAAAAAGAGAGGACATATAGGATTTTAACACATGCCACTGTAGATAATGCTGTGGTCATGATTGAGTTTTCTGTTTTGCAGGAGATGCTGTGGACTTTATGACATGGTTCTTGAATGCTCTGCATGGTGCTCTTGGAGGCACAAAGAAAAAGCCATGTGAGTGGGAGAGGAACCCAAGAGTTTTTATTCTGATTTGTTAGATCATAATACACAGTTGGCATTTTAATAGTAAAATTTTCAGAGTTTTCAGAGAATGCAGTCTTATAATAAATAGAAATGATGTTTCTTTTTTTAATCTAAGGCTTGTTTTTAAAATAATGAGAACTAACCTTTGTCCTCATCTTTCTTCCATTTTAGCCATCATTACAAAAGCATTTCAAGGATCCATGCGGATCTTCTCCAAGAAACTTCCACACCCAGATTTAGTAGGTTTGCTGCTGGTGTATGAACTCAGTAACTGAGACATATGAACCATGCTATTAATAATGATGTCCTATTATTTTTAAAATACTTAACCAAAGTTGAAAAGGACTTATGAATTTATTTGGTTATTGAATTTAGAGGCCAAGTCAAAGCTGAACTCAGATTTGAAGTGAAGGCCAGAGAGAAAATTCTACGTCTTTCAGGACAGAGAATGTACCTCCTCTGATAGTCAGTTCATACGTGCTGTGTCCCAATTAAGGGACCGCATCCTTCAAAGGCTGCATTTGAAGACTGATTGCATCATAGTGTTGCCGAAAACTCAGTCCTCCTTTCACTGGGCAACGAAGGCTTCAACTGGTGAATCCTTCACAGCTCAGTCTATCCCAAGATTCCTTGCGCACTGACAGAAAGCAGAGCTGTCAAGGTTGCTAGGCAACAGGACCAGCACACCCCATGGTCTGGCCTTCACGGTCTATGACAGCTACATAGGCCAAGCCTTTGTAGACTGCGTTCGTTGGAGGATGCAGCCCCTTAATTGAGATGCAGCTATTATCTCGTGTATGCTATTCGCTGTGAAAAAGTAATGTTAAATTGTTTGTATCCACATGATGATTATTTTTATTTTATTTTCTAGCCACCAGAGGAGAAAGAGGCATTGCTTGTGACAGAGGAATATCAGGAGCGGATGTCTGAGTCCACCTTCCTGTTTCTGACCCTTGACCTCCCAACAGCTCCACTGTACAAGGATGAGAAGGAGCAGCTTATAATCCCACAGGTCCCTCTCTTCAACATCCTGGCCAAGTTCAGTGGCAGCACAGAGAAGGTACTGATTCCTTCGCAAAGTATGTACATTAAACGCCAAATGAAATTAATACAAAAATAAATAAATAAAGCAGATGTTCCACCTCTGGTGTTGAAATGCAGACAAAGTGTGTAATCTCAACAACAGTTTTATTTAGATGCAACAATGACACAAGTATAAATAATCAAAATAGATTATATATGTGCACATGTACCTGTCTCATTTACATACAGGAGTACAAAACCTACAAAGAGAATTTCCTCAAAAGGTTCCAGTTGACCAAACTGCCTCCATACCTCATCTTTTGCATCAAAAGATTCACCAAGAACAACTTCTTTGTGGAAAAGAACCCCACAATTGTCAACTTCCCTATCACGTAAGTGCTTTTCATACCTTAAGGTGAAATACCTAACTGTGGTCAAAACCTATAAGTGAATAATGGTAATGGTAAATGTCGTTTTTAATTTTGTTTGTTTTTGAAGTAATGTCAAGGATGTATGTATTTTATTCAGTATGAATATGCATTTGTTCATGTTATCACATTCTACTTTCTTCAATAGGAATGTAGACCTTCGTGAGTACTTGACAGAAGAAGCTCAAGTTACAGAGAAGAGCACAACATATGACCTCGTTGCCAATGTAGTGCATGATGGGAAACCCTCTGAGGGAGCATACAGAATACATGTTCTGCATCATGTAGGTTGCAGTCAGATATTTCTGAAATGTCCATTCTGTCTTGTGGCGTTAAGCACAAACAACCAAAGAAATTCATTAAGTGTATGTGTTCAAACATTGTCACTGACCGTTGGTTGTCTCTGTGTTTAATCAGGGAACTGGGAAGTGGTATGAGATGCAGGACCTGCAAGTGACTGACATTCTTCCCCAAATGATCACGCTGTCAGAAGCCTACATCCAGGCAAGTCCCCCCCACTCAGTCCACATGTTGGTAAATGTTGCAGTGCACCAGTTCCACATTTTTCTGTGTAACAATAAATTACATAAAAGTCCTATTTCATCTGATGTTGTTTAAAGCAATGTTTCAATTTTTGGAGACGGCAGATGGTTTCAGATTCTGATTTGGCCAGTATTAAGCCTTTATAACATGCAAGTTCCTTTCTGATCGTACATAATCGAAAATCTGCAAATCATTATCTTTTAAATGTATCAATGTGTTTTATGCGATGGCATCTTAAAAAGTATTTTTGCAATTTGAATATATTTTACTACTATAAAATAACAAACAAGGTCATGCCTCCCCAAAGAGCTACAAACAATTTGATAAATCTCTCACTTCATTTGTGAGTGGTGATTTCAGGGGTTTTGCCCTCTGCCAAAATTAGACTTGGTGTAGGACTAAATCAAGTAGTTTCATGGTAAAAACTTTAACTTAAACTTTAGTTAATCATGGAATATTAGGAGTGTAAAGATAATGTATTATCAGAACCATATTTCATACCAGACTGTTTTAATTAAACTTTTGCATAGCGCTCATTTAGGTAAATTTTTTTTTTTTCTCTCAACAGATCTGGAAGAGAAAAGAGAGTGAGGATGACAAAACCAACCACACAGGGATGTAAGCAAGACAGGATTTTTTTCTGTGTAAATGGCCAGCAGAGTTGTCACTTGTGTGTATTTAAATGATTGAACATAATAATACAGAGTGAGTGGCAGCAGAGCATCACATGTAAATGTCCCCATATTTTTTGTTTTTCACTGTTTTATCTTTTTACTACATGGCTGTTTCTAAATAAACAAGCTCCAGGATACAGGTTTGTTTTGTATGTTGAATTTTAACATCTGACTTTTGATATTCACTTATAGCAGTCTGTCATGTATATATGTGGTTATTTGAACCAGGCAGAACAGCAGCAGGATAACAAAACAAGCAACGTTCTTGTTGAGTGGTTGTCCAAACAGTCTTTAATAGTGAGGGAGAGTGCATCTTGTGGTTGACACAGGGACAGAGTTTTTTCCCCATTTCTCACATTCACAATGGCATATATAAAGTACAGAATAACACTGTCTTTAAAATCATGACAGAACCTACCAGCCTCAGTCTTGCAACACTTTATGCAAATGAGGAAAAAAATGATATGATCAGTATTTATAGCTGATTGACTGAAAGAGCATTTGAGATTGATTTCCCCAAGCAATAAAAAAAGAAGATGATCAGTGTATTACATTTATAAAACTTTCAGCAGTTGGTCTGTGCAATACAGGTGTAAAAAGAAAGTAGCTCTCTGTGTGCACATATTGTCAGAGTGGCAGTTTGCTTCATTCATTCATTCTTCTTCCACATGTATTTCTCACAGAAGGCCTGATTCTGCAGATAGAAAATACATAGAATATTATGTGAAATTATTGATTCAATCACAGTTTTGCTTCCAACAGTTTAAAATATTACTGTGCAGATCAGCGTAGGGGAGAGGAAACACTTTTGTGCTTGAACCGTGTGCAGGCTCTTAAAAAAAAAAAAAAGAATTTTCAAAATATGAAGCAAGATTCAACCTAATTTCCCAAAACAGGCTCTTAAAAAAAAAAAAAAGCATTTTCCACATATGAAGCCAGATTCAACCTAATTTTCCAAGACAAAATTGTGACCTGGAATGTCAGTTTCAAAACTGACAAAACCTTTCATGCTTGATGCAGAGTGAGTGATTTTGGACTCTTCATGTAGACCTTGTAGTACTTCATGTATTACTACTATGACTATGTATTGCATGATTACTACACATAAGTCACTAATGTAGACAAATAAGGCAGTATTTCCTTCAATATAGAACTAAACACTGTAATCCTGAATCAGTATCTTAAAGTCTAGTACTTGAGTAAAATCTGGGTCAGTTTTGATGGGTATGAAATATTCTACTCAGAAAAAAAAAATTACTGCAGGTAAAGTAGCTGAAGTACACCTAGAGGCAAAGTAGCACTTAAAACATTAACATGCTGTGCTCTGTCATTGTCAGATGAAAGGACCGAGCTGTGCATCACTTAACAGCTAAATTAGCAATAATTCTTTGAATTTAACTTACACCACACTTCTGGGCAGTTTCCATGTCTTTGCACCAGTAACTTGGTCCCCAAGTACAACGATTCTTCCCCAGAGGCTCCAGCTTCTTCAAGGCAATGCACAGACCAGCTCTCTGAAGGAGACAGATTCAGAGAAAACTGATCAGACCAAGATGTAATACGTGTTGGTAAATCAACTAATGTGTGTATGTATAATATTTAGTCACCAAAGGAAATGTGCTACTGCAAGTAATGGTACAATTCAAAGGAGTTGGTGTGCTAATTTCAACCCTGGTCTCTTGTTGCCTGGTAGGAGCAGACCTCCTGACAGCAGGACTATGCCACATGTTGTAGACAAATCCTCTTCCATTCAGTGAGATAGGTCAACTGTACGTAAAGCCTTTTTTTTTTTTTTAAGCTATCTCTTACTTCGCAAGCATGCGGACCATCCATCTGGTTTCCCAAAAACTTCTGCAGTTGGGAGCCGTAGATTTTGGTGAAAGCCTCGCACTGAAAAGAGCATGAGAGTTACTTAACAAATGACTCAACTGAAAGGTCTAATAAGCAGAGAGTAGCCATACATGATAATATATAAAGGACAGACAAAATACATATGTTGTCTGGTTTAAGCATAAAATATAGTTATAATGATTTGTGAAGGCTTTTGATACTGTAATGAAGGATACTTAGGAACTGAGGGTCAAACCTTGGGGATGGCATCGGGGTGATTGACACACACAGACTGCAGGAAAGAAGAAGTCTGAGGTTCAGTGCAGTTCAGCCCCAGGTGCACTCGGCTCAGCACAGCCAGCGTGCGGCACGAGTCGCAGTCCGAAGGGAAGAACGCCTCTGGGAAATCAGCAGAGCGTAAACTTGGTGAGACGGAGGAAGTGTTGGGCTCAGGTCCAACTGATAAACAGATGATGGCCAGTTGTATTTATGATAAATGTGACTGACCTGGAAGAGGCTGCTCCTTGAACAGACAGAGGTGCAAGAGAGAGCATATTGTGTGCGGTGCAGCAGATGATAAGAGGAATTCCACTATCTCTAAGCCATATTTGTTGACGAAGTCATTACATTGGTCCTTATAGCTTTGAGGTACAAGATCGCAGACCTCTCCCATGAGCTTCATTAAAGTATCCTGCAGGGTAAGGGAAGAGAAGATACTTGCATGATGTGATGTATGGTGAGAGATTTGTATCATAAGCAAAACTTTGAAATGTGGGGGGTGGGGGGAGTTCACCTCAGTCATATTTTTGGGCAACAAGGTCTCCAGTTTCTTTATAATAAACAAACACAGGGTGCATACTGGGTTGAACTGCTCCTAGAGAGGAAATTGGTTGATAAGAAGTCAGATGTACAAAGCAGATATAAAAGGTTTCACTTCACATCTCACTTCTGCTTTCTCAAACTAACTTGAGTTTTGCTGACTGTGCCAAGTGCCGGGCTGGGGATTTCTTTATCAGTGGCCTGGTGGGGAAGTGTGAGCGGTTCTTCCTTCTTGTGGGCAGCACAAAGCCCAAAAATCATACAGGTCTCCCTTGGTTTCTACAAAAACACATTGGACATTAAAAGCAAATTGCAGGCAGTAGTGTTTAAGGTTTCTTCATGTGTCTAAAAGGAATCTCACCAGGTGACCAGGTGTTTGCTGCAGGACCTTTGGCAAATACACCTTCACCTGCGAATCACACTCTGCTGCCTGTTCTCTTGGGAGGTGCTGGCACAGAGCGTGCAAGGTTTCATATATAGTCTCCTGCAAAAGCACAGTAGTTAGTATATAGTCTGTGTGGCAAGGTTATGTGGGGTATGCTTGTGTTGAAAATAAACCATTAAATGTGTTTTTCCAACTCAAGTAGAAACCTACATTTATCTGCAATGTATAAGTAGCTTTTCAATGCCCTGACATTTAAATATTAGAATTTCTCTCACTGAATCTACAATGTGCAATTACCTTATAATAAAATCCATTTTAGGTTAAACTTTTAAGACTTTACAGGTATCCCAGCTGCTGGGTGTGGCATGTTTCTTTACTAAGCATGTCCAAAAAAAAAAGGCTTGTGTAGTTGTAGTGTGAAGTGAAAGTAAAGTGCAGTGAGTGAATCCCTTGCCTTAGTATCTGAGCTGGAAATCATGTTGGCAGACAGCTGGATGGTCTGGCTGCATTCTGAACAGATGTCCAGTGTCTAATAAGGAGAAGCCATAGTGTGACAGTTATTTAGGTCTGAAGACAATGTGAGCAAAATTACATTCAAACATATGACATGGCAGTGTTTCATTTTGCAATGTTCATTTATTGCTCATTATGTGCACGCTTTAAGATTAAATGTCAGAAAAATTCTATTAGCCCAATGACTGTAGATGCCAAGACCATCACCCAGATTGAATAAATATATGGGCTGTTATTTTATACACGCAATAGAACACATAACCGTGTAAAAATGTAATGAGACATCGATTTTTACTATATTGTTTATGGTTTTGGCATTTAGTATTATATGGTTAAAAGAGGTACAGTAGTGTGTATTATTTTGAAACGAATATAGTCCCATAAAGATTTACCAGAGATTTCTGTTCGATAAATGATAAAGGATCTGTGGAGTCTCCTTCGGTGAAAAACGCGAGGCAGACAGTGGAAGGATGCACAATGAGAGAAATAGAGAATAAAAATAACATGTCAGAATATAGCTTCTTATTGCAAATGTAATTTGTCAGTATATCCCACGAAAACCTCAGGCTATCTCTGACAACACAATTAATGGCGATCGGTCAGGTGACAGTGATGCAGACATTAAAGTCGCTGTCGGTAAATCTTTATCTTACCGGGACAAAGGGACAACGCAAGGACCACCAGCAGAAACCCGGGGGCTGACATAATGTAAAGGAGCACAAACTGATATGAAGCGCAGACGATTTTGTCTATAACATCAGGGTTATTCTTATGGGTCGTACCGGAAATGTGGGTTGATCGTCTCAACCAATCAGAACGGACATTGTAATGCGCAGGCGCCGTGGAGCACATAATTTAAGACAAAGCCAGATAATCACTGTTGAATGCTAAAGTGCACATCTCTACATGTCCACTTAGGTGTTAGATAAACTGACCTCCAGTCTGCCATGACTTCTTAAAATAAAATTAGGCTTGTCTTTAAAAATAGTGTAAACAAAATATGACGACATTAAATTGGTTGTATCACTATATGTGTACTATGTATATTTAGAGGAAATGCAACCCCAAATCAGAAAAAGTTGGGATGCTATATAAAATTAATAATATTAAAACTGAAAATAGCGGTTTGTAAATCATCTGTCCTGTATTACATTGAAAGCAATACAGCAGCACATTATTTGATTGTGTGATACCTCATCGATTTTATTCTTTGTTCAAAACAAACACTGACTTCGATTTTGATGGCTGCATCACATTCCAAAAAAAGTTGGGACAATAAAGCGTTTACCACGCTGTGATGTTGCCGTTCCTTTTCACAATTTAAAAGATGTTTAGGGACTGAGGACAACAAGTGATTAAGTGCATCAAGTAATTTTGTCTGATTCTTCCTGCAAACAATTCTTAAGGTACACAACAGTGATGACACAATTTGCATTTAAAATGTCCCACACTGGGGACAGGTCGACGCTGCAGGAAGCCCAGTCCAGCACTCGCACCCTTTTCCTCCACAGCCAGGCCCTGGTAATGTGTGCAGTATGAGGTTTTGCATTGTCTTGTTGAAATATGCAGGCGCATCCCTGGAAAAGATGTTGTCTTGAAGGCAGCATATGTTGCTCCAACATCTGTTTGTGTTTTTCAGCATTAATGGAGCCATCACAGAAGTGTAAGTTACCTTTTCCAAGGGCACTGACACAATCCCAGACCATGACAGATCCTGGCTTTTGGACTTGTTGCTGGTAACAGTCTGGATGGTCCCTTTTGTCTTTGGCCCAGAGGACACAGCATCCATTCCTTCCAAAAAAGACCTGAAACACTGATTCATCTGACCACAGTACACGTTTCCACTGTGTGATGGTCCGTCACAGATGCCTCTGAACCCAGAGCAGTCGACTGCGCTTCTGGTCACTGTTGACACAGGACTTCCTTTTGGCACAGTACAGTTTTAAGCACCATGTATAGATGTATCTATGTATTGCAGTGTCTGACACAGGTGTGCCAGAGGGATCAGAGAGCATGGTCATCCAGCTTAGGCCTGTGCCCTTTGCCCTTTACAGACTGAAATCCCTCCAGATTCTTTGGATCATTTAATTATGTTATACACTGTAGAGGGTGACATATCCAAATCCCTTCCTATCTTTCTTTGAGGAACATGATTTTTAAAAGTTTCAATAATTTTTTCAGGCATATGTTGGCAAACTGGCAGTCCTCGGCCCATCTTTGCTCCTAAAGGGCTCGGCCTTTCCTGGATGCCACTTTTGTACCAAATCATGATCGCATTCACCCGTTAACATCACCTGTTTCAAACTGAATCATCATTTCATTGTTTTACGTCATTACTGGAAATGCAGACATCCCAACTTTTTTTGGAGTGTGTTGCAGGGATCAGAACTGAAGTGAGTGTTTATTTTTAACAAAGAATAAAATTGATGAGGTATCACATCAAATAATGGCCTGCTGTACTGTTTTCCACGTAATACAGGACACACATGATTTACAAATCACTATTTTCTGTTTTAATTTTGATTTTACATACAGTCCTAACTGTTTCTGATTTGGGGTTGTATTTAGCCTACCATTATTTAGCCTTATGTGGGTGTTGTAGGATACCCCTTGGTGCAAATATCCTACAAAGACTATACTGAATATCTAACGATTATATGTAATGTAGAGTCTAAACAACGGACAATATTACCTCATTTGTCCACAATTCAAAACAATGCTCCATGAAAGTTTCCGCTGTGGCCAATAGATGGCAGCAAAATAGATCTTTGTCAAGTGGGCCTTTGCTGAACAGTGTTGGGAAGGGGATTGTTGAAATGTAATAGGGTTACAGATGACTAGTTACCCTATTAAAACTGTAAATATGTAACTATTCCAATTACTTCATCAAGGTAATATAGCATTACCTTTAATTACTTTTTTAAGAAAATGTTTTACACTGGGCAATAAAGCTGAAACGTCCTAACATAAATTTAAACCATGCAGGCAATATAAGCCTCACAACAGTACTCGACACTTATTACTGTCAAACCTTTATTAAAGGTTCTTCAACATAACTTCAGTTATATAATTGTCATGGTTTTGGACTTGCGTCCTGTTTTTGTGCTTTTATTTTGTTTGGTTTCCTGTTTTGTGTCACCTCACCTGCCCCAGCTTTACCCTGGTTCTTAATCACTACTCATTTCTTCCACCTGCTGCTCATTATCCCCTGGTCTCCAGCCCATATATTCTCCTCCCTTTGCTTTATCTCTGCTAATTACACCTTGTAGGTTTGCATTGTACGTTTCCTGTCCTGTCCACTTTTGGTTTGTTCCTTTGTGTGTCGGTATGTGTGCCAGTAAAGGCCCTTGGTTAGTTTTTCTGGTTTTGCTTTAGTTCCTTTGCCTAGCTCCCAGACTGAACTGTTTGGTTAGGCCTGCAGGTTTCATCTGTTAATCGGTTAGAGGGCTGACATATAGACAAAGAACCACACACACCCACACTCGCTCTTAAGGGGAATTTAGAGTCACTAATCAAGCTAAGCTGCATGTCTTTGGACTGTGTCAGGAAGCCGGAGTACCGGAGAGTCCATGCACGCACAGGAAGAAGATGCAAACTCCACACAGAAAGGCAACATCCTTGGTTGTTACATTTATCAGAAATTAACATGCACCAATAAGCACAGAATCAGTGAGTTTACCTATTATCCATTGTTGTATTGGGAATCAGAAGTTCCCTTAATTTAACTTGTATAGCAAATTAGGAGGTTGATTCATTCTCATTTAGCTTTGTTGGTAATGTTGACATCAAAGAGAGACAGGAAAGGACAGAAAACCCCCGGACAAGAAAGTCCAGAGGAATGAATACGTAGGAATTGTCAGCCGGAATGTTACTTCAAAAAGCACACCCTTGTCCGAGAAATGTTTTAAACCAGTTTCTCTCCTTGCATGTACAGTAACCTTTTGTTAAGTTCAGGTGTCTCGCTTAATTTTGTGGCTGTCAATCTGGGTATCGGAGAGAGAGAGAGTGAGACAGACCCGTGCGCTTTAATGCTATCCCATTGAGCACATCCTCGATCTAATGTAATTGTTAAAGTGCAATGACAAAACTAGTCAGATATAGTTGTCAGTGACAGTATAGTACCTGGTGTTTGTCCATACAGGAATCAGAGCTTAGGCCAGGCAGAGAATCACATCTCTGAGGGAAGGATTTTGTAGGTTGTCAAGTGGACAAGTAACAATCCAGGAAGGTCACATATTTGGATGAATGCAAAGACAGTTCCAGCTCTTGATTGACATTTACAATGTGCCAAGTAGAAAAACAATATGTTACTTCATTTCTGTAGAAATTTGTTTAGTCACCCAGAAAGTACCTGAGTTCATGTGGCCCTGAACGTTTTTCACCGCCATTTAAGCGAGGAGGTTGTTTATTTACACAGGAGCCATTGCAAAATGGGTTCTTTACAAAAAAGATGCCAAAGAAATATGTCAGAAAAGTGTGTCCAAATTTAAATTTCACTGCACCTGAGAGACAGAGAGAAAGAGGGGACAGATGTGGTTACGTGAGCTAGAGACTGAATAAAGAGAGGCGTTAGCAGTGACTCAATGAGATGAAATGTTTGACTGCATCACGATGGTTATAGTCTATAGCGCAAATAAACGCAGTCGCACCTCTGCCAGTAAGATTTTGTAAGTGAACACAAAGCGCAACAGTTATAATGCCAACATGAAAAAAACAGAATTGGTTATTTTTACCCAAATCACAAGTAGTCTATTTAATTTGATACAGGTGTTGTGACGATCTGTTCCTCTAACGTGAAACTAACCTTGGCCTAACCATATAGGTGCTACTAGAATCATAGGTTTAACAAGGAGAACACATCTGGACGGGGGGACAGATTTTGACACAAGGCCGGTACCGTGACGTTATGATCACAGAAGAGAAGCCCTGCGACGGACAGCCTGCTCCAGTGAGCTCTCTCCTCTGACTGAACACATTTGATTAAAATGCATGGGTAATTAATGTCAAAGTAGTGGTGGAGACACTTTTAGGCAATCATCTAAGTGGTAGGGACATGTCTCCACCATCCCCACCATTAATTACACCCATGCTCTACCCGAATCTGCCACAACGCCAAGGCGGGTGCGGGTGGCCATGCTGTCAGACAAGAACGCTGGAAAATCAGCTGTATCTGTTTAAACCATTTTAAAGAAGAAATTAAAAGTAGAAAGACGTGACATTACTTTTAAGTATAGTGCGTTAGCTATTAAATTTTCAATGGGGTATAGGTTAACTGTAATCCATTACGTTGAAGTAGCCTAACCTTCCCAAAACTGGATATAAACACTGGACGGAGCAGCCATGATGGATGTAAAAGCACATTTCCCACACTGAACGTTGTAGTAGTGATATTGGTAACACTGCAGAGTGAAGTTATTGAATGTTTTCCCAATAAAAAAAAAAATTCCCGCAAATTATCACATTTATACAAATGAAGGGTTGTACCAACTTTAGATCCCTGATGATGGAGCTAAAATGGATGGTACTGCTGTCTAAGATGGTAGTTATCGAATAATGTTGTAGGCTTGTCTCCTTTTGGTGTTGCACACTGTAAACTGTCACTAACTGTAATCGGACTCATTTGTCCAACTGGAGGACCGCTGAAAATGAATTGTACCTCGTTGTCCACCTTACTGCAGTTGAAAGGGGGTGTCATTGTGTGTTTTAACAATGTTTGGCTTATTGCGCAGGCAACCTCGAATCTGTGAATATCTTTCCACCTTTAGGCTACCGAAATCTCAGTATATTAAGAGTTTATGACTTTGTAGACTCAGTATATTCAATGATGAAACTATCTCAGTCTGGGCCGCAGTGACCGTCAGTCCAGGTGTTTCAGCATATTTGTGTGACAGACAGGGATTTTACGAGAAGGAACAAATTAATTGCCCGCGAAACTTTCCCGTAAAACCAGTGTCAGGTGAGGCGTCACCTACTGTATAAAAACTGAAGCGTTGCCCTGATCGATCACCGAAGTCTGCAGCCTGAAGGTCACAGTGGACAGAGGACAAGCGTTTTTCTCGGTAAGTTTTCCAAATGCAATTTTTACAGAAAATCTGTTAATATTAGATGGAACTATTTGTGTGTTTTTTATATTATATTTTGAATTAAAATACACTGGAAATATTTATTTTTGCAGAGATGAACCGGTTTGTGTGCGTGCTGACGGCAGCTCTCAGCCTGTGCTTACTATGCCAGGTGAATGCTGGTGAGTAGAATACTGCCTCTCTTAATTCATTTTAATTAATAATTTTTTGTTTGGATGTATTCAACTGATTAAAATAATCATCCGTCTACAGTTATCTTTGTATTAAAGTATCTTATGGTAAAACTCATCGCAAGCGCTTTTACGCGCGCCTCACGCTGCAGTTAGAATTCTATTATACCAAACAATCCACACTGAATCCGTGAGGCGCGCGTCTCCCGCACACCCCGTCGCTTTTTTTATTACGCTCCAAGTCTATTTTTTTCCTCTGCTGCATTTAATAAAGCATAATGTCCACAGTGACTTGTTTAAATCACACAAATCCAGTTTTTTTTCTGTTTCTGCAGTTATCTATTAGGACTGATCAAGCTGCTTGAGTTTCACTTTCTTGAAAATCTGCCAGTGAAAATCTGTAAATCAGTAGGCTCCATAAAAACGCGATTTCTTTCTGATGATCTTAACATGAAAGTTATTTTTGTCCAGTACACTTGTGTTTTTTTGGTCGTCCTGGAATAGACTCTTTGTCCCGCTGCTGTCCTGTTGTCAGAATGCGGTTCAGATATTCCAGTGTGTTTTTAGTTATGTTACAATTATTTAGTAAAAACAAACAAGCACATTGTGTGACATGAATGAAACCTAAAGAACATGCTGATCTTTGACCGATTAAAAACTAAATGCGTGTTGTTGTTTTTTTACAGAATCACGTTTGAGCAGGAGTTTTATTGAAGAAACTGTGAATGAAGCCAAGGCCAGTGTGGACTCAGCTTATGAGTATTCCAGAAGAGAGTGAGTGTACAAACCTGAACTGCTTTATCAGCTTTATAAATTCTGTACTGCTTGAGCAGTGGTAACTACATAGATCTACGAAACTGCTTCTGAAAATGTCTGGAACGATGACATTCTTACACCTGACTTCTCCCACAATCCAGGAGCCTTGACCGTGTGAAGAGGAGTGGAGCAAATCCCGCAGAGGTGCTGCGGCTATTGAAGCAGCCTGTTGGGTCAAGTCGTATTGCCGTGCGCGCTGCTGACTATTTTAATCATGCCGTACATCTAGTCAAGAGGTCTCTAGATGGGGATGGCAGATACGCTAATAGCACAGGTCTGTAGCTTCTACAGATTTTCTGAAATATCTGTACAAATATTTCAAAGTTGTTTGCAACTAAGTCCCTTGTTCTTTGCTTCCTTGATTAGAGCTGTCTGAGGAGGAGCTGCAGCTAATTGCTAATCTCACAGGCTGCAGCCCCGAACACCGCGCCCCCTCCTGCAGGAGGACGCCTAATTCAAACAAGTTTCGCACTGCAAGCAGCGTCTGCAACAATTTGTGAGGCAACCTTTCATTTCACTTTACAAATAAACACAAATAAACAGGAAATAGGTGTGGCCAATTGCACAACTAATTTTCATTTTCAATTAAATAATTGTTATTTGCATAATGCTAAATCAAAACAAAAGTCATCTCAGGACACTTTACAAAGTAAAGTAGCCCTTACTATTATTATTATAGAGGAAAACCCAACAAATCCCTTGAGCAAGCACTTGGCAACAGTGGGGAGGAAAAACTCCCTTTAACTGAAGAAACCTCCCACAGACCCCAGCTCCCAGAGAGGAGACGCAGTTAGTGACATGTAAGGTAGAGAGGGTGTGTACCTCCTGAACTGAGGCTGGGAGCTCATTTTGAACAAGTCATATCCCTAATTGTGGCTAATTAATAAACTAATAAAAAGTGATGTTCCTGATTTTAGGTGACTTGAGTTTTTCAAAATGAAAAGTGCCAGAAACTGTTCTTAAAACAGAAGATAAACTGAGTAAAGTAATGGTCTTCTATCTCTTGCCCATAGGCAAAATACTCGCTGGGGATCCTCAAACACACCTTTCAACCGCTGGCTTGCTCCCGAGTACCAGGATGGCATCTCGCTGCCTAAAGGCTGGGACCCTGAGCGGCCAGTCAACCAACACCTTCTTCCCTTGGTAATACTCTTTAAGGTGGTGGAACAGTGGTTAGCACTGTCAGCTCACAGCAAGAAGGCTACAGGTTTGAGCCCCTGGCCAATCCATTGCCTTTCCATGCAGAGTTTGCATGTCCTCCCCTGTGCCTGAGTGGCTTCTTCCCACAGTATAGATAATGGATGGATATTCTTCAAAGCATCATCTGTTCTAGCTACACTACAAATAAACCTGAAAATAAAATGCACTTCATTTGTATTAATCAATTTTATCAAGCTGCTCATTGTCCAAATACTGTCCCCAGGTACGAGAAGTGTCCAACCATATTCTGCGTTTTACTGATGATGCGGAGAGTGACCCACTTTACACTCACATGGTGACAATATTCGCCCAGTGGACTGATCATGACCTGACCCTCACTCCTCAGTCTCCTGTCATCCGCTCATTCAATAGTTCCATCGACTGTGACAGCACCTGTGAACGCACTGAGCCCTGCTTCCCCATTAAAGTCAGTGTCATTATATTACACAGAAAAAGACAAATTCATCTGAAGCATAAATACACATATACTGAATGATAACTGCTTCTTGTCATCTAAACAGATTCCCAGTCAGGACCCCCGCTTTGGTAGTAACTCAAGAGAATGCATCCACGTCTTCCGGTCAGCACCAGTTTGTGATTCTGGCACAGGCCACTCCTCTTATGGAAGGAATACACGTCAGCAGATGAATGCTCTCACTGCCTTCATCGATGTAGGTCAAGTATACGGTTCAGATGATACCACAGCTCGTTCTCTTCGCAACCTCACCACAGATGAGGGCCTTTTAAAGGTCAACACAAATTATACTGACCACGGCCGTGAACATCTACCATTCAAAAGCATGGGTACCAACATGTGCGCCACCCGAGCCCGCACTACTGGTGTCAGTAATGCTGAGGAGGTGCCCTGCTTTCTGGCTGGTGAGTGGCAGGCAAAACACTGGTGTACAGTCCTTAAGTGTTAAACTTATTCCAAGTACCACATAAGGGTGACACTTTGACCTCATTTTATGTGACTTCTAAGGTGACGTTCGTGTGGATGAGAACATCGGTCTGACCTCTTTGCACACACTGATGATGCGCGAGCACAACCGTCTGGCACGTGCTCTGGCTAAACTCAATCCTCACTGGGATGGAGAGAGACTCTACCAGGAGGCGCGCAAAATCATTGGAGGATACTTCCAGGTTACACACAGAGGGGCTTAGTTAAATGAAGACCACAGTCTTGCATTAATGATTGAAGGGATGTTGTTGCATTCTGCAGTTTACTCAGGTTCGTTTTTGTCTTTCAGGTTCTCACTTTCAGAGACTACTTATTACACATTGTTGGTCCAGACTTCATTGCCAGGCAGCTGTCCACCTACCCTGGTTATGACCCTAATGTCGACGCCAGCATCGCCAATGTGTTTGCCACAGCAGCCTACCGATTTGCTCATCTGATGATTCAACCTATTATGTTTCGTCTTGATGAGAACTACGCGGAGAACCGTAAATACCCCAGCCCATTTCTACACAAAGCCTTTTTCACACCATGGAGGGTCCTCTTTGAAGGTATGGCCAGTCTCTTTAACGTCTTCTTTTCCTAAAAAGAGAATGATTATAGTTGATCAGGTCTTATGCTTCTCAGGTGGTGTGGATCCAATCCTGAGGGGGCTGGTGGGCCGCCCGGCCAAGCTGGGTACACAGGAACGCATGATGACAGATGAGCTGAGGGACAAGCTGTTTCAGTTCTCTGCTAAGATGGCGCTGGATCTCGGCTCACTCAACATGCAGAGAGGCAGAGACCATGGACTCCCTGGTATTTATTTAGTCTTTGATACTTTTGTGTCCTTCATACTCATAGAAAACATGGGTGACATTTTCACTGTGTCCCTTTTTAGGCTACAATAAATGGCGCAAGTTCTGTGGCCTTTCACAACCACAAAACCTGCCTGAGTTGGCTGCAGTTATGAACAACAGGGCTCTGGCCAAGAAACTTCTGGATCTCTATGGTACACCTGCCAATATTGATGTGTGGCTGGGAGGAGTGGCTGAGCCGCCTGTCACGGGAGGAAGAGTGGGGCCGCTGTTTGCCTGTATTATTTCTACTCAGTTCCAGAATATTCGCAAGGGAGACCGGTACAATACATTATATTACACACTGGCATTGTTAAATATGTGCAGATAGCTGTCTTAGCACTTTTACATTCAGAGAATTTTAAACCAATTTCAGATTTTGGTGGGAGAACGAGGGAGTCTTCACTGAGGCTCAGAGGAGGTCACTGAGGGAAACATCATTAGCCCGCATCATCTGTGACAACACTGGAATCACTGAAGTACCTGAAAAACCGTTCCAATACCGGCCTCGAGGTCGTGGTTACACCCGATGTGAGCACATCCCTACCTTTAACCTTCGTCCATGGAAGGAGCATGGTGAGCTGATGTTCTGAAATCCACTCTGACACTGTTGACTGGGAATGATCAGTGCAAAGAGTAGAGGATTTTTTTCAGAATATAGATTTAGATTTTTTTGTCCTCTTAAATTTCTCTAGATGATGATGATGATGATGATGACTTCCATGGACCACCAGGTAAATCTACCGGTTTCTGCACTAATATCCATAAATACTAACACTGATATACTAAAAGCATTACTTTAAAATGAGAAGGGTCTGTAGTTATAACTCATTCTATACTATGTCTGTGACACAGGACACCCCCGTCAACCTTCTGGCACTGCGGTGAATGTCGCCTTCTCTATGCGGCTGGGCAACAGCCACCCCCAGGCTGGGCGTCCCATCATCTTCACTGAGGTCATCTACAACGGACAGAATAGGTATAACATCGGTACAGGGATTTTTACCTGTGAGAATCCAGGTGTGTATGAGTTTCAGTTCCACGTTACAATTTGGCAGAGTGATGCCAGTGTGGACCTGATGCGTAACGGAGCACGGATTCTGCACTCATTCACCA
>NW_018127936.1:2450902-2459502 GCF_001952655.1 Monopterus albus
GGCTCTGGCTGGTGGCCAGCCAAGGTGGAAGCAGTCTGACCAGTGACAGCTTCTTCTCAGGCCATCTGCTGTTCACTGAGTAACAAATAGTTCATGTGTTGATCCACAACATCCTGATACTACAAAAATTCAGTTTTTCTAATAGGCACTTAAATGTTGTAATTATGTAAACTATAATGAGATTTTGTTTTGGATCCTCTTCAATTTGTTATGAATAAATCTGTTTAATCTGTCTCTGAATGACATTTATGACACAACACTTAAGAAAATGATAACACATTTGTATGGAGATCCAGAAAACCACAGCTGATACTGTTAACCCAGTAGATGGCACTGATGCACAATTCTTGTAATTTTTCAAGGCCAACAAAGCAGGTACATGCACAATCTTTGGGTTTGGATAAATTTTAGAAACTGTGCTGCACAGAAGACGTAATGCTGGTTCTCACGTTGAACTGTTGATTTGTGTATGTAGCCTTTACTAGTGTCATACAAACAAATGTTAAATCATAAAGCTGAATCGTTTCTTTAAGTGGCCTTCAACTTTGTTTATAATTGGCAACAGAGACGTCCTGGTTGACGTTTCTGTGTAGGATGGGGCTAGCCCAACCGAGAGGATATAATGTATAGGCCTGGTGGGTCCAGGGTCTTTTCATCTTACATCTGCCTGTGTGCAGTTTGGAGGTGCAAGATACCTGAGCGTGTAATGTTAATTTTACCTGTGATCTTTTGAATAAATCAGCACTGTTTTGAAGTTACTTGGACTGTCTCGTCTCTCAGAGTTAGCAATGGTAAGAAGAACCAAAGCCCACAAATACAAAGATAAACTGAGTTTTCCTAGTTGTGCATCTGTGTTGCTACAAGCCAGTATATGAGTTAAGTGGGGGTGAATACAGGCTCAGCTCTTCATCACTTAGAAGTGAGTCATCCTTGAAGTACTGATGCTGTGTTCACCCTACCTGTCAATGACAGGTTTCCTAAAACAGATGTTAAGTGAAAATTACAGACTATTGATCTGCAATGGCCATCATATCGAAAGTTGTTCATTTTGAATGGTTTTAGAGGAACACAGCTTAAAATCACAAGTGTGATCAATCAGTAATGGTTTGATTTCACTATTTGGGCCAGTTTCAGGTCCTTGGCATGGTGCATGCTGGTTCACTGGATTTGCTTGTTAACTAGGACAAGACAAGTTCTCGGTTTGCGCGGTATATGTAAGATGTTTGTATGCATGTTCTTCAGTAAGTGGGTATTTCTATGGCACAATATCACAACTCAACTATAAAAGAGAAGCATCATATAGTCTATTTGCTACTCCTGTGCTTTTCATCTTATGATACCCTCTGCAGTGACGGTGAAAGGCTGAATAATTCAAAGTTTGGAATAATGTGCTGAGTGCATGCTAAAGGTGAGCTCTAGCCAACCATGTCTCACTTTATGAACCTGATGAACAGGCAGCAACATGGAGGCTCACAGTCACTGTGTGATAGGCTATTCAGAACTCACCTTTGAACTTTAGTGACAGTTTTAGTCCATTAATGATCCTTACAAAATTTCATATGTAGTATTGATCAAACCTAGTGTTTTATGTTTCCCTGATTGCACTCCGTCATTCCGAATGGATCATATTAGACTCTTAGCGAAGTTAATTCCAAATCACAGCAGACCTTGTTTAGAGAGGACTCCGAATGTTTAATTGTTTAGCAGATACTTTTGATATTAAGAAATGAGGTTAAAGGCAGTCACTGGCTTTAATGGTGGATTCCGACACTCCCCAGAGTATCTACATTTTTGTCTAAATAAACAAAAAAGGAGTGCAATATATGGCGATCGATAGGAGACGGTGGGTCACATTAGCTCTGTTGTTTTCTACACAGTGGAGAGGAGGGAGGGGCCGCTCCCCCCCCCCCCCCCCCCCCTCCAACACACACACACTAACACACACACACACCACGCCCATCCTGACCTCCGTGGACACAGTCCCATCCACAGAGAGTGGCTCAGGATATCCCATGGGGGCAGGGGAATGCTGGAGAGGACGAGCGGCACACGATACCCCATTGTTTGGTTTAGCAGAGACTGATCCCCTCACCCTCCTCCCCTCGCCTCCTCTCTAAAACACACGGGATGACCGTCTCAGCGGGTTAAATTGATTAGAAAGACGTTTGTGGTTTCACTAATCCCCCATTTTCGCCCCGGCCCTGCGCTTCACCAATTTAGAAAAGCCACACATTTAGGCAGCAAGTCTTGCGGGTTGCAATAATCACGGCCGAGCTTCTCGCACCTGTGGGGATGAAGTGGAGTGACAAGTTGGTCCTCAACACCGGCAAGCTTCAGCTTGACAATGCGATCATAATGCCACCGATTAAATAATTAATATAACATAGATTGCCACATGGAGCTAAAACAATACTGTCTTAGTGAAGGAGAAGTGAAGATTATTAGATAAGTGGAAAGGGGCTTTTGAAACTCTCCAGTAAAGGCGTAATGGTGATCACTGTCGTGTTTGGAGATGACATTTTCTTTTGGAAAAAAAGCTGTTATGAATTTGAGTAAAGGCGCTCACCTGACCTGTTTTGCTTCTTAATGAAACAAAACCTTGTCAGAAACAGGATGCCCAAAGTAACACCACCTCAGTGCCAGGCGGAGTGCCACATCTTAGATTTTCTCTTTTGGTTATACTTAGCTTGCAGATTAATCACAGAGAGCTTTCTTGCATATTTAACTCCTCTATTCAGCAAGGCACCTAAACCACTGATGTGGCTGCAATATCCATGTGCGTCTTTTAAAAGAGACACGGATGCAAACCATTTAATGACTGCAACTCTCTGGGTTTCAGAATGGATTTTGCACGTTTTACAACGTGCGGAGGAATTTTATTAAAGTCGGTGTGTCATCATATATAGATTCTTCATGGTTAAGCAGGACTGTCAATCACGTTAGGGGAAGTGTGTGAGGGACACAGCGACAGGGCGGAGACTCGGTAGCAGGATTCCCAAAGACTGCTCTCATAATTGGGGGAACATCTGACTTTGTCCCGCGCTGGCAGATGGTGGGTTGAGGCGGGATCCAAGGGGGGAGATTTACTTTCATTGTCCAGGCGCAAAAACTCCACACAGAGACAATAGTCCCGGCAAGGGGCAAGGAACCAAGGCTGGAAAAACTTTTCAATACCAGATGAACGGGAGCGGAAATAAATTTTTAGTCTGCAAAAGTAATACAAAATATGACTTATTATATATTTCGTTTTGTTCGGCCTAAACCCAAATCAGATCCACTTTGACTCATCCAATAAACTAATCAAAATTATGGCTAATATAAAATATGGAGCATATAGATTTACATTGTTGGCAAAAACAGCCAGTCGGTTTATTGCAACACAATGCCCAGATATAAGGACAATTTAGGCAAAGAAATTATTCCAATCATAAGCTAAAGAAACCTTGTCAGACTGTATCCGAAATTCCAGTTTTTTATATCTGCTTCTATATATTTCCTTTTATAGATCACTTGCCAACTAAAGCTTGAAGAAGCATCTTTTTGTAACTAATTTCACGAGCGGTTTGGATTTGGTAAGACAGTTTGTTGTTTTGATTAAGAGCTCATTTCGACCACTGGCAGGTAGCGGTCCAGACGCCAATCAGAGCGCAGCCCTGTCCGCCGCTGGCGGAGATTCGGAATCACTGCGTTCAAAGGAGCAGACGGTGGAGCTGTTGAACATGCTCCTGTCCAGAACGCACTTGTGTTAAATGTTGACTTGATTAAATAAACCCGACGTGGTATACAGGAGACTTCCGAACCAAATGTTAACAAGTGGCTTCTCTTAAACATTCGGCACCATTTTGTGAAGAAAATGTAGGCGTTTCATAGCATCTGTCAATGAATTTTGAGGTTGAAGAATGTGGCTGTATATTGATTGTAAAGCACTCCCTTGCTCACAGCTCCGCACACACAAAGAGAACCTTTCATTGCAACTGCACAAATAACAAATCTCGCTTGCAGACTTTTCATATATGTGCACTTTCTGCTTTCAAATGTGTAAAATGTTGTGTTATCGTTGAACTTGGGGTGTGAAAAGTTTGCTGAGAGAGTCACTGGTTGGATGCTGAATCTGGCACAAGTCCAAACAACGGATGCACTATACACCAATGAGAGCATCCATTTCAACAATCGGTCCTCCATATGGCACTAAGGCCCCTCCTCCACGCTCTATCCCGGCAGAGGGTCTCATTCATGCTTCAAGGCAGGGGATCATTGCAGGCGTCCTGGCCCTCGGATATACGTTTTGATCCGATCTGGCCTTGTGGCGAAGGAGACTTTCTGCACACAGATACTTAGAGAATTCATTGAAACGGACTCGCTGTGAACTGTCTGAGGAGTTGAGCTCACCGAGCAGGTGATCGTTTGCGCTCAAATTCACGCTGGAGATTTGCGCTTGAACAATGCTTGAAATCAGTGGTGGAACATATTTATTATCATCATTTGAGTCCTAAAAGAAAGCCTGTGTGGATTTTCATTGAGACGTCCTCTGACAGCATCAGTCAGCTCTGGCTATTTATTTCTCCCAGCTCTGAGAAAGCTTGCGGCGCTCTGGAGGAGCGCAGCGCCCCGAAGTGTACCTTTTGTTGTTTGACAAAGTGCTTCAGCTCTCAAGTTAAACTTTGTTCTAAAGTCAAAATAGTGCACCACGCGACCAGGACAGGGCTTAAATGTTCGGGATCCAGGAACATCTGATACGAGAAGTGAGCGGATCAAAAGAGAGAAGTCTTGGAGAGGAGATGGATCCAGTCCGGTCCTGGGTGCGTAACGTCGGGGTTGTGGATGCAAACGTGGCGGCGCAGAGGTACAGTACAAACCCAGCTGATCTGGTGACATTGCCGTTTCGTCAGGTCTTTTCATTAGTTACACTCAAACTTGTTAGCAACATTTAATTCATTTTCTTGATTAGTGTCATGGGCACAATATAGTTTATCTGTGATCAGTTAAAAGAAAAGAGCTGCAAACTACTTGTTGCCAAAGTTGACACGAGTCCCCTTTGGAACTCCTGTCAATATGGTGAAAGAATAACATTAACATTTAATGTAATTCAAGGAAAGTTCTGGTTATGTGCACAAAGTCCTATAGTATATTGCCAAATTTACAATTAAAAATCATAATTATTAGAGTTTGGCATAAAGTAACACACAAGCAGCATTTGATCAAATGATTTACTCCTGCAAAATGTCAACTTAGTTCCATATTTAATTTACACAATTAAATGTGATATAAGACATATAAGCCTATATGACAAAAGCTAAATATGTGTGTTTTTCTAAAAACCAGTTATTTTAACTGCCCTAGCTCCGGTTTCTCATGTAGCAGCCTGTGGCTGAAAAACCGGGCACATATTTTTAATTTCACAGTTTTTTAAATCGGCTGAATTAAAAAAAAAACTGTGTTGCATTGTTGTATTGTTCTTCTGCTTGTCTCAGACTGTTTTCCAAACATCCTCTCCACGCTTTTCTTATCAACACAGGCACGTCGGTGTTTTCGTGTTGTGACCAAAGTTTAGAAGACAATAAAAACGCAAAATTATGCAACAAATTAACTGGTATTATGCATATCCAAAAATATGTAAAATAACAATGGAAATTTATAAATGATGCAGCAATGTGGCTACTATATATAGATTATTGGGCGTTAGAATGAAACTAAAATACCTCTGTTATAGTATTTTACAAAGAAAGTGGTCATAGACAAATTTTTACTCAGGATTGTGCTTAGAAAAAATGTTTAGGGACAAAATCAATAATGTCATATTATGGAAGAACATGGCCCACTTTATGCCCAAGTTATATTAACAGAAAAACGTGCAGATAGTTTTTTTTAATAACAATTTGTAGCCTACATTTTTAAGCACGATGCTCTAAATTCAGTCATAATAAAAAATGGTTAACTTCTATGACCTTTCCGTTCTCAAGCTAAAGCAGTTTTAGCAAGTTTTACTTCTCCTGTTTCCCCTTTTGCCTTGGTTTTTGTGCAGATTCCAGGCCAGACTGGGTTCTTCTAGACAAGTAAAAGAGCCTTCAAGTAACGGGGACAACGAAATATAAATGATCTGTTATCTTTGGCTGTATGGTTTTTGCTAATTATAATTATTGTGTGGATAAACCTAAGACCTTAACAAGTGGAGAATAAAAACCTTTACAACGAATGGGAAAATCGTCCTATTTGAAATAGTTTTAACATTTGAATAACTTCCTTTATAATAATTTAATTTTCATTATTGAGTGCAAGCAAAAGGGTATTTGTTTATTTATTATTTGTGTTTTAGAAACATTTTCAACCAAATGATTATATACGTACATTGCTAGAAGACTTGTCTCTTCTTCCTCCTCCTCTTCCTCAGTGGAGTGGCTTTGTCAAGAGCTCATTTTGAGAAGCAGCCGCCCTCCAATCTCCGCAAGTCCAACTTCTTCCACTTTGTCCTGGCGCTCTATGACAGGCACGGCCAACCTGTGGAGGTGGAGAGGACCGCCTTTGTGGACTTTGTTGAGCATGAGAAGGTGTGTGAGTGTTTCTGAACGCTTCTCTGTCTTAATGATGTTAGAGGAAGTCACCAATTTGCCGTCTTCCTCCAGGAAAAAAAAAAGTTAAATTTCAAACAAAACTGTAAATAAAAACAGCAGCGATGTGTTAGTCATTTACAGTATATGTCAGCTGTGATCAGGTGCTCAGCTCGATCTTCCCCATCCCCAGTAAAGCCAAGCATATCGAACAGCTGATGGCTACATGTTTACACAAGCTTTAACCTCAATGAGCTGATGTGGGATTGAAAAGGAATATCTAATGACTAATTAGCAGCTTGCCTCATTAGGAGGACATCACTACTTTTTAAAATGCAAATTATGCTTGCTCCTGAGTTATACAGCGAACTAATCATCAAAGTCTCTTTTCCTTCCTGTCCCCCCTCCCCTACTTTAAATACTGCGGTGGGGGGAGCTGGATTCCTCAGGCTGGACAGCACCAAAGTAAGGAAGGGTGCTGTGTGGAGTTAGAAAGAGACCAGAGAGAGGAGACTGCCTGGAGTGGGAGCCTTATGCCCAGTGCTGATGGATGTTTTTACCTTGCGGTGAGGGGAGCGAGAATCTCTTAAACTGCCAACAACAGCTCTCCTTTGTGAGAAAGACAAGAGGACACCCTCCTGTCAGCTGAAGTTCAAACATAGTTTTACTGTGAATTTCACGGGGGTAGGGAGGACAGGCGGTGGTGCTAATGCCAGGGCTGAAAGCTGTCAGTGTGCTCCCCTTTGTGCCCCACAGGTCGGTGCAGAGTAATATGATGGCAGCAGAGGAGTTCATTTTCTGCATGGTTACCCTGGCATCTGTTTTTGCTTTGTAATTATGCAGAGGTAGAGCGATGGCATGGCGAAATAAATGTTCCTCTGTGTATATTTACAAAACTTATGAAGCTAGGCATCCATATATCTCCTGTTGTGCCCCAGTCTCACTTCTGATATTATGTTTGAGCTCGGTTACTTTCCAACTTATCGTCATGCATCTTAATTTCCTCACTTCTTCCTCCCTCCTTACAACAGTCTCCTTTTCCCACTTTCTCTACTCCCCCCGACCTCCTCGTTCTCTCTCCTCCTCTCTTGCTCTCGTCTCTGTGATGCCAGCCTCCTTGGGTTATTGGACCAGAGAGCATTCCTCTGAGACCACTTAGAAAGACCAGTAGAGGTAGAGGAAGAGAAAGAAAGAGGGGGAATAAGAAACAGAGATGGGGAGAGAAGAAAGAAGTGAGCGGCTAGTGGAGAGCCTGGGGGAAGAAGGGATAGCGGAAAGGAAGTTTTTCTGTCAAGGTCGACTGCGGCTCAGTCTCACATACAGTACTTTCCACTCACCGGAACACACTTTGCACACCCACACAAGCTCATATAACCATGCCTGTAGCACCTTGCTGCCAGGAGGACCACTACATTTGATCTAAAGGTTTTAAGAGTCTGTATCAGACATGTTAGTTCAACCTCTACAAAGAACATCCAACTCAAGGTTAAGCACTCAGCTTATGGACACAATGCCAGCTCCCCTGTGGGCCCTGAGCCTACAACCTTCTGATCTCGATGATGCTCCCAGGGAAGGGTGAGCCGCAGGATTAGGAGATGCTTAACAATGCATGGGGATGCCCAGCTGTACTTATCTGTGGCCCAAATTTGCTTAACTGCATGCATAGTATTTGTCTGTCTTTCCTCTCTTGCCAAGGAGCAGACAGGAGAGAAAACAAACAACGGCACTCACTACAAGCTCCAGCTCCTCTACAGCAATGGTGAGTAGAGTCAGACATAGGTTCTCAGCATTGGGGGTTGACTCTTTGCCCCCTGAATTGTCCAATTTAGCCATGATGCTAAGCCTAACAGGAGTTGAAAAAAGTTAGCAGTGACACTAGAGCACAAACACGACACCCACCTTTCTATACTTAAGTAATTTGCCTCTGCATTCTCCCGTGCCTTACGCTTCTCTCGGCGCTTATAAGTTACCTTCCGCTCATCATGTAATGCCTGGGGTTTGTACAATTCAACCTCTTTTGGGCCTGTGTATGGGGAAACGCAGTACATGTTGATG
>NW_018127936.1:2459533-2461841 GCF_001952655.1 Monopterus albus
CACAGAGAAATTTAGTTCCCATGAGTCACTGCTGCCCCAACTCTGCCAGCACAGTGGCACCCATGGGAGAGAAGATAAAAGACATATTCCAGAGCAACCCCCTCATACACAACACACACACACGTACATACAAGCACACCATAAGCACTTCCGCTACATCCCCCCCTCTCATCCTCTTTCCCCAAGCGATATCAAAGGCATTTCATTTGAGGCTTTGATGAGTGGAACACATTTTAAAAGCAATACTCTCCAAAGTTTATATTAAAAATCCTTGGATAATGTACTTTTCACTCAAGAAGCAATTCATTATATGTTGTTTTATTTTCTAGTGTTATTTACAGTGGAGCGTATGCAGCATCCAGGTTTAGGTGCTTCTGAAAATCTCACACTTGATTGCACTAAAACAAGAAACATTGTTCAAAAGACTTAATCTCTTCAGCTGAACTCCTTAACAAATGCATCAGCTGCTGTTGGTGTGTTATTCATCTCCCATCAGTCATCTAAACCTGGGACGAAATTAGAAATCAACTGAAAAATAAGCGCAAAAAAGAAGAGTTTGACACATCGTGAGAATCTAGTTGTAAATTCTGATCTCATAGCGGAACATGACCAAAAATCATCAGACATCAAATAACTCTCAATCCCCTCAGAAGCCATCAGAGAGAAAATATGAACTGCATGCCAATCTTGTTCCTCTGTGTTGGCTGGACAGAGTTCAGTGCTTTTTCTGAGACCTTGTTCAGACTGTGGAAAAAAAGATATATATCATAAATCTTTCCATTATATTTTTGTGAGTCCTCAGTGTCCTCTTTTATCAACTGGTTAGAGCAGGTTAGAGAGTTTAAGTACAGTTTCAGTTGTTTCCTTCATGGTTATGTAGTATTTTACAATTAGGATCAACTGAATCAGCCTTGATTTACTGTTGTTCAGTGGTATGGAGGAAAGCTGCACAATAAAAATGTTTGTTTCTAGCTTGATCTTTTTTCTACTCCCAGTTTTCATTTGAGTAAAGCAAGAGATATTACATGCATTTTATTTGGAAAATTTGTAAGAACAACCTTTTGTGCTTTCTTGTTGCAGGAGTTCGTACGGAGCAAGATCTTTATGCACGACTCATTGACTCTGTCACTAAACAGGTCGGTAAACTTTCCAACCATATAAACAGAAGTTTAACTGGTTCTACACAAAACTGAATCCGTCCAATTGCTCCTAATTTCCTCCTCCCAGCCCATATCCTATGAGGGACAAAACAAAAATCCAGAAATGTGCAGAGTTCTGCTCACACATGAGGTCATGTGCAGGTGAGCGTTACACACACACAAGCACACGCACATGCCCACTGAAACCTTCACCCACAGGGATGAAATCCAAATATCCATTAGTCTGCCTCACTCTACCTTGTCTCAGTTAGTGTGAAATATGGTTTTGAGATGACGCTTGGGGCTCTACTTTTGTGAAAATTAAACTGTGGTTAAACTAGAGGTCTGGCCTGTCTGTCATCATCCTTGTTACAGTAGTAGCCCCCCTGCTGCTTGTCACTGTAATGCAGCATGTCCCTGGCCAGCTTCAAGTTTCTTCCTGGATCTCCTTTCTCTCTGGCCTGTAGTGTTGCTGCCAGACATTCGCTGACAGCAGCAGTCACATTGCAGTGGAACAGGCCAGCTTCTCCACCACTTGTGTTTAGTTGAGGCAACGTGTTTGAACCATGTGATAAGTGTAGCCAGTGTCAGAGAGTTGTTTTAAGAGTAGAGCAAGCTTAAGAAGTCTAGTCATGGCTAAGGTACCCAACGAGTTTAGTTGTTATTTGTTGTATAAATAAACTAGGTGCTTTCCTGGGTAGAAGAAGCTGAAGAGATTGGTCTGGAAGTGGGGCACTGACCCAGGATTTTGGGGCAGCAGGGGTAAGGATAGGGGGCTGGGACGTAGGGTTGAGATTGGGTTTTGCCATTGTGTAGCCAGCAGATGCCCGAATGTGACTCACAGCTGGCTAATAACAGAGCCGAAGAAGCAGAGGGCAAGCGTCACAGCTGGGGAGTGAGGCCGTCTGACAGGGGGGTGGAGGGGGGCAGGGCAGGGCCAAGCTGGGACACGAGAGGGGTGAGGCGAGCTGTAGGGGTGGCAGATGGTTAGGGGTGGGGGCACTTTTGTTATGCAGTGAAGGGGACTTTGGGGAGGGGTTCCTGGTTGGCCAGCAGGCTTCTCGGACAGGACTGCTGACGAATGGTAGGATGTTGTGGGATGGTGTGTGTGTGTGTGTGTGTGTGTGTGCGCAGTGAGGCTGCGGGGGGGTTGAGTTTGATTTCGAAAT
>NW_018127936.1:2461889-2480807 GCF_001952655.1 Monopterus albus
GGCTGCGTGGGGGTTGAGTTTGATTTCGAAATCAATGTGACAGATTGCCTGGCTGGCTTTTCACTTCTGAATGGTCTCTCACTGTTTGTAGGGTGTGTTGTTGTACCTTTTCTTCCTCTCTTTTATTCTTTTGTCTATTCTTCTCCTCCCCTCTCATGCCTCCTTTGTGTGCTCCTGGATCTTGGCCGATTGCAGGGCAGAGTAGTCTGGGCCTGTGGATGCGGATGAGCCAGACAAATGATGGCTCCTCCGGTTTAATTTGTTTTCCCAGCACTGACTCTTTCCTCCTTTCTGTCTCCTTAACGGTCCACTCAGCCGCTGCTGCGAGAAGAAAAGTTGTGGCAACCGAAACGAGACGCCCTCTGACCCAGTCATCATAGACAGGTAATGAGATCAAACTGTGTCCCAAACAGTGTCCACCACCTCAAACAAGCACCTTTTCATGCTAAATGTTCAAGTTACCCTTTCTGCCCTTTGCATATATGCACATACTCAGACTCTACACACACAGTGACAGAGAGAGATCATGGTTTGATGTGAAGGTTCTTGTGCTGCGATCTCAGTAACAATAATGACAATAGACAGAAACGTGCCTACATAGCAGAGAAGAAGTCCTGGCTGGAATGTATATTCTAATGAATATGTTTGTGTGTCCATTTCACTCACATATAAACATAGATATTTACAAGAAAGAGGTGAGTGTTGACAGCAGTGAACATTTTGGCCTTGTTAGTTTACAATGGATTTAAGAAAGAGGGCTGTAACATACAGAGTATATGTCCACATCTGCCTCCAGTGTGTTTCTCTCTCTTCAGCTTTCTGTTTGTCTGTTGACCTAACTTCAGCCTGCTGGGATCTGTTTCAGTTCGGTCACTCGTTATGCTTAGCAGCTGACACTGCACCTGAAACCTGTCAAAAGCGTAGGTTTCTTTTTATCAGAAGCATATGGATCTCTCATACCACCACACAGGCTCACACATGTAGTAAATGTTCACACTGACAGCCAGTTATCAGGCTTCAAGGGGGTTGACCACCGCCGTAATCAGCGTGTGTGAGGGCCTTCACGTCCGAGGGATTTTGGCGGTCTCGCACTGTCTGCCTGGCATTAACCAGTGTGATGAATGCTTATAAGCATACTGCACGTAAAATACTTTCTCTGTGATGTCATGGATGTAACCTTCACCTCCTCTCCCTCCCTCAATCCCTCCTCTCTCCTTCCTTCTTTCCTTCTTTACAACTGTCTGTCTAGATAACACTCACTTCATATATGTCAAGGACCCTTTTCTTTCCCCTCTTCAGTTCAAGCTGGCTGGCTGTTGACAGTGAGTCTCCAAGGATCTCTGCTGAAGATAGTTTTCATATAATGGAAAAATAGGGCTGTTGTCTTTAGAATTTTCCCAGAATACCTTTGAGCAGCTGCTTTCCTCATTTACTGAAGCACATTATTCTCCCAATAACGGACCCCGCACCCTTTTTCTACTTGGCGGCATGATAGTGAGGAATGAGTGATTTATATGTCTTTGTGACTCCTCGTATGTGTGTGCGTGGGTGCGCTGGCTGGTGTGCAGCTGTGAGGATTGATTTAAATTGGATCATTGACCTACTGTACTCTCTAATCACTCTGGGCATATCCCATCCTGATGGGGACTTCTTACTCTTGACTGGCCTGCAAAATCCTCTCCTCAGGGAACAGTCTATTAGCAGCTAGCTAATTTCTGATAAGTGAATGGAATTTTGCACTGGCTTGTGCCCTTTTATCGCACCGTATGTACACTGCACATATGTACACTGCACATATGTACACCACACACTGTCAAACAGAGCAGAGACATTGATGGGGCAAGATATATGTGTTTGGTCTGATCATGTATTCACTGTCTGTGTACACACTAACGGCTGTATATTTTCTTGTGTGTGTATGAGGATCCTTGGATGTTTATTTATGTGTGTATATGGATGTATGTGCAATTGTCTATATGTCTCTGTGACCCCTACTCTGACCTTTTTCCCTAGTCACTGCTTGCATCTTAAATTATTCATGTGTGTGTGTGTGTGTGTGTGTGTGTGTGTGTGTGTGTGTGTAGCCTATGTACATTTGTGCATGTGTGTGTCTGTGTGTGCAGTTGTGTGTGTGGGTATGTATAAAGGAGACGGTCTGTTTCTGTGGCTCTAGTAATCAGCCTCCTGCTCCCAGCCCCAACACCTGTTCTCCAATTAACATGCAGTGTGCTGGGGCCCACTCGCTCCTTTCACCCAGCCACTGCTTTCTACCCTTTTCCTCCTGCTCTCAGTCCCATGCTCCCTTTCACCCGGCCTCAGCTTGTATCTGTACTTCTGCACAACACCCCTCTTGCTCTTTTCACTGTTCACTTACTTCTTTACTTCCTATTGCTTAATTCCCATGCTCCAGTTCTTTTTTTTTAATGTTAGCATCTTCTCCACCCTAGCCAACCCCCCCTTTAGCCTGTCTAATTTTGCCATAATTAGATGGTGTCATTAGGACACCTACCCAAGCACAAGGGAGTTTGCAATTCCCCAAACAGCTCAAACCCCCTCTTTTCTAATCTCTTTTCCATATTGTTTCAGTTTTCTCTCCCCCTTCTCCTGCTGCTACTGAACCCTCTCCTCCCCTTCTCCCTAATCCTGATTTGAGTGAAAGGAGAGAGAGAGGAGATCACAGCTGATCCATAGGGAGGGGTGATGGGATAGAGGGTGAGGGGACTGAGGGATAGAGAGGGCAAGGGCAGTCAAAGAGATGACTCTTGAATTGCCTATGGGAGAGAATTGTCTAATGCCCGACTGCCTGCTGTGTCTAACAGTTTTACAATTGTCCAATCTTAACACTGGAGAAGTGTTAAACTAATGTTGTGATGTGACGTCTCTGTCTGAGAAGGTCACTTATCTTTGAATCATAGACTCACTCGTTGACTGATTGGTTAGATGGTTAATCAGTTCATCTGGGCTTATCACTTTAAATTTTTTCTAACTCTGCTAACTCAAGCAGTCAATGGTTTTACAACTTTTCTAATTTCTTTTTTTATTTTAAATGAAATATTCTATTTGCCCATGATATTTTTATATTCTGTGGCAGTTTTGTACAGTTAGTGCTAAAACAATAGTGGATCAATTGTTTAGTTAACTGACAGAATTTTATTGGCAAAAAAAAAAATCTAATAAGAAATAAATTTTTTACGTAAGTTATCAAAGAAAAAACCCAAACAGTGCCTGGTTCCAGCTCCTCATAACTGAGAATTGTTGCTATTCTCGGTTTCACTCCTGTGGGTTTTAATCCCTAAAACTCTGTCAATCAACAGATCAGTTAAGAAGAACATATATAAAAGTGTTATTTTCACCTGTCTTTATTGCTTTCACTGTGTAAAGTGCCTCTACACTAAATTCTCAGTATTAGCTCAGGAGGAAATGTTAATAGCAGCATTATTGCCCTTCTGACCTCTGAACTTTGAGAAGCTATATTGCTTCTGGGCCAAAGCTGGCCTCTGTATTTATGAGTGGACCATGGCTTTACAATAGAGACAAGCAGATGTCACTATTAGTATTAGACTGCGTGGTTTGGATGAGAGAGGTCAGCTCTCATTGTGAGGGCGTGCTTTTATATTTGGCTAAGAAGCTGAGATCAATAGTTGGTCATGAGGAGTGCGTGGAAGGATCCATCGTAAGGCAGCAGCCTTGTGAGGTGGAGGAGGGTGATCAGTGGCAAACACTATCTGACTAATTGATCATGTTTCCAAAAGGGGTCTTTTTTAACAAGGCAGTGCTCAGAGAAAAGAAGAATAATCAATAGGAATTTTCCAATGTTGTCAATGTGACTCTTCCCTCCCCCAGACTCAAAAAGAGCTCACAAAGGCTCTTACACACCAATGCAGATCAGGGTTTAATTATTGAACACTAAAATAAAAAGCAAAATTTCTACCTAAAATGCACAAGTACCACAGTTTTTGTGTTTTCCTTGTTTCTTTTTCTGTTCTGTTTAAACAGTGATTAGTTGTCCTTAGCTATGGCTTGACTTGAGATGCTCAGCTCCAAGAGGAATCCATTACTCTTAATCTTAGGTTGTGGGTTATATTGATCTGTTTGTAGTCAAGGTTCTAGTTATGTGCATGTACCACAGGTTTGTTTTCAACTGGTCACTGCAGTGTTTGGTTTTGTTGTTGTTTTTAGTGGTAATCGATGTGTAGTAGGTTGCTTCAGCTTCAGCGCCATTACAAAAGTCCCTGGTTGAATGTTTTTTATTGCAGTTCTTCACTGTGAATTCCTTAAGCTGATATAAATTTTCAAACCTCTCTTTTCCTGTAAACCTGCAGTAAAGCTGTAGATGTTTTAATAGTTATAGTTCTTTACTGTTGACACTGTCTAAACAGTTTGACCATATACTAATACTAAAATTCAGATGTCAGTTGTGGCTCTCAGCCACTGTGCAGTTTCAAAGAATAGGTTTGATCTAATCTGTCTGGATGTTAGTCCATCTTCCTGCTTGTGCCTGCCCATCTTAAAACTAATTAAAAAATAATAATATACTGTATGTATGATGACACAAGTCTCTTCTGTTCTCTTTTCCCCTGCTGTCTACTGGTCCTTACTGCAGGCTAGATTGTATTTTTTCCCTCTTGTACTGCTAATGGTGGTGATAAAACAGCCTCCTCATTCTTCAGCTTCAAGCAAAAAACAAATAGAAGCTGCATGTCTTTGGGAAAAGAACATTAAACTATCAACCAAAGAATAAATGCAGGAACATTTTTTTGGGACCGTGTCAGGGGTCGAATTCCTCCCCTTTCCCAGATGCACGCTAAAGTTCTGCCGCCAAGTCGCCCTGTTAGGTCATCATATATACGCTTGAGAGTTTTATGTGTGAGACAACAATGTCCTTTTAGAAAAGTGTTTCTCAAACTCCTCATATAGGATTATCCTTTACTGTAGCTGTAAAGTGAAATACAGTGCGGCCTGTGTTGATACTGGCATGCGGTACTGCCAGTTACCTTTTGTGTCACTATATTTTAAAATAACCTTTCTAAAGGCTTCACGTTTTCCGAGTTACACAACTGCACATTTCCATTATCAGGGTCTCTTTCCAAAACATTATAAAAAATCCTGTCAAATATCTTTGAGTTTACACTTTCCCTTTTAATATGTTTCTTCCTGAAACAAATCATCAATAAAGACTGGATGTGAGATGTAACTGGCTGCGAAATGGTCTCTGACAATAACTGTTGTGGATCACTCCCCTCGTTAATCATCTGACTTACAAAGGATGTGGAGGAGGTGCATTTATTTCCTCCATCTGAGCCTTTGGCTGCAGAAAGAGCTGCAGATGGCAAAGTTGTTGCAAACTGATGTAGACCTGCTATGGTTAGTGCTGCTAGTGATGGTTAGCTTTAAAATCAAGTTTCTATGGTAGAAAGAGTTGGACAGTAAGAGGGAAGCCCCACAATCTATATATTCTTCCAAAAGAGATGTTTTTAGTTTTTCTTTATAAATTTTGATTGTTCTCCCAGTTGTTTGAGTGCTGCTACATGTGGCTCTAGTTTAAAGATGTTCTTAGATCGTTTTGAGAATTGGATGCCTGATGAAGATTTATGACTGGAAGTACAGTGCATGGAGAAGCCATTGGATTTTCAGTGATGCAGTTGTCTTTAAAGTTAATTAAAATTATTATAAGTAAAAATAACACATTTTTTTATTTACCCAGAATCAACTGAATATGTACATTTGCTTTTCATATGTATTGTAAGCATTAATGACTGGTGAACTGTTCCTATACAACATAAGGAGGAGGTGGATGTGAGTGGCATCACTCTGTGTTATTACACTCTGCTGTTACTAAACCATTATCCATTCTTTTGTAGTCAGTTTACATTATGGTGTATAGATTTCAGCAGGTGTCTTGCAGTAACATGTGTAATATACCATAATGACTTTAATATAACCTGCCACTACATTTGAGGCAATGAATGTCTATCAGCCATTCAGAAACATTTGAATTTCCTATGGTATTATCAAATTTGCAACTGAAATTCACTAAAAACCCTGATCAGGTCAGATCATCATTGGCGCAGAAATGAATATGTATGCATAAATTATCTGTGTATCAGCATTGCATAGATGCACAGAGACAAAGTCAGACAAGTTGGTCTCCTCAGTCTGCTGTCACAGGTCTCTCCCCTGGTGGGCTAGCACTGTCCAGTCCCTCCAGACCCCCTGTCAGTGAGCCCCACAGGCAGGGGGCCAGGCAGCGTGGCGACAGGGCCCTGAGGCTCCAGTGCACACTGCCTCACACAGTGGAGCGGCACACAGGCTGGACCACTGAGCAGCTGGCACAAAACCACGGGGATGGCTCCTCCCTTGGGGCAATGCTAGAGGGAGAATGACACGCAGGCAGACAGGGAGAGATGATGCCATGTCTAGAATATCAAATTCACTGACAGGTACTACTTCAAACAGTGAGAGCCTCACTCAGAGTTGGACTTGTGAAAATGAGTTCAGGGACCTTTGGTGAGGCTTGAGCTTTCTGTGATGTGATCTCATGTGAAGTGGGAACATACTGGGCTCCATTGTGCACAGGATGTGCATAATGAGAGGTAGGTTATGAACTGAGTTTGTGTTTGGTCACCTTTGCTCTGCTTCGGCCAGTTTTGGCTGTTGTGGCTTGAACCCTGACACAAGGAGTTGGCCTGGTTTGTTTTTTTTCAGAGCCTACAGTGGGGGAGGTCGGAAACAGAGATGTTTTGACAGGAAATGGGAATGGACTACCAATGGGCTAATGTGGAGGAACAGCGGGGGGACTTTTAGAGTGGGTGGGATGCAGAGGGGATGGGGATGAAACACACACTTTTGAATTGCAGCTCAGTGGCGATCTGAAAGGCTGTAGCCAGGACAAACCCTCCTGTTTGTCTGGATACTAATAGGGTTCACCTTTGGTTGAGTAGTGTCAAGATTAAATAGGGGCACTCAGAGGATGAGAAGGGGGCAAATTAGAGTGATTTCAGATCACAGCAAGAGGGTGACAAGTGGGGGTCTGTGTGGCTGGATTTGCCTTTGTGTGAGTTTATTTTGCCATTTTAGCTTGTAAGGGGATTTTGCATCAGGGTAATCGGGATCTTCTGTGTGTGTGTGTGTGGAGTCAGAGGCCAGTTAACAGTGGTATTTAGGAACAAGGGCTGTTTTCTTTGGCTGGATGCTGCCCCTGTGGGTGGAGCTTTGAGGGTGTGTGTGTGACTGGGTTATGTCATCTTCCTCTGTTAAGGTCTTAAATTTCACTAATGACTTAACAATGCCCCCTGCTGCTGGACTGGCCCTGCAAGCCACCTTGTTTGTTTGTTTGACTGTTTATCTGGAATGTGGAAAGATTCTACAGTATCTCTCTCAGGAGTTAGATTTCTCTGCAGTATACTTTTAATAACATTTTATTAAGTGCCTCTATAGACTTCTGCTTGACTCAGGTAGTTAATCTTTCTGTAGTTCATGTAAAAAGCAACCAGGTTAGTATATAGTGGGTACAGGTTTTGTATAACAGAGCAAAATTTTATAACAGAACTTCTACAGACACTATGCTAATAGATAAACATATTATAGAGTGTAGGATAAACTTGTGCAATGAACTGCAGTATATAAAGTTAAAGAGAAACAGACGTCATCGCTAACTGTTTTGTGTTTCGCTGCCTGAAGCCTTTATGCAATAGATGATGAATTTTCCTCATCATTGTGGAAAATGCAGGTTCAAGGAAAACAGGAGCAGCCATTTAACCTTTGCAACGTCACCATAATCTTTTGGATATGTGCGTGAGTGTGTGTAAGGGTCCTAGATGAATCTGTCAGGGCTGAGGGCAGGAGGTGATGTGACTGCTGACAGGCTCCCAGCATGCATGCTGAGATCTCCAACAGTCTGCACACCCTTCCTTTATCCCACCCCCGACAGCCCAGCTCCCCGACTCTTCTCCCAGTCATCAGCTCCACACATTTGCTGTGTATTAGCCACGGACAGTAAATTACAGCACCCTGGACCTTTGAGCAATTTCATTCCCATCTCTTCACATGTTCCTCCTCTCTCTCTCTTTCTTTCTTTCTCTCTCCAGCACCATTATCCAGCTCACCTTCTCTGCGTCTGTCTGTCTCCCTGCTTTTCTCTCATTCTGATCTGTTTTCCTGCCTCTGTCTGTCATTTTCGTCCTGGCTCCTTGACTCCCTCAACCCTGTCAGATTTCTCTCCTGTCTTTCTCTCACTTCTGTTATACTTCTCATCCTCCGTTCTTCTATTGTGTCACGCTACACAGCGTTCCCTCCCTTACACATCCCCTCCACTCCCCCTTTACTTTTTTACAAGCAGGTCCCTGTTGTCTGGGCTTCACAGGTTTCTCAGCTGCTTCTCTCTCTCTCTCTCTCAGTCCTCCTCATCCTTCTCTCCCACCCTCTCCTGTCCTTTCCCTCTTTGCTCCCTCCTTCTCCTCTCTCTTTCTGGAAACAGATGTTGTTTGTCAGATCTTATCATTACTGGCTAATTAAGAAGACATCTCTTCTCCTTCTGTTGTTGCTTCTTTCCTCTCCTCTCTCTCTCAGTGGCATCCATCCCAGATTCATTGTTCTTCTCTCAGGAATGTTTTGGTCGAGCTTTGATATACACTTGTTATTGGTAAATCTGATTAGTGACTGATTGACTGAGAAGTTATTGAAAAAGCAAGATTAGGTGTATTTTAGATGACCTTGTGGTATGTTTGAAATCTATTCAGCTGTAGAGGATGTTGTGCGTCTCCATCTGACAGTTATGAGAGTATATTTTGAATCCTCGTCCCTCAGGACACACCAAGCATGCTGGGAGAGGTCAGGCCACTGATGGGACTTCTATTCCCTGTCCTGGTTGTGAATTCATGTTCTCTAGACTCTGAATATCTACCCATATCCATCTATTTGGCAGGCTGACCACAATCCCATGTGGCCAAGCTTTGTATTCAATTTATGCTTTTGGCTAAGCTTGAGAAACTTAAACATTAATTCATTTAAAATCGCTGAAATCCACATTTAGTGGCTAGAGTGAGGTGACGTGGTAAAACACTTTAGCACCCAGGAGAAACCTCATCGAAATACTCGAGTGCCTCTTGTGTACCCTTCCCATCATTCTACTTTCTTTCTTCCAGCACCTCTTTTCCTCTCATCCCTCAGTTACTTTTGTGCCGGCAAGCCTGAAGGTTTTACAGCACTAGCCAGCTCTATAAATCAGCTCTAGTGGTTTAAATGTTTGGGTTTGTCACATTTCTCAACCTTAGAGGTGATGTGGGCCAGAGCTGAGGTTGCGGGGGTGAAATCAGCCTGGGAGGCAACAAAGAAGAGACCAAGAGGGGGCATAGCCAATCCAGTGGGCATTTTTAATAAGAGCTGAGTTCTCCCATGTGTTTGCCATCTGCATGAGACTACCTGGAGATGATTTACTGACCGATGCTCTTTTAAATGTTTTGATGAATTTTTTTTTTTAAAAAAGAGCCCAGCTTAAATTTTGTCTACACAAAGAGTACAGTACTTTCACTTGTAATGAAGTATTGTTACACTACTGTACTGGTGTGCTTTACTCTTACTAGAGACTACTAGATATCAGGGTATAGTGGTCTGCTAATAGATAGATAAATCTTGTAAAACCCAAGAAAATTACAGCTGTATGCAATTAAACAAAACTGTTAGCAAAAAGGGAGAGGAGACCTCATGGAGTCAGTTTGGCTGCTTGAGGTTTTCTGGTGAAAGGTGAGTGAAGCTGATGCCAGAGAGATTTCCCTGTGTGTTTTAAGAGGAAAAACTGGAAGGACTGGTGTGAAAGGTCCTGTGGTGGTATGCGACACGGGGGGTATCAGTTCGTGGAGGGTTTTCTGTGCCCCATTAGCAGTGTCAAAGGTCATGTGCCCCGGGTGTTAACCTTGGTGACCAGTCTAGCTTCCAGTCTGCCAGGGGACCTGGGTCCAGGGGTATTTATTACTATCCCCCCCTTTACATCCCCACTCTGTGGCCCAAACACAGCTCTCCCAATGGAGGAAAACAAAACACCTCCATCTCTCCCCCCAGCCATTCCTCAGCCCATGTATGTGTACTAATTGGATGCGTATCCTTACACTGATGCATGACAACCCATCTGTAGATTTGTGCCTTGGCATGAAACATTCTTAGGTCAACACTGGTCTATCTAAATCCCACCTCCTAGCCATACACAGCAGCATTTTTTGGCCAATTGCTAATACGTTTTATTAAAAATAACCTAGCGCATGCATATGACTTTCAGACTTTTTTGCTACTGTGTATAATTTTGCACGACTGATTGTGCACACCTTTTCAAGTCAGTATTTTTGTGCGAACTCATGCATGTGTGTTGTTTGCCCTGTGTGACATACTGTATGCATGCATAGGTACATGTATGTGGGTCTGCTGTATGAGTTAGTGCTCTCTGTGTGTGAGTGTGGCAGAGGAAGGCCCACACCATGTCAGTATGTTTTAATGCTTCACATCTGGTTTCCTAATTTTCCTCCCTCCCTCACTCTCTGCCCTCCTCTCAGCTCCCCCACCACCACAATGTCAGGACACTGTTTTGTTTTTTCAAGGTGGTGGTGGTGGGGTGATGGAGGGGATGTCTGATGAGTGATGGCCCTGATACAGAACATCAGCATTCTCCCTCTCTGCCTCTTCCCTTCTTCACCTGCGCAGTTTCTTTGTATTATCTATACCCTCTATCTCTTAGTGGATCAGGGGTTGCATGTATGAAGAGGATCAGCTCTTTTTTTCTGTCTGAGAAGAAGAGTATCCACATCTGCTGAACAAAAATGATGACAATTTCCTCCTCCTCATTCTTTTCCTTAAATTTTCTCCTCCAGTGTTTTTGTATTCAGAAATAAATCTAGCGTACTAACCTACAATTTGAAGGCCAAAGCCAGCCCCATGAAAGGAGGAGAGGTTTCTGAGGCTGTACCGCTAACTAACTTGAACTCTGCATTAAATATTTTGCATCACATGCTTCAACAGCCACCGCTACCAGCAAACTTCTGTTTACAGTGTGCACAGAATGCCATGTGTTTGTCTTTGTGAAAAGGCAGTTTATGTCAACAGTGATTAGAGCTGATGAATGCCTATGAAAATTTTTGTTAGAGGTCCTGTGCTGCTTGGTGCTTGCTTTGTGATTAAGTCCATATGTAAAACATAGTGAGTAACACTATGTAACAGATGCCACATAGACTGAGAAATGTGAAACTGAGCATCCACATCACTGAACAATACTACACAAATTGCATCTTTGTTTTTGTTTCAAGTGTCATGACTGGCTGGCTGGTTGTTGAACTAGTTTTAGTTAAGCAAGTTGTCACCACTACCTTATACTGTGAAGCCTGTGTTTAGTCTTGGGAACTGGAGCTGATGCAGACAAAAGGGACTAGTGGCCTTGAAAGAGATAGAGAAGTGAAGACAGAAAAGAAAAAAAACCAGGCTCCCTGTGGTGCCACAGTGGAAAATGATCTCAGGGTTTAAGACCTGGGTCTATGTTTTGTTTGTGTTTCCTGTTTTAAGTATGTCTGTGGAGGGTAGAGGTTGCAGAAAATAAAACTTTATTTCCATCACTAACCACAGCAGACTATGTGAAATTCAATTATTTTTGATTATGCCATAAATATGAAATAGCTAGTTTTGATGTCATACTTGTTAGAAATTTAATGCCACATGAAGATTGTCTTTTTCTGTAATAAAAAAATGCTGCTTTTGTTGGTCTGCTTTACAAAATACACTTGTGGGCAATTAAACAAAACTATTTATTATTACAGATATGTATGACAGTTTAAATTTAACACAATTTTATTTGCACTGCGCTCCTCACTTGCCAGTTTTAATCAGACTCCACTGTACACCTGCTTCATTGGACAGAATATTCTGTTTATGTGCAGAACAAGGCGTACATTAAATATAAACATGGTAAAACTAGTGGAGCTCTTTTGAAAATAGCTTTCCTCTGCAATTTCCCCATGACATGATGATCACCTCCAGTTCTTTGCTTTCCCCTTATCCCTTCCCTGTGGATGGGGAGGTGTGTGGGTGTATTACATTACCAAAACAAAAACAAACAACAGCAATATTAAACTTTTGCAACCACAATAGAGGAAGGGATAAAAAACAGAGGACCCTCGACTTCTTATTAATTATGCAAGATTAGTCTAATTATAATTCAGCAAATGAATGTGTGGCAGAAGGTGCGAGGCGACGGGACTGGGAGATTTGCATGTTAAGTGGGCAGGGGGAAGCGGCTAATGCATGCTAATATATGCGTCAATGTCTCGCTTTAATTTCAGCATTTGCAGCTGTGTGCGTCCAAACTGAGGGGGGTGAAAAGTTGACTCAATGGGTTTTTGGGTGGGTGGGGGGCAAATTTTGGGGTTTTAGTGTATTAGAGCGCGCATGCAAGCATGTACGTGAATGTGTGTTCCTGTGCGTTTGTGAGTGAGGCATCTGGTGTCATGCAAACAATGAATGATGAGAAGAAGTCAACAAACAAGGTCAAGAACCCTCAGAAAATGCACAAAGACAGAGACGGATGTAGACAACCTCTCAATTAGGGTTGTGATGTTGCTATCTGAAGCATCACCGCTGTAGAGATTTATCATGTTAGTGATTCAAATGAGTGATGACTGCTGGTTAGATTAAGTGACCACAAAGTAGTAAGTGGCAAGGAAACCGATGCTACCAAACCACAGCTTAAAGCAGAAATGTGGTTCCTGCATTGTTGTGAATTAACTTTTTAAACACTACCAGTGAAAAGCTTGGGCTTAGGTTCCCAAACAATTCAATGAGAAAGTGTGTCCAGACCTTTGGCTGGTAGTGTAAATTACTATAACTTTTAAAATGATTCCTTTTCAAAGGCAGGAAACAAACTTTAAAGCTTTCCTTATTCAATGTACTTTATATGTGGTGATTTAAAATCCGGTTTAACTTCTGTCATGGTGTCCAGCAGGCAGAGGTAAGAAAGGGTAACAAAGTCAGATATCAACAAGGAAAGAAATGGAATGACGAAATAAGAGAGGTGCAGATGTGCCCTTTACAAGTCTCCACCCCAAAATGAGGTCTAGTGCAGCTTTGAGGCTTGAGGTCTGGGCCCTCACTGATAAATCATAATCACGCTGTGCCAACAACAATATTAATTGTCCTCTGACGAAACAGCTCAAATCAAGAAATATTGGACACAATGTTGAAACTAAGAGCTACAGTAGTTGCAAGCCAGGTCCTGTTCACAAGGGAGGAAGCTGAAGCAAGTGATAGAATAGTGAACAAAAGCTGACAGAATGAGGGAGAGGTTAATGTTCAATGGGAGTGTTCGGGGCTGTGGGGCCAATATGAAGTTCCTCTCCAAACAACTGCTCTCCATTAAGATGACTTATATTTGCACAGTGTGGGTGGGACTGGAGCTACACATGACGCCCAAAACCGCTGTCTCTCTCTGCAGCATTTTTCTTCTGCACTGTTGTTGTTTGCTTAATTGGACCATTAATTGATGTGTTTTTCATTGGCAAGTCAGAGCTGTGTTCACTAAGAGTGAGGTGGACAGCTGTTTTGAGCTCTATATATTTGCCAGTTGCTATAAAAATGATCACAGCCCTGCATCTTTTCCCAGCACATTTTTGTGATGTTTTCCTCCTAATTTCTCTTCTCCATAAGATTTATCTTCTCAACCTTCTGCACCTGCTTTCTATATATACATACATTTACTTTATATACAGTTTATATACTGCCTTGTGTATTTCCTTGCATCGCAAGTCTTTTTCCACCCTCCTCGATGTAGTTCAGTGATGGAATGTGTTCTTGTTGTTGCCTTCTCTTTCCATCGCTGTCTTTGCCTCTCAGCATGGGGACTTTGGGATTGCGGCAGAGCTGCGTTGCTATGGCAGCGGGCTGTGTTGCTGAACTGTGTACACCTGGGATTTGGAGTCTCTCTCCATAGTCTCCCTCTCTCCGATTTATTCCACCTTTCTCTCAGGTTTTCTTTGGTGTAGCAGAGGCTATCAGCACCCCCCTCCCTCTCGTTCTCCTTCTCTCGGCCTCCACAGTCACCCTCTAAAGTAAACTCACATACATAATGAGACACATATTCCTGAAAACAAAATTCATGTCCATACCAGTGCCTGTGCCTCTGTCGCTATCGTCCTCTTTCCACCTTCTCATTTCACTTTCTCTGTAGTTGTCTCTACTTCGTTTCCCTCTCCATTCCCAAGTGGGGGTTCAAATACAGCATTGTGGGATACTACAGTCCCTTGAGTTCCCTGGCATACATCACTGTCTCCAGTTTACTTTGAAACGCAGCAGTGCCTTTTGCTGGACTGTGCTTCAAATTCTCATCACTTGATTTAAAATATAATAACACAGACTTTAATACTAAGCTAAGCTAAACAGCTGGGATTGATGTCAGAGATGTAATTGCATAATGCAAACAGACATGCACACACCATCCACAAGACATGTCTCTGAAAAATAATGAACATCTCCTTTGACTGCTAGTGCATTGTGGAGTTGCAAATAATCATATACATGGTTATTTCATGTGTTTTCTTAGTTGCTGATGTACAAACATGTGCCCTCTTATTTTCTTTTGCAGGTTTTTCTTGAAGTTTTTCCTGAAATGTAACCAGAATTGTCTGAAGACGGCAGGAAATCCAAGGGATATGAGGAGATTTCAGGTACAAGAAAATGGGAAAAGTGCGTATGTGTGCTTGTGTGCAAATGAAACTAAGGGCTGAACCAAATTGTTTAAAAAAAGATTTTACAGTCATGCAAAACATACCCCCATCATGCACCTCCATCCAAATAGAACAATTTAATAATTCATTTCTTGTCCAGTGTGTTGTAAGTGGAGTTTATGTTACAAACTCTCACATAGTAAAACTTTTCCACTGGAAGATATAGAGCAGGGAGTTAAAGGTGAAAGTTAAAAATCAATAAGAGAGAGACAGATGGAAAGACAAATGCAAGGAGTTAGATATGTGGGAGACTTGGTTGTTGGGGTCCAGGAAATAGGTTGAGGTGTTTCAGGAAGTTGTCAAGAATTGAGTGATTGGCTCCAGATGGAGGAGGTCATGCTCCGTGACCCAGGAAGTGGTCACAAGGGACACTCCCGCCTCACTTCCTCTGCCGTCTTTCAGCACCAGCAGCCCTTGTCTGGCATTCTCCTTTGCCCAGCAACCATCTCCCTCTGTTCCTTCCTCTTCTTCATGCTCCCTCCGTCTTCTACCGTGTTTGCTTTAACTCCTGTAATGTGACACATGCTGAGAAGTTATGAGTACACGGGCACTCCAAGACTCTAATCTCTGGGTTAAAAGGTGATTGAAGCTGAACAGGAGTCTGCTGCTTGATCAATAATTTACAGTTATTTCTCTTTAGGTCGCTCCCTTTCCACCACTTATAGCACATATGCTTTCTCTCCTTTTCCTTTTTATGTTCCTTCACCTGCAAAATTACTGCCATATGTTTATTTTGAAAGGAGTTCAAGGTTTATTTTTGCTGTCTAATTTCCTAAACATGCATATCATAAAATATTTGTAGTTTGCCGCAGTATTTCATTAAAAATGAATTTTTCTCATTGACCGCCTCTTACTCTCAAAAATATGCTGATAAACACACATTTGAATTTATTATCGCTCTCAGAAATAGTATCACATCAACACTCGTATCCAAAGAGAAAAATGTACAATATCCTCTCATTAATTATATGTGTGCTGTCCCTGCCAGGCAGATGCTGGGAGGGACACACACATGCTGCAGCCAGAAAATCAAATTAGGGCCACTATATATCATGCAATACTTTAACAGCCAGCTAAAATGGGAGATTTGATCCATATGTTTGGTGTCATTGAAGGATCAAGAGGAGACAACAGTGAACTTGTTGCATGCTCTATGAATCAAAAAGTTAGGCAAGAAGCAGTGGAGAGGCCATATGGAAAACTGATGGAGGAGTGAAGGGGTGTATGAGCAGTGTGATCGCCAGAATGCAGACATGTTATGAGATCCCAAAGATGTCACATTACTGATTGAGAAATATTACTATCGCCTGGACGCTGAAACAAATTGTTGCTCTGGGATTTTGCTGCTGTAACCGGAGGCCGGGACTCTCAGCGTGCTGTCCGACTTATGCATCTACAGTCATGTATCTTCCCCTTGGCTCTTATCCTCTCTTTTAGGTGGTCTTGTCCAGCACGGTGAGTGTAGATGGCCACGTCCTAGCAGTGTCTGATAATATGTTTGTGCACAACAACTCAAAACACGGTCGGAGAGCCCGCAGACTGGAGCCAGGCGAGTCTGTTGAGAACACCATGGAATATGGTAAGACACTGATACTACAGTACGACAGTGTCACACCCCATTTGTCTTTTCGTTTCGTTACAAGTCTACTTCATCATTCACACTCAAAAACATAGCACATAGTCCTCCGGAGCATTCCAGCAGGTACCTGTGTTGCCTAATGTTCATCCATAATCACCATGATATATCAAACATAACCAGTGAAGCTACAAAGGTCATTAACTGAGCTAATTAATGTGTTAATTAGATATGTGTTCTCTCCTAAAACACAGAAAGTACCTTATCTTAAATGCAATTCTTGAAGCAAGAAAATGCAATATAAGGTAAAGTTTCTTACCAAATAGGTCACATTTATCTCTGAGTCAAGAAATACATCTCACATTTGCCCGAGCTGTGGTGGAAAATTACTAAGTACTGTACATAAGTACGCTTAACAGATACTTGTACTTTACTTGTGTATTTCCATTTTATGATACTATGTACTACCTCTCCACTACATTTCACCATCTTATTTTACTACTACACTACATTTATCCTACAGCTGTAATGACTTTGCTAATAAATATTTTATATACACCACATGCCTGTGTCTGTGCACCCTGTATTTCAGCAGTTTTATCACTGTTGTATATGATTGCATTGTTTTCAGACTGACAGATTTCTTGACCTTCTCGAAATTGATCTTTTCCAATCTAACATCCTGTTCTTCATGTTTCTATCTGTGGCATTAAAAATGAAACAATGAATAAAATTAAGTTGAAGTATCTATGAAACTGTGAATCTTAATTTCACTTTTTTGTTTAGCTTTGAATATTGACTTGAAATTTGTTTTTACACCCCCCCCAAACTAAAGAGCACCTTTATCACCATCCTCCTGAGACACCCACTACAAACATGCTCTGTCCTCTGTTTGACCAGTTCTTGTGTGTCCTGCATTGAAACCCTCAGAGTAAATCTCGCTTCGCTCTCCTCTCTAGCTACCCCATGTATCAAAGCCATCAGTCCCAGTGAGGGCTGGACCACTGGTGGGGCCATGGTCATTGTTATTGGGGAGAACTTTTTTGATGGGCTGCAGGTGGTGTTTGGCAGCATGCTGGTGTGGAGTGAGGTAGGAATTGTCTTCAAAACATTTCACTAATGATGGTACAGTCTAAAGCAAAATCTGAAATGAAATAGAACAGCATATGGCTTGTCTCATTATGTAGATGATTTATGGGCAGCCTACAAAAATGTATCTTTCCACAGTATTCTGCTAAATATTACAAGCTGGGGGGGCAGTTTAGCTGTTTTCTGACATGATTTCTGTGCTGCATCCTCAGCTGATCACACCGCATGCTATCCGTGTCCAGACACCTCCTCGGCACATCCCTGGTGTCGTGGAGGTCACACTTTCTTATAAATCTAAGCAATTCTGCAAAGGAGCACCTGGACGCTTTATCTACACAGGTACTGATACAACACATTGTGCCCCTTTTCGTCCATGTTATCCACATTTTGAGGCATTTTAACTATGAGGTTTTGAATGAACTGTGACTGAGGTTTGATGTACTATATGTTTCTTTCAATTTTTTAGCCCTTAATGAGCCAACTATAGACTATGGTTTCCAGCGTCTTCAGAAGGTCATTCCTCGACATCCTGGTGACCCGGAGAAACTAGCCAAGGTGAGAGACTCCTAAAGAAATGACCTTTTCATGCTCATGATTATTTTTCAAGAAACTGTGCATGCTGCAATATTATTAAAACATTCTTTTTAGGAGATCCTCCTGAAAAGAGCAGCAGATCTTGTGGAGGCCCTGTACGGAAATCCACACAGTAATCAGGTATCAGAACCATATTTGATATTATGTCAAAGGAGCTAAACAGACAGGGTGAAGAGAAAGAATCAAATGTAAATGATATAAATTTATCCCACAATGAGTAGGGGAATGTTAAGAAGTAGAGACTGAGAAAATATTGAGAAATTAAGAGACAGACATACTGAAACAAAAAGGCAGGAGCAGTTTTTGGTCTCACGGAACAACATCGAGTTTGTCACAGCTTCAGAAAATTGTCAGCAGTTCTGTTAGTACAGTAAATGTAACTTGCTGTTAATGACTGAACTGGGTATAGCTTACAAATTCTCAGTTTTAGAGATTGTTTAATGCTTGCATAGATATTGATAGGCCACAGTATCTGGACCTCTAGATTGCCCCTTTGTTGATTATTGCATCTGATCTGTAGGACATGCTCCTGAAACGTGCAGCTGACATTGCTGAGGCACTCTACAGTGTTCCCCGTCCTCACAGTCAGTTACAGGCGCTGCCCAGCTCCCCAGCTCATGGTAGTGTCATGGGCCTGGGCTCCTACCCTTCTCAGTTAGGTGTCAGCATCGGGGAGCCGGGACAGAGCAGCCAAGGTAAGCAGAATGGGCTATAAATTATTCCAACTTTCTGTTACTGATACTAATGAAGCTCAGATCTGACCCAACATTTTCATTTTGCCTCCAGGTTACATTCGAAACTCCAGCAGTTTGTCTCCCAGGGGTTATCCCTCTGCCTCCACCCCTCAGCAGTCAAGCTACGGTGCCAGCAGCGGGATGACTGGAGGCTATGGGACAGTCCCCATGACCA
>NW_018127936.1:2480999-2497312 GCF_001952655.1 Monopterus albus
CTCTCCCACTGTTTATCCATTTGTGTGTTAATTAACCTCATACTGCTGATTCTGTTTTGATTTTCAGACTTGAGACTGACTGTTGATCTCTGTTTCACAGTTATGCCCTCCAGCCCCACTATACCAGGAAGCTCCAGCTCCTCATCATCTCTCTTACCTTTCTCCTCATTCCCATCTGCTGCTAAACAGAAGAGTGCTTTTGCCCCTGTCCTCAGGCCCCAGGGCTCTCCCTCTCCTGCATGCCCTGCTTCAGGGGGGAACAGCTTCAGAGGTAGCCACCCAACTCACTATCTGACCCCCCTGTCTGAACTTACAAATGCAGTCTAACCCCTTATACTAACCTCTCAAAAGCTATGACTGAACAGGGCAGAAACAGTTGCTGGATGTACAATAATACAGGACCTGAGTGATTAGAATCATAGATTTTTTTATATTTTTTTTCTCTCCAGCATTGACGAGCCTGGTTGTTCCCCCGATGTAGCAAAGCACCCACCCCAATCTACCCCAGACCACTGCTTCACTTAGCCCCTCTTTTGGCACTGACGGGGCGGGGGAAATGGAAAATTGATCACTAGTGACCATGTAAAACTTTCCTCCCTGAGCCCACCGCCATTACTTAGCCCCTTTTTCATCCAGGTGGATGAACAGGGCGGGGTATGATAATGTCCAAAGACCAGCCATCTCCTTCAGAGGCAGAGGAGATTACTCCACCCACAAATCATACTCCTTAGCTAACAGCACCAGACTGGATCATATACTGCTGTGTGTGTAATGAGGCATCTTCATTTTCAAAGGAAATAGAGCAAAACTGCTCCTGATTTCACGGTGAGCTTCAAAAGCAGCTGTATTGATCTCTGGCCTACTGTCACAAGCCGTTTTTGATACAGTTACGGAAGTATTGTGATGGACAACTCTGATATAATGTTACAGCTCTAAAACGCAGGATGCTATTTTATCTGTGTATGGACACCTTAAATGGCATGTGTGTACAATGTCTGTGAGTTAGTGAGAGATTTTTGTAGTAGACTTTTTGCAGACAATTTACATTCCAGAAAAATAGACCCTTTATTTTTTGTTCTGATCTCTACAGTTTTACAAGCAAGAACTCTTTGACTCAAGGGTTATTACTAAAGGAATTCATATATTGATTTATTTAAGAACAAGCAATTTAACTTATTATAGTTAGTTTAGGGAATAATATAAAGTGGTGTGTGTTTTTATAAACTGGTCCTTTTTCCAGATGTTACTGAAATGAAGTTATCCCAGCAATTGCTAATTAGTTTGTTGAATGATCAGAGGGAATGAGTTTTTGGTGGAGAAGAAAAATTCAGTTATTTGGATTCAAACATCCCCAGTTTGTAGCTCTAGCATAACAAAATCTTAATGTTATGCCCACAGTTAAAGAAGTTTATTGTCCTTGTGTAAAGGGAAAATTGTTAGAGCCTTATCCTTTTTAATTTCCCTTATAATGCATGCTTTGTCACACCAGTGCCCTGATATTATTTCATTCCACATTGCAAATTTGAATTTATATGACTATAATTTATAGACTTTATGGTTTCATTTTGAATGTTTCAACCCATCACAGGTCTCTAGTCACTATGCAGTACAGTAAATGAAAGCACAACTGCTAGATAGAAAAGAACAGGGCAGAGTACTTTATGTGTCCATTAACCCATATCATGCTGTTCTTGCTTATTAAGTTTTGTCGTTACAACATAAACTTCATTCTCAGGACATGAAAACAAAGAACACAAAGAGCAGATGACATTTACGAATTTGTTTTTTAGTTTGGTTAATTTTATTTATTTAAAAATGATTAGCAATTTAATATTATGTTTTTCAAAGCCATCTTTCTTTGAAACGGTACAAAAACATGGTGCAAATGTGATTTGTATATCTCAAGGTGTAATTATATTTTGTGCTCCAAATAAAACAAATAAAAAAACACTGATGTTGGTTTAAACTGTTTTAGATATTATATTGCATTGAACTGTGACTTCTCTTGGCAACTTCTTTTTACATGTGTGCAGAAACAGAATCGCACAGTAAGTGTTTTCTCTCTCTCTCTCTCTCTCTCTCTCTCTCTCTCTCTCTCTCTCTCTCTCACACACACACACACACACACACACACACTGTTACCTCAGTTTCCTGGACATTAAGATTTTCCTACAAGACTCCACATCTCAAGGTTTTTCTGGATCTATTTTTGACTCTTCTCATAAACCTGTGTGCTTGTGCAGCATGCTACACTGTTTTGTATACATAGCTGATGAGCCGCAGCATCTTAATTGTGATGCGAGCGTTAAAGACTGAGTAGAGCATGTCAAGATAAACAACAACACCCCCATCTCTCTCCTCTCCAATAAGCCTGCTTTTCTCTGAGGACCAAGCCTCTGGGGGCCCAAGTGAGAACCACATGAGTCTCCCTCCAACGTGGCCTCCTTCTCTCTGTCGTTTTCTCTCTCTCTTAAAACGCACACATGCATACGTAGGCATGTGCCTAGTTTTGTTTTCTTTGTTTGGTGCAGCTTCATCCCATCTTTTGCTCTCTCCTCTTTTTTACATTACTCAAAATGGTACTTCTTTGCTAATGTAATTAGCACCGGTAAAGAAGGGCAGTTAATTACTCACTCTATTTTGATCGGGTAATTAATGTTATGCCAGGAAACAGCAACTGTTTCATTAACATAGTGCTCAAAGCAACGAGGGGGCAGGGTAGCACCCAGTGGATGCATGTGTCTGTGTGTTTCTGTGATAAACGAATCAACAGCTCTGCTCAGTGACAGTGAGAGACATGTGGACTTCAAACATTTGACACTGTCTGTGATCTGACCTCAACAGCACGTCACTGTTTCCCTCTGCGCTGTCTTTGTCAACATCAAGTAAGACTTGTCAGAACGCTGCTGCCTCTTCCTCCTCATCTCTCTCTCTTTCTCTCTCGCTCTCTTGATATGATTTTAATTTGACAAGTTAAAGTCAGCTTTGTTGCCAGCACCTCAGCATTCATCTTGCTGAGTGCACCTTCTGCCCAGTGGTGCAGGAGCCATATGCTCCTCTTTCACATGACTGTTTTGTTGTTGCTGTTGTTGTGGCTGCTGTTGTGGCTGCCATTTACCGTCTTCTGATCACAGTTTGGATAAAGACAGGATGAGGTGCCACCTGCCACCAAGTCGTTCCACATCACACTGCATGCACAGCTACAATAAAGCAATAGCTGCTGGGCATATGAGAGCAAAAACCATGTCATCTTTCATTATCGGTATTGCTAAATACAATATGCCTCAATGTTTAAGTTTCAGGATTCTATTCCTTGTAAGTGAGGGAGCATATAGCACCAAATATACATATACACCCTTCCCCTCTTCCCTCTCAAGGGATGTGTTTGTGTTTATATACCCAATTAGCCCTCTGGCCACAGCATGGACATGCATTAGGCTGATATTAGCCCCGGGTGTGTGTAAAATACAGTGCACCCCTTTCTCATTTTAGGCATAATTTCAGGGGTGTGCGTGCCTTATTAGGCAGACGAGGCAGAGCTTGACAGGGGTGGCCCACTGTTTTGTCAAAAAGATTGGTAGATTGGCTTCCACACACCCCGGCAGTGTCCTTTGCCTTAGTAAAGCCTGTATTGTGGCCCATTAGACTACTGGACCCTGATTCCTTTCTCTAAAATGAATCCCTCCAGCCCTTCTGCCATTCCCTTGGGTGTCAGTAGAGTGGGGTGGCAGATGGGACAGACACAGAGCTTCCCCATGAGACTGCCCCCCAACAAAACATACACACATATACACACACATAAACACACATGCACATTCACGTATAGGTGCACACACATGCTCAGACATGCATGCATGTACATATGCATAAGAACAACACACCACATGTGCTTACACACACACACGCAACACAGCAGCAGCAACACATAGCTCCCCTGCTTTCAAACACAAACCTCATCTGTCAGCCTGCTTGCTTTTGTTCACAGACCACAGGAGTGTGGTCTGTGAACAAAGTGACATCTCTGTCCCCACTTCTGCTCTGCATGCTGCTGTTTGTGTGTGTATGTGTGTGTGTGAGAGAGAGAGAGAACAGCCATAACAGCTTCATCTGGTGAGAAGTGTAACTAGAATGATGGTTCCTAAAGTCATTATTTGTTCCTCATTTGATGCTCACACCCTGTTTCTGATCTCGCATTTGAAAACTTTATGAAATCTGACAAGATTTATAATGTATGAATTCTTTATTATTCAAGTAGATTTAAAAGGTCATTAGTCATTTTATTGTTTTGATTTTGAGGCATAGATATTTTAAGATATTCAGTGGGTTGTGTGTTTCTCATCATAATTCACATATAGAGCCATTTTACTACTGTATGCATGTGTAAACATTTATATTAAACAAACCGTTAACACCATGACTTAGTTTTTGTCTAGGTTTAGTCTTGTAAAAGATCTGCCAATAGGCTTCCAGTGTTTTGGCTTTTGGTGGTGGGGACTACTATTTAGTATACAATTGCATCACAACTTGTGCCTTTAGTGTAAGCTGTCGATACATTAGTTAACTGTGGCCTGTTGTGAATAAACACAGTAAAACCAATCTGTGACACCCAAAAGCTTATTTAGGCTACAATAAATGTATTTACCTGTCTCTCATGGTTTCATTTTTTATTTGTTAGGTCTGCCTCAGTAAATTTCCAAACATCTCATTGTAAAATGAGCAGTAGACAGACAACACTGTAGGATAGGCAGACGTTAGTAGACTTTATGCCATGATCTTTTTCCTCCTCTGGGTATAATACTGACAATTAGCCAGATAAGAGGAGTGGGGATGTAATTTGGGCCAAATGCACTTATTGGCTGTTTGTGCACATGCTGGTGTGAGGTGAGAAGGCCCCACACTGGTGATTAATTACAGTCAGGAGTGTGACAGTGGTGGGAGCTATCCCATTGCTGCCTGCAGTCGACGTGGAGGGAAATCCACCCTGGCTAATTGACCTGGCTTCTGTAAGGCCATCCATCAACCATGGCCCGAGTGGCCCCTTAAGAAACGTATTATTCAGAGGTAAGTTAGTTAACCACCTAGCGTTCCACCATTCATTAATGCCAGTAGCTCCTCTCATGTCAGGTTCTGCAAGGCAGTGCTTTGTGAAATCTACCAAATGGATTTAGTGGGCAGCTTATCCAGAACCATGCTTGTGGAAAGTTTTATGTTGTGTTCCATGGTTGTTTTCATAGGAATGAGTGGAGGGAGGAGTGTGAGAAAGGGAATGGCACTCAGGAGGATGGACTCCATATATGTATTTTGGCCTTGCAGTACTAGTGTAAACAGCAAACACACCCATTTTGAGTCGTGATTCATTTTTTTGCTACTGTGGCTTAACAGATGAAAATCATTCTCCTCACTTTTCAGACAAGGAAATATAGGAAATAAAAATTATTTAAGGAAAAAGAAAATGCATGATTTTATGACCACTTTTTGTAGAATGGCCTGGAGAAAGGGAAGTCCTTATTTCCTCCCAGAAGTGGAGAAATCTATTGTCTATCATTGGACATGCATCCACTTGAGAAAGAAATCCAAGTGCTGCAACTTTGTCATGCGTTGTAGGTCATGTGCTACTGGTATTTTAGTTGAAGCCCCATCAGATACATCCTTGTAAAAAAAAAAATCTTACCAATATGTCAAATAACTTCAGTTTTCTTAGTGAATGCTTTTAATTTTGTTGCTGTAACCACAAAAATCTTCTGTGTGTTTTAGGTTGGATCTTGTTCTTTTGCAGTCTACTGTAGACAGAACAGGAGAGGCATGCACAGTGGTGTCCAGATCAGCTGTTTGAGAAGTGCCTGGTTTGTGTGGAGATGGTGAGGCCTGGAGTCTCTGCTCCACACACATGGTCAGGGTATACACGTGGTTTCACTTGCCTTAGCACAACATATCCCTCCAGATAGCTTACTGTACAAAGAGGAGAAGACATACAGTATGGAGACATATAGGTCAGCGAGTGGTGGGGGGGGTTTGATGCAGAGGGAAATGATTTCTTATCCTTTGTCACAGCCCTCCTCTCTCCTTGTGTGTGTTGCAGAGAGTAATTGCAGTTGGGGCACATCTAGTTGTCACAGTTGACTCTAAGCCATTGATAAAATTATAGGTCAGTGTGTGTGTCTATGAGAGAGTGAAGGTGTGTGTGTGTTCATGTGTGGGAGAGCATTGGCTTTTTATTTGCTGCTCAAAACAGATGTGAATTTCTTCAAACCAAATCATATCTTCAGATAACAAAAACCTTTTTTGTTAGATTTTAGAATTTCAGAGGATGCACCAGTGCTGTTCATTCATTCAAACTGTAGCTCCAGTGTGTGTGAGGCAGCCAGACAGTGCCACCTACCTGTGAAAGAACAGGGCTTAATATTTCTTTTGTGTTTTTCTTTTTTACTAGAATCATTAGCACTTTAGGAAGCAAAAAGTGTAAATTTAAGACCTACAATACTTTTCTCTCCATTTTTTTGTTGCAAATGGCTTAGTTTGAGTTTATATGTATGTTAAACTCTCTCACTTCACTGTTGTAGTTATAGCACGCCAGTGGTGACAAAATTGTGACAATATCCACAAACAGCTGTTTTATATCGTGGTGTCCTCTGTATAGCGGTACACATGAATATACGCGATATCTAATCAAATAAATCCATTCATTAGGAGAGCTGCTGGTATTTCTGCTTTTGCATTAATTACATAGTCATTACCATATCAATTAGAAAAATCAGAGATCATGTAATTAAGGTTTAACCAAAAGCACCTGCTGCCTCCAAGTTGCGTTGTGGTTTGTGTGTGCGAGTGTGTTTATATGCTTCAGTCCTAATCTAATCTCTGGCCTTTGACAGGACTCCCGCTCATCAATCCTGAGCTGTCGGAATTCAGCTTCGTTTTGTGTGTGTGTGTGTGTTTTGTTTTTGTTTATAGGAGTAGGTGGTGGCAGTGGTGTTTGGAGGGGGGCGTCATGAGAAATGTTGTCATGGTGATCAAATTGATTGGCAGGAACGCCTGATTAGAAAAGAAGAATAGAAGACAAGTGGATGGAGGCGGGCTGTACATCTACAGCAACAGACTGGGATGAAGTGAGGACTCGTTGGGTGTCGCGAGGGGAGTCACTGGCTGTTCTGGCCCCACTTCCACCTTGTAGAAGATAACCAGTAATTACTCTAACGGTCCACAGAGTACTCTTGTATTTTGAGGTTTCTGTGTTTGAAACATTAACACCAGATGTTCCTCTGTTTGGCTTTAATGTAAGTAAACTGAACTGAATATTTTGGAAATTTGCTGCAGTGACAGATCAATAACAAGTGTCAGAGGTGTGTTGGTTCTGACTGCAGAGGGATTGCTTTGTGGTGTGGCTGTATGGAAAAGAGAGATGGAACTGAAAGGAATATGGAATGATTTCTTTACTGAAAGGCTCAGAGGAAGCTATGTGTAAGTAGTCTATGGAAGAAAAATACACAGAGGAAAAGAGGCAGGGCAGGAAAGGAGATGAGGAATGGACAGAGGGAGGAGCGAGGAGAAGGGAATGGGACCCAGAGGGATGGACTCTGACCTCTGGCCTCCTCCTCCACAACACTTCCTGTTTCCTTTTTTCTCCTAATTCTCTCTTCGCCTTACTGACATTGTATCTCCTTTCTACTGAAATCAACTGTGCATCTACATGAGTTCAGAAAACATGATCATCAGTGATTTATTAGTGTTTTATCCCATAAACTATTTATCAGGTTTGTAGCTTATAAATAAAACTTTACATAAGACTTTACATTATTGGCCATTCCCTTGTTTCATAAAACTGAAGAGACATAAAACTGAACATTTAGTTATTTCATTTATATTTTTGCCATAGTTATGTTATTGACATTTAGAAATGCAGCTATAAGCAGAGATGGTTTCAAAAACATGCTTGTGATTGATGTATTTATTCAAGTGTTTTCAACATCCAACAATTGTAAAGGTTTCTTTTTTTTACATTAGTAAGCTACTGTATATCTCAAAGTGTGTGAAGTGAGCGCAAATTGATTTTTGCAAACTGATTTTCACTCTATACTAGCAAGTAAAAACAGTGGCTGTCTGGAAGGCAAGAATTAAGATAAGATAAGAAGCCTTTATTGTCATTGTATTCAGAGTACAATGAAACTGAGAGTGCCCCTCCCAGCGATGCTTAAAACCCATTCATATACACACAAAAACACCCACAAGCAGCTGCATTACACACGCCATTCATACACAATAAATATGCTTCAGTGTAAAATGTAAGATAAGATAATAATATTGCACAAGTAATAAAAGGTTATAAGTGTTTTAGAGTCCTTATATGTGTTGATTGAGAGAGTGGATGGCCTTGGGAAAGAATCTCTTCATGAGAATGGAGGTTTGTGATTTTGTTGACCTATATTGCCTCCCTGAGGGCAAGAGGTCAAATAGATGGAGACCAGGGTGAGAAGAGTCTCTGACAATGTTCTTTGCTCTGGAGAGATAGCGGGTGTCTGCAGTGTCCTGGAGCAAGGAAAGAGGGCAGCTGATTATTTTCTGTGCTGTGTTGATGACCCTCTGTAATGCTTCCTTGTCAGCTGCTGAGCATTCTGCATACCATGCTGTCAAGCAGTATGTTAAAATGCTCTCTATTGCGAAGCACCACACCATCGGTTTCTGGATATCATCTCGATAGGCAGACTCATCCCCTCTTGAGATGAGTATGATCACTGTTGTGTCATCTGAAGATTTAACAACAGAGTTGTAGGTATGGTTTGGTGTTCAGTCATATGTATAAAGAGAATACAGTAGTGGACTCAGCATGCAGCCCTGTGGTTAGCCAGTGCTGAGTGTGAGGGTGGAGGACAGGTGAGGGCCAAACTTGACAGATTGAGGGTGGTTTGTAAGAAAGTCCCCAATCCAGGTGCAGAGGTGAGTGTGGAGACCCAGGTGTAGCATCTTCCTGATCACTATGTCTAGTATAATGGTGTTGAAGGCAGAGCTGTTATAAATAAAAAGCATCAGAAAATGCGTTCTAGGTGCTCTAGCACTGTGTGGAGAGCTATAGTGATGGCAGATCTGAGGGACCTTGTAGGTTTGTGCCAATGCACTACTTCAGTAAAATAAAATGGGGTCAAACAGTAAACCTCATTTGTTCAAACTTTTCATTTTGACAACACACCCTGATTCTACGGTCATTACATCCTGTATAGTGAGGTCTTTCAACTATTATACTCTTTTTTCACTAGAGATGCATTAATACTGTGAAAACTGCCTAAGGGAGGAGATGTGTTACGATTTCTGTTTCTCAGCTGGTTTCCTGGCCCTTCTTCTACTTGTCCCTGCATATTTTATAGCACGCCCTATGCCCCCATCGGCCGTTGGTTTCTTCACTGATTTTGAGACGACGATTCCCTTACTGGAAAAAGTCCCCTTTGTAGTTGATTGTAATAAATATCTCAAAAGACAGATTTGTCTTTGAGCATTCTTCATAAAAGGACACGCAGGACTGGTTTAGTCCAACACATCCTTTGTTGTTCTGTTAGCCCTATATGTGAATTGATAGGGGTCAAAGGCAGGAGGGAGGCTAGCTTTAATATGCTCCAGTAATAGTCTCTCACAGCCCTTTGTAACAATGGGAATAAGAGTAAAGGGTCTGTGATCATTTAGACTGTCTACAGTGGACTTCATTAGAACTGGGGTTATAATGGCTGATTTAAGGTAGGGTGGGACAATGGCCGGTGTGAGAGAATTCACTGTACAGCTTGATGTTTTTTTGTGTGTTTACCAATATGGTCAAAGTTAACTGACTAGACTGATTGTGATTTATCACTAACACTGGTTTTCAAACAGATAATAATCTGTGCATCTGGTACTATATCTGTATGGATCTTGTCTCCTGATCACACAACCTTTGAGTTCACACATCACCTCTCCTTGTATGTGCTGAATAAGCATTGAGGTATTAAATCTTTTTACCCTCCTCCTAACATTCATCCCATGTCCCTTGTGGTTCAGTCAGACAAGTTTATGTTCATTGCTGCACAAATCATTTGCTGTGTCAATGACTTTAATATTAAATGCCTCAGGCTGTTTTACATAATGAGTTTGGAGAAATCAAAACATTCAAAAATATTATGTTCTCATAAAAACACTGAGACACTATATTTATGTATTTTACATCCCGTTAATCACTCCTTTTAGGGGCCTTTTAGGGCTAATAACAGGACTAGAGGTCCTGAGTTTGAAATAAAGCCTAAAACCAGCAGAGAGCTTTTCTTCTTATATTCACAGAAATAGACAGAAACGACAAGAAAAGACTGATGTAAATAAACAAACTCTTTACATGAAATTAGCCATTTATTCATCAATCAACTACTGTACAAATCAGACAGGTGAGGGAATAGGATATCACTCAGCACTTCAAAGTGCTCTATAAGTCATGTGCATTGTCACCACTGGATGGCAGAAGAGAACTGGATAAATGTTCCTACGAGCATACTGGAGCTTCCCCTTTAATCTTTGTGTTGTTCGTTTATTGATCAGGCACTAACTGGAAAATGCTCCAGTTACTGTACCTGGCAGTAAGTAAGGCATTAAACACACACGTCAGGTTTTTCTTTTCTCTTTGTAGAATGGTCTCCAGAGATTTTAACCAGTGACTAGAGTTTGCTCCAGCATGAGAGATAAAACTGTGACACATGCGCTTAAATCCTGGACTCTGTCTGTCAATAATAATAGTAATAGTAATGAAGAAGAAGAATCACAAGGAAGGAGTAATGCCGTTAATCATGTGCACTGATTGATTGGTCAATTTGTTGCCATGGCGATATTTGTTGACACTGATTGGTCAGTTTGGCGCCAGGTGTTGTCGCGTGAACTTAGTTGCCCTTGACACTTCCTGAATGAAATCAATTTGACCACAGCGGAAAGGAGACCTGAGAGGAGTGAATGCTCAAAAGGAAAAAAGAAGGGACAGCCAATGTAAATTGGATTTTTCAAATGGGCTGGTGCGGACAGCGTGTTAGTTTGGTGCTTTCTTTCTGTGAGTGCCAGCGGCCAAGAGGAGCAAGTAACATCGTAAACGACCAAATACTCGTTTTACCAGGGTCGGACACTCGGAAACAAGTGAAACAAGTACATTCACACAGCAGCAGCAGCAGCAAACTGCGTAGAAGCTGTAAACAACATTGAAAGTGTCTGCAGCTGTAAACACCTGCCCCGGATAAATGAGAGACTTCATTGAGGATACTGTTCGTACCTGTTGAGCCAAAGTGGATCTGGAGACTCGTGAAAACACAAATGTTGACCTGTCTGCCACCGTAGGTGTGTGTTTAGTTTTTAGTTTTAATGTTTGTAAACTTACTATGCATCTGGTGTGGCCTGTTGTACAGAGAATGTTTGTTGTTGTGCTAAACTGTTGGACAGACGTGTGTTATTTGAAAGATGTGATGGAGTACTAATGAAGTGATGTGGTGATGAGGCCTCACTTAGCAGTGGTAAATCAGTTGCTTGTGATGTTGGTGGCAGTAAAGGGCTGACAGACGGACTAAGCACAGGGGCCTATGACAGGGTTAAAACGCCTGCCACTGTTCTCTCCTTTGACTTCTATAGGAAAACCTGTGTTCTCTGTGACACCTTGCCTGGTTTCCTGAGTTATGTGGCCAGAGACGGATCCAAATCGGATGGGATTTCAGTCTGAGCTACTTCTAAGATTCCAATTAAGACTCATCACATGTCTCCTGCACAGTAAAAAGATAGTGCCAGTTACATAATTGTTACGACCACTAGACAAGCCCCCTTTCAGAACAAAGCATCGCTCTGCCTACGCACTGCTGTGCTTTGCTTAAACGGATATACAGTAGTAACTGTTAATCTGCCTAAGGCCATTGTCATTTCCCAGTTGGTGTGACTAGGATATTCACTGCTGATTCTGCAGCCACGAGACTACTCTGACCACAGAGCTGCTTCTGATGACACATCAGTAACACTCCTATTTACACCAAGCTCTGGTCTACTGTACATGCTTGCCTAGAACACAGAGCCAAATCAGATGAGGTGGCAGGGTGCCTGAGCCGCAGCACAGTGTGGACATGAGGCCTGCTCTTGGTTTGTTACCTGCCATATGGCTTTCCCAATCAGTGCCCTTTTTGCTGGTGCAGTGCCAGCAGAGGGAGGGAGACACAAAGACACAAAAATCTTTCTACACAAATGAGCTCCATCCACTCTTCATGCCCACTAGCCAAATGTCAGGAGGGACGGAGGACAGCAAATTGTCCATTTGACATTTCCTTTACTGGGGGTGTGCAAAATAAAATGAACACCTGCATTGAATATTAGATGAATGAACCTTATACATTCAAATTAAGTTTGGTCAGAGATGTGTTAATTGAACTTTATGATAATTTCTGAGTTGGAAATTTGTTTGGATTGAATTATGTTAATAGATGTTCGTTATAATGTTGACTTGTTGTAAAAATGTGTACCCTGCTTATCAAAACAACTTGGGCTTGACAGTTTAAACGGAAATACCTGGTTAAACAGTACATTAGAGAGATTTTCATTAACTGACTCACCTTACAGTTAAATGTCAGAAAATTATAACTGTCTAATCTGTACATAATTTTAGCACCAATTAAGTACAGCATTCAGGCCTCCTGCTCACTTAGTTTTATCCAGTTCATGTGGACATTTGATGGTATCTGAACAGTGTGTTCTCTCAGATCAGCACTGAACTGTGGTGTTGCTGTGAGTTGGCTTTGTGCTGCAGTGCAGTGTTGTGCTCTGCTGTGTGTGTACGCTCGCTCACAGTACTGTAAGAGTCACCGACGGGGGGTGCTATGATCAATGGTGTAATCAGTATTATGGATTACTCCTCATTCTGCCACACTTGTTTCTGCCTCAGCTGTGGTGTCATTTTTGTTCTCTAAGATTTCATCAATGCCGGTGTTTTAAGTGTTAAATTGTACTGTATGACAACAGTAGGTTATTACCATAGACCCTTGTATCAAATTTTCCTGACCCTCTGTGCTGCAGTACCCCCTGTTGTTCAATAGAGGGTGCTGTCTGTTCTTCTCAGCTTGCTGTCTTCCCATTTAATCTTCTCTGACAAGCAAACATAATCTGTTTCATGTGGTTTAAAGGGCAGTATCATGATCTCTTGATCCACTTGAAATGACAAAATAGTCCACAGTGTTTATCCGTAATGTAGTAACACTAATACTGCAGGGGTTTTGCTCATCTCATTAACTCATTTCGGCTGATAATGACTAATGCTGGTGCTGAGATATCTCTGCTATAAGCCAAAGTTGACATGCCGAGGATGGTACAGGCCTGCAGAATACGGTATCTTACTGTAGGCTGTGGACCTCTGCCAGCAAACACACTGGAGAGACCCAGTATTAGAAATATTGAGGTGGATTCAACATGAGCAGCATAGTAAAAGCCAGCAGCACAGTTGGCTATATCTGTAGATGAACTAGTGTACTGCTGCTTCTGATGTGTGGAATGACTGATCCAAAGCAATACTATGCGTTATTAGCTTTCATGTCATTATGACTAACACTGATCTAATCTAATGTTTGTTTGAGAAATATTCTCCAGACCTGTGTGCCCATGTGATCTGTCCCTGATGAGAAAGATGGCTAAATTAGAACAGGAAATGAGAATATTATCCCAAGAGTTTCACCTGCGGTGTGGATGTAAATTAGTGTAAAACTGACTGAATCCACTCCAAAGACTGTTAACCCACACTTGACCTGCAGAATGTGGCATTTCCAGAAATGGAAACAAGTCTTGTCCTTCCAGCACACCTTTTCTCTTTCAGTTTGAGTCTGAAATATGCCACGGAATCTGGCTACACTTGAACAATTTCATGATTGACTGTCGCTGTTGCTATCCTGAGGGTCTGTATTTGATAGGGAGGCTACATGCACTATACTTTTCATGCACTGAATAAGATGACTCTGCTGTCTCTTTACACTGTAGCAAGTATATGCTTGTGTGTGTGCAGGGGGTCTGTTGTGTCCTGTCTACCATTTTTAAAAAAGCAGTGGAGCAGTTAATGTGCTGGCCATCACACTGAAGAGAGCTCAGTCAGTAGCTGTGTGTTTCTTTCTACCCCCAGGTCCACACAACCTGTCTCTTTGTGTCCCAGGCAGGACCACCCCAGGGACAGTGAATTTACACTGGGCGCACTCTGAAATACAAGCCATATGTATGTGGTTTATTAGGTCCATTGCAGTGGTTGTGAATGTCTTAGTAGCTATATTTTACCAAATAATCACAATGGTGTTGTGCTGTTTGGAATCTGTGTAGAAACCAAGCTAACAAATTGCTTTTCTGAAACAGAGCTTTCAATCATATTCGGTTATTCTCTGTGCTAACATAGATAGATGGTCCTTAAAGTAATGACAATTGGGCAAACGCCATCTGCTGATAATGATGATGTGACATGATCAAAAGGTCCAAAGTGGTTTCTGAACTTTGTTTACATGCATATCTTTAATAGTAGCAGTGTCATGCCTCACAAATGTGCCCTATGGAGTTCTAGCAAGTGGTTGCATGTATGTTTAGTAAAATGTGTCAGAATTAACCAGAGAGGAATTGATCTCATGTTGCATATCATGGATTGATCCCACAATAGCAACCAAATGACACTTGTGGGGAGACTTTTTATCAACTGCCAAGATCAGTAATGAACTTTGGATGCAAGTATTTCTTTCTTATGTGGCTCACTTCTGATAGGTTTGTCCTGTTTAATTACAGTTAAATATACCTGGCTGTGAACTGATTCAGCTAATTTGTAGGCTGATCTTCTGGTTGGACATCATGGGTTGTTGTAGCAGTCATCAGGTTAAAGATATATTGAAAAGATGTGTAATCCATTGTCTAGGTATACTTTAGGTCACTGCCATATTTCCTCCAAAGCAAACCATGTGTTTTTAGATTCATTTACTAGTCACTGGTTTCCATTCATTTTCAGTATGGAGCTGTAACTTGTGTCACAACTAACATAAGTTTTTCATCAAGGAAAATCTCATCAGATTTGAGTATCGGCTGCAGAAATGTCCTGCATTAAAGAGGATGTTCTGTTAAAGTCTCTCTTGTACAATAGGATACCCAGTTGCGGTGTGGGGTGCCCCCTCTTCTCTATAGGTTCTTTCAAGGATCAGCCCCAGATGATCTTGCTACAGTAACTGGTCCCACTGGCTGTGTTCCAATCCACTGCAAAACTGCCCCTCTATTAGCACAGCAAGAATATAGCATAACAAGACCAATGTAATTGGCTAAACAAAAAACTCCTTATTACCAGTACAGTCAGTCCGAGCAGCGATTTCATTTAGGCACATTCCCCAGGAGTTTGATGTCGTGATGGATCGCTTGCCACAGAGCTGTCAGCCTGTCACTGTCTGTGTTCGTTTGTGTCATAGCTAGGCCACATGACAAAGTGATTTGTGTCGTAGCATTGCAGAAAGAAGGAAATATCACCAGTCTTGTTCATTAGTATGCTGCAATAGACTGAGGGAGAGAGAGAGAGTGCTGCTGTCAGATCAGGGAAAGCCTTGGCAGGAGAGCAGAGGAAAAACTGAACGAGAAAGAACGACAGGAAGCAGCAGATAAGTGAAACATGCAGTATGAGGAATAGTTGAAAAAAAGTCAACATTTTAATTTTGTAACATAACTTAGCCATTAAATAATCTGTAAGGCTATAATGTCCCTAATTTAATTCCCAGAAGACCACTTTTGATTCAGATTGCTTACAAACATGATTCAGTCACCTGATAACTGTCAGAGAATACTTGACGACTATTGAAAGGACAGGGAAAAAATTACAGATTGAGACAGTAGGATAGGATGTTAGCATATCCTACCTGCTTTATTATATTTTCCATTATGGTCCTCGGACATAACTAAGAAGAGTAAAAAATAAGCCAGACATTCAGATACAGAAAACCCTAGTAAGAACAATTCATCAACTGTTCCTCTTTGTGTGTGCATGTATGCAGTGAAGCACATGTGTGTGGACTATGTTTGTGTGTCTAGAATATCTGTGTGAACTGTGTGTGTGATGTATAGTTAGCTGGGCAAAGAAAGATGTTGAAGGATCCTTTTTGCCTGCATCAGCAGCATCGCAGGGAGGAGGAAGGGGAGAGTGAGGGAGAGAAAGTGAGAGGAAAGCTACAAGAGAGCAATACCATTACACAGGTGCAGGCTCTATCACCACCTCTCTCCCTGTGCACCTCTTTCTCTCTGCACTTATCCAAACATACATTGTACATGGGCAGTAGCCAAAGGAGCCATTGTGACAATAA
>NW_018127936.1:2497388-2501531 GCF_001952655.1 Monopterus albus
ATCAAGGAAAGCTTTTGGTGACGTCACACTTTACAGGTGCTCAAGGAGTGATATGGAATCGCCTTTTACTGCTCACAGCCTCACTAAATATACGTGGTGCACCAACATCCTTGCACGGGGACCAATCATGTCTGCTGCAGTGAGCAAACAGTGCAGGCAGAGGGGGGAATGGGGGTTGGGGGTGTGGTAAACAAGTAAGAGGTTATTTTTTTCCTCATGCATGTTTTAGATTTTTTGTATTTTCACTGTTGTCCGTGTGTGTGTGTGTGTGTGTGTGTGTGATAGAAATAGCTTGGTTGGCTGTGGTGATGATGAGATACCGTTGCAGTCTAGCAATCCTCCACGGATGGACACACAGCAGGACGGTGGCATACTGAGAAATTAAATACAGGAGAAGGCAACAAATCAATGTGATGTGAGGAGGGAGAGCTTACTTTTACTTAAAGCTGCTCAGGCTATTCCTCAGCTGATTGTCAGTTCATTCCTTTTTAATCTTGTTGATCGGGAGGCTGGGGGAAGGAGGTTGGCTAAGCAGTTTTACAGCATATTAAAGCACTGAAGGGAAGAGTGAAAGAGCTAATGAAAAACAACTAAAAACGAAAGCAAACCTGCTTGGTCACTGTTTATCCCTTCTACACAGAGAAAGGAGGGAGACCAGAGAGGAAAGAAGCAGAAAAAATTTGAACAAGGGAAGTGTACGTGAACGACAGAGAGAGAGAGTGTGCTACCATTGGAGAGAGAGAGGGAGAGCGAGCTGCGCTGCAGTAACATCCCACAGCAGACAGCGGAGAACTGCCGGTGTGTATGTGTGTGTGACTGCACTGCTGAAGAGGAGAAGGAGGGAGAAGGTGGGCACACTTGCAGACTCTGCAGCGGCAGCGCTAGTGTTGGCCCGCACCGGGTAGAAGTCCCACAGACCACCGCTGTAGGATCTGGACACGTCAACACCGCCCAGGCCCCTGTTCCCAAAATCATGGCACAAGCGGCCAAACATCTTCGTAAGAACAAGGATTTAGAAGCCCAGGCAGAGCAGGAGCGCAAAGAGGAGGAGGAGCAGAAGGTCAAAAAGAGGAGTCGCTCACGGGATAAAAAGCGAAAGGTACTGGGACTATTCAGAGGTGGGGTGATGGGTCTAAGTTGGGGAGGGAGCGATGGCTGGAGAGGGGTTCGGAAAGATTGAGACGCTCCCCCCTTCTTTCTCTGTCATGCTAAGCTGTTGTCAGAGGTGCCGGGACACACATGGAAACCCAGTCATGACCGTGTTTCTACTGTGTGTGCACAGACCCTGGCACACATGTATGTCCTGGGCATACAGACACGGGGAAACGGTACAACACACTGCATGCTTTCCTACTCCTCTCGACTGCTTTATATTTGCTTTACTGACTGTCCTGTCTAAGCTGCTTGATAAGGCAGCGTAATACTCTATCTCTCACTGTCTCTCTGTCCCTCCTCACATCTCAAGTCTTGCCTGTACCTTTTCTCTCTATCTCCCCTCTTTCTTTGTTTTCACACTGCAGTACGGTGTGTGAGCAAAATCTCACTACAGCAATAATCTTCCACAAGGACAGTGAGCCTGCCAGTTTCCACCACAGTCCATTCTCCTCTCAGCTTTTCTTCTTTCTGGTATTTGTGGCATAATGACAACAGAGCAATACCTGCAGGCTTCTTTATGTCGGAGAAGTCCCAGGCAGAGCTGGAGCGACTAGCAGGGCTTGTTGTAAACAAATCCCTACTCCACCAGTCACCGACTGCAGGGACATATCATCAAGCTGCAGTTTATTCCTCTGGCTGCTCGTTGCATTTCACTAAAACTCATTAATGGAAATGAGTCATCCGCAGATTGTGCTGTTGGTGGCAAATTTGTCCTCAGCAACTGAGTACGAGTCCAGCCACCCTGTGAGCCTGCACTGTGCCAGGCTGGCTGTAAACCAATTTGATGCTGATGCAGTAGAGACAGTGTTATGAACAGAAACACAGTATAGGCTTCAGGGGTACAGAGTAGGGTGATGAGACAAAAAGAAGAGAGGAAGAAGGGTTATGACTCAGATACAACTGGTTTGGATGTCTCTCTATTGGGGTTTGCTCCTCAACATTTTTATTTTTGTTTTGTTTTGTGTTGTTCGAGAGTCAGATCCAATCACAGACCATGCGACACCACTCTGTGATTTCTGACATGAGCCAATGACTTCCCATCGTTTTTCCATATCTTCACTTGTGCCTTGTCTAAGAGATGGTTCCTGTCAACCTTGAGCTTAGGAAAACGGGTACACAGATGTGTGTGTGTGTGTGTGTGTGTGTGTGTGTGTGTGTGTGTGATTTGTGCAAGTCTGGCAAGGCGACATTCAAGAAGGGAAGGCTTGCAGCTTTACTGGCATGGATGAGGGTAGGGATTTCTGGTGAGGGTAGTAATGCAGCTCAACTTTGACTGAAAGCGTATGGTTTCAGTGACTCTCATATCTCTTACATAACCATGCAGTTGAAGTCTTTCAAATAAGCCTCCTGACTACCCTCCAGCTCCCCCTCCTGACCTCTCTTCCTTTTTTTTAACACCAGCTTACAGCCATTCCTGGTTTCTGGAGCAGATCTTAATACCGGGGGAGTTCTCTCTTTATCACTCTCTCTCTCTCTTTGGTGCCTGTGGCTACGTAGTCAAATTCTAGACTCTGTATTTTGTAGATTGACTGATTGTTGCCGTATAATGCATGGTGCTTGACTAAGCCACCACTGAACTTGGTTGTTTGATTTGTTTGCCAGTGAACACCTGTTTTTCTCTAGTTGTTCCTTTAGCTGCCTTGTGCAGCGACTTGTTCCTCTGGAGTGTCTCTGTACTTGCGGTACAGGCAAGCAGGGGCAGATCTAGAAAATTTTGGATGGAGTGGCCAGGCCATATGCAAAAAGTAAATTAAACCCCTAGTTCTATAAAATATTAAACCACACATTATTAAGAGTGATTTTTTTTTTCTTTCTTCACTAATACATTGTAATTTATGATCTGCTGATGCCATTACTTGATTTGCTCATTCCAGTACTTTGTGACTTGTGTGTGTGTGTGTGTGTGTGTGTGTATGTGGTGACAGAAATCAGTGTCTGCTGGTGGAAACCTAGAGTTATAAAGAAAATAACTATTTATCATCAAAGGGTGATAGTGTCATTTTAATTGGCTTCATGGTGTAGTGGTATTATACAGCATGGGTCAGTTGCTGAGCAGTGGATAATGTTATCCTCAAATTACTTTTATTGATGTGTGTGCTCCTCTTGAAAAATGAGCATTGTCAGGATGTGGACAAAGCCCTATTGTCCTCGTCAGCACTTGTTTTCACGTTGGTGTCTGTGTCTGTGTCTGTGTCTAGAGCTGCTTCGCTGTGAGTTGGTTTACCTGGCGACAGTGGCCCTGGAGTATGAAGCAGTGCTTTGCTGTGTGTATCATTTATCTCATATTAGCATCACTTGTAAAAATGGTGGGAAATGTTTCAAATGCTGTTTTTATTTTAGGCTGTTTACTTTATTACAGATTCAGGACTCTTCCAAGGTCATGGGAAATTACTGACTGAATTGTTTGAGGACTGGAGTTGTATTGACAACAAACTTTTGTTGCACTGGCCCTTGAATTCTTAACATATTGGCTGCTTAATTTTGGTAGGTGGTGAATCAAAGCTTTTTCTGTAATCTGAGTTATTTTTATCACCTTGTATGTGATGATCTCCTTTAAATCAAATCTAGGTAGACTAGTGATGAGACAAAAGTGTTCAGCTATAATCAAACCCTTTCACTCTTATGATGATAAAACTTTGATGTTTTTCTTCTTATTTATTATGTTTAAAAAGTCATGACATTTATGTAAGGATTCACCAGTGCTTTTTTTTTTTTTTTTTTTTTAAAGAAAATTAACTTCTAATTGCAAGTTATTAACAAAACAATAAACAAAGTTTATCTTGTATGCTGGTATTAAAAGCCATAAAATTCTGTCAGCTGGAGTCTTTATAGCCATTTAGAGATCTGCTTCCTCCTGTTAACAATCATTTTAGTGCTACAGTACAGTATGGGATCACTGTTTGGGGAGCCACCAGACTGTTTAACAAATCCACTAGTCCCATTCAGGAGTGTGCAGTAATATGGTTTCATTTGCCTTTTGTTCATTTG
>NW_018127936.1:2501566-2503499 GCF_001952655.1 Monopterus albus
GCATTCCTGGGGGTGGGGGTGGAAATGGTATGATCCACTGTAGGGGTCTTTAAGGTGTGTGTGTGATGTGATATATTAGATGCTAGTAAACTGCAACCTTAATCATGCAAGTAAATCTTAAAAGACATGTTGTTGCTACTGGGGGAGCTCAACAACCCACCCTCTGGCTCCCACACTGTAGCTGGCAGAAAGCTCCTAAACTGTCTGTCCTGACTGGTCACCTGGTCCCATTGTTTGCTCTCATCTACTGTCCAGGCAATCTGCTGTGCATCTCAAATGAACCTAGAGAGAGGGTAGAAAAGAGTACTGGTAAAAGAAAAAGTCCCGGTACACCAAAGAGTAAAATTTAGAAATGCTGATACAGCGTACCGGTGTGTACTGGCCCACTTCAAGCACTGGTTGAATGAATATGTATGAATTTTGTGTTTGAGCAAGCACTAATCTAAGACAATTGAGGCTATATGGGAATGCATATGTAAATTTACATGTACCTGTAATAGTTGTTATTGTTGTAATTTAAGTAAGTATACAGTACAGTATATTATCTGCCACTCAGAGGTGTTGGCTGCAGATGTATATCACAGATCATCAGGCATCTTTAAGGTAGAAATCAGCTGCATGGCCTCTCTGGTTCCTAAAAACAGATGTGATGCAGGAGCGTGTATAGCTAACATGGCAGCCAGCGAACATTGCAATAGTGAAAGTAGTGTTATTTCCATCTTGATATACAATGGAGTGGATCAGTCTCATCTCTGTCGCCCTCCAAAATATTTTACCCTCAAGATGTGCACAGGAAACAGAGGCTTCACTGAGGTTAATGACCAAGGTCCATGTTTGAGATGGACTGGTACTGCAGTGCTGCATGATGTTGATGCTATTGACTATACATGTGTTTATGTTTGACTGTATGTGTTCAGGTTTGGTGCAGCAGATTAGGGATGCTGCAGCGGTGACTAAGACCACCAGAGCCAACTCTAGGAACTGTCTGCTGATCATCCCTGATGGCCTGTTTACCTTTACTCTCAGTGGCTACTTGGATCACAATGGTGAATTAAAAATGAACCAACCTTTAGGTCAAACCAATGGCAATCAATATTATTCTGGGTTGCCACAACATGTAAATGGTTAAAGTTTTATAGGTGGCTTTCTCTGTCTCTGTGTGTCATTAGTTAGATATTGACTTTTCCTCCCAGCTAGCAACTAATGAAGAAGCAATTTTTACGGTTGAGAAGCTGGAAGCAGCAAATGTGTGGTATTTATGCTAGGTAAATTGTTTTCCGAAGGCGTGACAATACATTTTTGTCTGACTAATTAATCAGTCAACCAATTTGCCCATGGCAGTTTGGTCCATAAAAATGGCTTTGTTTAGAGCCAGATGTTTGGACAATAGAGTTCACTCAGGACGTTTCCATCCACCCCTGTTATGTGAACAGTAGGAGTTGCTTCATTAAAACTTCACAGATAAGTGTGTTAATGAATCCCATATCATACATTACTGTGTGTGTGTGTGTGTGTGTGTGTGTGGCCTAGGTGTACCGGTGGCCCCCCTCAGACAGATGACTTAGCAGGCCTAGCTGAGGCACTCACTCATGTTGATGGAGCCTGGGAATAAGTGTCAGTGAGTCCAGCTCTACATTAAGTGCTGCTGGGGCAGGTTGGCTGGGTGCTGTATCCTACTCCCCTTTAATTAAAGCCAGAGTGTAAGGTGCACAGGAGGCCAATTCACCAGTCCCCACCCCTCTCCTCCTTTTACCAGAGCCACAGTGGGTCTTTATTTATGAGCTCGCAGAAGCTGAGTGAATTTATATTTTTATTTTTTAAAGCATACGCCAGCCATTTAGGTTCATTTGATAAGAGAGAACCCCCACTCCCTGTTCAAAAGGTTCTCTTAGTCTTTGTTAAATTAGAAAAAATAATGAAAGAAACAAACAAA
>NW_018127936.1:2503520-2510596 GCF_001952655.1 Monopterus albus
GCTATCTCTGCAGAGGTTCAGCTTCCCCAAAAGTCAAAAGCCTGAGGTTATTTTTAAATTGTTGATCAGAAGATACAGTGATTCATTCATTTACTTTAAGATTGAAGCCACAAGCATCTGTACCTGCTCATTTTCTGTTATTACCTCTGTAATAAAATAAAACATGATGCACGATTGTGATGATCCTCATAAGCCTGTGGAGCACAGACCATTTATTGGTGTGATTCCTGGCTGATTGTAAATGAAGCTGTACTGACACGTAGGACTGCAGTGCCTTCAGAAAAGCAGTTTGAGTAAACCTCCACAAAATACTAACAGTAGCAGCAAACGTCTGTGCTTGTCCTCCCACTGCACAGTTAAATCTATTCATGTGTGAAACAGCATGTGAAATGATGTCATGTTGAGAGGGGCTTCCTAGATTTTCCTCCTAGTGCCTCCCTCCCTTCATCTTCCCCTCTCTCTGTCTCTCGCTTTCCTTGGCTGATTGCGCTAATCTCCTCCCAATTGTTATTCTGATAGTGCAGCTGTTACGTAACTCTCTGAAACAAGAATTGAGAGATTTGTCTTATTGAAGTGGATCCTCTTCATGCCCAAATAAAAGAGAGAGAAAATGGGAAAGGAGAAGAAATGAGGTGATATCTTCTTAGACGAATTTAAGTCATTTCTGGACAGCTTGTTGGGAGAAGAGAAAAGCTTTTGGTCTCTGGTACCCAACCTTTTCCTTAAAGCTCCTTTTGTGTGATGAGACAGGACAGAGGAAGGGACAGGGAGCTTAGTCTGGTTTAATGCCCAGGTTTTACCTTGATATTCTTAGACTCTGCTCCATCTCTTGGACTGAGATTTGTGATAGCTAGCCCCTGCAGTGTGCATTCTAGCTCTTATTGTATTGATCTGCACTATTTGCTTTTGTAGGAAAAGATTTTATTTGGTCTGTGTGTTTGGCTTTAAATAGCAGGGCATGTAACTACATGTTTAGTACTTTTACACTTTGATGCATTTGTCTTCCCCTATCTGCCTTTCACTGACCATATAGCTTTGTCACTGCCTTTCCTTTTAAATCATGCTTCATTACTTTAAATGAGTAGCTTAGCATGAATGAGGAATTTGACTTTGCAGAGGCCTGTGCTGTTTTTGACCCTGCTTGGTTTGTAGTGAAATATTTCAACAAACTACTGTGAGGATTGCCATATAATTTAGTGTGAGCCTATACCTAGTTAGCATTATGAACATGCTGACCCATCTAGCTCAAAGCATGGTTGTGTCCTAGTACAGTTTCATAAATAGTGTTTTTCCATCACAGGAGCTTGGTGAGATGTAACTTGGAGCTCTCCAGACTTGTAATTCTACAGAACTTGAAGGGCTGATGTGGTTGGTTCCACTTTGCTTTTACACTGTGCTCCTAACACACAGTCTGTGGCAGTGGAAGCAAAAGCAGAACCTAAGACAAGGGGTGCAGATTTAGTTATAGGTCAGTATTGCAAGTTCCTACAATGGAAAAAGCCTAAGAGATGCTATGGTTGTAGATTCTTAGTCTTGTTAAATTAGGTGGCAAAATACAGATGAAGCATACAGAGTGCTGCTGAAGTCTACATTTTATAGCATATATTTTGCATGTGTGTTTTGTGTGTTTGTTTTTGTGTCTTCAAGGTCAGCATGCCAGCGTAGGATTGTGATTGTGTGTGAATATGAGTGCTCAGACTGAAGCAATATACCCCAGAGCTAGAAAAATAGAAGAAGAGAGTAAAAGTGAAAATGTGACCCTGCACCCTTTCTCTTTGTGTGGGATGACTGGTGTCTTATTAACCTGATTTATAAGATGATTCCTGTTTTTCTGTCTACCGGAGGCAGGAGGAATAATTCAGTTCAAAACCCAATAGCACAGTAGGTCATTACAGCTGCATGGCTTCCCGGCTGTAATTCTCAGTTCCAGTTCTCTGAGTGTGGACAATAGAGAATCTCTGATTCATTTAACGTGATGGGCAGGAGAAGAGAGAGTTCATGATTGGAGTCTGAATTTCCTGACTAAATTTAACCTGCATAGTCTAAAGTGGCATGCAGAAATGCAGTCTGTATGTTACAGGAGCTTAGTAAAGCTTTTAAGGAAGTGATTCAGATCTAGCTTTTATGACTACAACAGTCCTTTGGGTTACAGATGATGACTTTACAAGATCAGGAGTATGGCCTTGGAGTATCACTCCCTGATGATGGATCTTATTTAGCAGAGTGCAGATTTCTTGAGTCATCTCTGACTCATGTGTTGAGTATCATCACAGTGTCACAGCACCATGGGCTTGTTATTAAAAGCTTAGCCATTTGTAAATCCCCTCATCTGAATCCCTTGGGGAAGGTGGTGTCACTTTCACTTGATCTGCTCCACTTCTCAGCCCACTCGGCATGCACAGAGGTGCAGTGCTCTCCAGGAGGATGGCCAATAAAACGAAGCTCAGTTAGACAGAGAACATAACAGGACCTTCATCTGTTCATGCATGCCTATGTTGAACATGGCACAGCATATCTACAGTCATATGTGTAAACATTGTTATTTATTTTGGCTCCAGTATGCAGCCTCTTTGCCAAGCTTACTTTATATGACAAATCTTTTAATTAACAATTACTCTGACAAGTTTCCAGTGTAGTGGCACAGTCTTTATGGTGGTAATGATTTGTTGATGCTAAATGTGAAAGTGGCATCTTATTAAAATGAGCCTCAGTGACACATTGTTATATCACTCACACATATGAAGTGAATACTGGGTTCTGATAGCAGGCTCCACTTTTGGTTATGGTCCCAAGTTTGTAGAATACCCATATTCATTATTTTATTGCATCTTTTATTTCCTCTCTCTAGCCAAATTATTGGGACATATTGACTGATTGGCTCACCCAGGTTCTAAGATAGAGCTTCTCCTTTGTTGACTGGAAAAAGCAGTCAAAAACATCTGTCTGAAATGGTAAATGGTCTTATACTTGTATAGCACCTTTCTATGCTTTTACAGCACACTCAAAGCGCTTTCACATTATTCAGCCATTCACCCATTCGCACTCCAAGCACTCATGCATTCACACACCGGTGACATCACCGGGAGCAACTGGGGGTTCAGTGTCCTGCTCAAGGACATTTCGACATGTTGACTGGACAAGCTGGGAATCGAACCGCTAATCCTACGGTTAGGAAACGACCTGCTTTACCTCCTGAGACAGAAATTGCAGAGATGCATATTTTAAAACCAAATCTAGCTAAATGGCTAGACGGTTACCATTATAGGTCAATGAATTTTTTTTTGTAAACCATATGTTGGATGAACTGGTTCCATGAATGTCTAGCTTTTGTTGCTGAAAATGGTTGAGAACTAAAACTAAACATATCTAATAGTGTATCAAAAAGGATTTGGATGCAATGGAATCCTGACTATACACAATGATGCACAGAGGTCAGGTTGTTTTGTGCAGATTTGGGTAGTTTTCTTTTCAAAGGTTGAGTGCTGTCACAGGTCTCATGGGATATGAGCCCACTTTGTTTATGATGAATATCAGTCATTCTAATGATGAATGAATGACATATGTTTGTACTGTGAAATCTGAAATGTATCTATTAGAAACATCTGCTGTTAAAGCAGGCTACCCTGGGCACACAAATACACAAGTATCCTGTTTAACCATCTCCAGTCTCACTGTGTGTGTCTTTGTGCTTTTCTATTTCTGTGTATGAGCTTTCACGTTTATTGAACAGAGGCACGTGGGTTGTCTTGTGCCACAGGATTTACTAGCCAGCTGGGAGGACAGTGGTGTCACCCAGCCTTTAATTGCCAGACCCCAGAGATATTTCTCAGATGCAGAGCCAGGAGCCCTTTCTTCCTCCCTGCTGGAATACATTCCTCTGTCCTTCCCATAATAATTTCTCCTGCTTCTGTATAAACTACAACACCCCTCTTCCCCCTCTCTATGCTGTAGTTAATTGCAGCACATTGCAACATTGCAAGATCATGTTTTTGGTTTTTAACACCTACCTCTCTTCTCTCTTATAAGCCCTAGGTTTCCACTAACACTGTGGAGCCACATTCAGAGAGAGAGAGGAGTGAGAGAGATTAAGTTAGCAACAAAGAGAGGCAGGAGGGGCATGGAGCAACAGTCATTTTACTGTTACAGAAGCCTGATGTTTTTAGTTGGCAGGAAAGAAGAAAATGGTAGTGGTGTGTAGGTAGACATAAAATTACCAATGTCCACCAAGTTTATGTGTTCATGAAACCTTGATGTAGATAAACAGGTTCTCAGATAATGCTTTAGCTGCCTTTTCTCCCTCCATTTGAAATCAGTTTGGATCAAAGAGCAGGTGGTTGGACCTCAGGGACTGTAGCGATATTGGCTCAGGGTGAAGGAGAACCTGTGTGTATGCAGCAGCTCTACAAGGTCAATGACATGTGGCACTCAATGACATGCAAAAACACATGTATGTAAAGTTAGCACAGACACGCATCTTTGCTGTCAGCCATCCCTTAGTCAGCACAGTGTTAACTCCGCTATGAGTTGGATGTCGCCACCTACAGAAAAGCTTGACTTTAAATGTAACCTACACTTTGTCTTGTCCATAGTTCATTTTCTGGATTGAATGAGCACAGTTGTCCAGTGTGTCCTCTTGTTTTTGTCTTTTTCAACCCAGTCTGCTCAGAGGGACAAGGAGAAACGGACAGTTTCAGGAAGATTATTTGGTAAACTATTTATCGTTACTGAAGGTTGGAGCTTGACTTTGACTAGTTTGCATTTGCCTATATTAATCATATCCTCATCTCTTTTTCTGCTGCGTGTCTAGTACTTCTTCCACCCTGTTTCTTTTGCTCCTGTGGCCACTCTTCACTGTCTCCCCACCTGCCTCCCTGGTGTGTATAAGTGAAGGAGAATATATAGTGGAGCTTGAGGCGGTACAGGACAGTTGGTCTGCTGGTAATGGAGGGCATGTTTGACAGAGCATAGAGCGCTGTGACTTTGGCCTCAAAAGCCCCTTAGGCACAGACCTTTAATTCCCTACTGGTGGAATGCATCTGCATCCTTCACAAGTGTGTGTGTGTGTGTGTGTGTGTGTGTGTGTGTGAGAGAGAGAGAATGTATATATGTGATTCTTGTAGCCTCCTCTTTATATGATGATATTAGACCCTCTGGCTTGTTTGATGGGACTAAAATAAGTCTTAGGTTAATAATTTGCCAATGTCACTTTCCTTTTCATTTAAAGGAGATTCGTTACAGATCATAAACACCTAAATGTTTAAAAGCTTTTGGACCTAAGCTTGTTCTCATTTACATAATACCTGAATGAACCTGTCAGTGAAGCAAGAGCTCATGGATCAAAAGTCTGAATCTCTTGTACATCTAAAGTGTGACTGATGTCTTTGTAAACTTTGTTCAGACCTAGGCAGTGAGCAGACAGTCTAATGTTTCAGCTGTAGTCATTTTACAAGACTAGTCCTGTTTGGAGCTGTGAGTTTATCAGCAGAAATTTAATAAGCAACAATTTTGATGATTCATTAGTTGTTTAATCTTTTTTTTTTTAATTCAAAAAGGCAAAAATTCATGCCACAGCACGTCTATCTTCAGGCCTTGTGTTTATTTCTTGCCCTCTGTTGCAACTGTTAAAATCCACACTGCACTTCTTCCACCCCCCGACTCCTCTGAAGTTATAAGATGCATTTTCAAACCAGGATGGCTCATTTCAAAGACAGGTCGTGGAGGCTTCTGTAGCACAGAAAGAGTAAGGCAAAACAAGGGTTAGCTTCAGTTTGGCATGTTGGAGATGGAGAGCATTAAAAACATCCAAAGAACTAAAATTTGATGCAGATGTGGCTTTCTTCCTGCTAGATGTGCAAGTACTGTACCTGGCTAATATGTCAGCATCATTAGTAAGTTAATATTAGCTTTTCAATTTTGTATCATTGTATCTTATTGAATTATTCTGGTTGTAATTTGGAGTCATTTCAACTGACTGCAGTGTTAGTGTTTTGTTGTCTAGTTAGCGGAAACCAACGCGTTTTCCTGGATTAGCAAATGAAGTATTTTTGCTAAGTTTTGGTCCAGTCGGACATAAAACTGCAATCCACGTAGCATTTTCGTGAGAAGTTGTCAAAATTTATAAAACACAACTAGAAAAGTGGGGAGTTTGTTCAACTATCAAAGTGTAACATGAAATTTCTCATTTCACATACAACTCAGGATTTTGTGTGTCAAGTACGTAACACTGAACACGATACGGTAGTGGCCAGAACATTAGTACTGTATCAATATTACCGGGAAAAAACAGTCCTCTGAATAATTTGCATGTGTTACTGTAGATACATCTGCTAAAAACAATGTTAGATATATGTATGCATATCGCTAAAATGTACAGTAAACCTCTTTATTTGACATTGTGTCAAGTAAAACCAAAGGATCTGTGGGCTCTATATACCCTATACTTTTATTCCAGAAGCCTGTTATTCGACTGCTGCACTACCTGACTGCTGCAGCTTCCTCCAGCAGTTGTGAACACGTATGACGTAGTTTTGCAGACAGGGCAGGAGGGGAGAAGTGAAGTGGAGGGAGAAGAGAAGGGGATACTGCTCTAGTTTGTTTTAACTTTGACAGCACCCTTAATGGTCAAAGAATAGAGGGAGAAGTTAGTTAATACATCCTTAAAACAAGCCAGTGAGTTAGTTTGGTTGGACAAAAGACGATTAAGGACATCACCTGGGTCTCTGGAAACATGTGTTTGGCATTTATAATGAATTTATCTAGGAAAAAAATGATTAATCAATACAGTAATCTAGAGATTAATGGATAATGAAACTGAGTCGCAGCTTTAGACCTATTAACAACTTTCTGTGAAATGGTCTAGCTCGATCCTTTTCCTGTATACCCAAGAAAAAATGAAATTGCTTAATGCTTATTTAGCATTTTATAATCTTTAATGAATTTAGCTTCAGCTCAGCCATGTTACTTTTCTCCAGTGGAACACACAATTTATAATGTCTGTGTGTGAGTGTCTTTGTCTAGTCTCTGGTCATGGGACAGAAAGACGTTCTGTTTTCCCATCATTCATCAGTTATCTTGCC
>NW_018127936.1:2510759-2514995 GCF_001952655.1 Monopterus albus
TTTTTTTTTTTTTTTTTTTTTTTTTTTTTACTATGGACAGTCCACTACACCAGTTCCATGTTTGAAAGGCTCACTTTGCCATTTTAATTTCTGCTCTTTTACAGTTTAAACTTGTGTACATTTACATCTGTTTCTCTAAAAGATTTTTTTTTTCATTTTGTTTCTATTAGATGAAAATGATATCACTCTAGTTAGGGTTACATTTTTCTAACAGTTGTTTACCTGTCATTCATTTAATGTTATTTTTGTGTTTAGTATGTCTGTTTTTACACACATATAGTAAACTTAATTTTCAGCCTCAGTTGTTATGTAATGCACTCAGAATATCCCAACATTCAGCAGAGGTGTGAGTGTGAAAATCTGGCTTGTGTGTCTGCTGAAGCATTCAGTGAAAATCCTTTTTAATTGGCTTTAACGGGAGCACGTTAGTTTAGTTTATGCGGTGCTGTCTGTAGCACTTTGAGCTGTCTGCTGGTCTTGAAACACATTAAATTTAATCCATTGTTTCTCTGACCTCTGACAAACTATACCGTATGTTCCAGGCAGAAAATGCTTATTTATTGCAGTCTATCATATACATAAACCCTCCACAAAATTTCTTTCTTTTTCCTAAAGTTTAATGCTAAAGGATCTCTTTACTCAGAGTTAAGAAAGATAGGTAAGGATCAGCTGTATGCTCAGCACATGACATTTATTCTCACCCATATTTATGTGGTCTCATTGCCTGAATGTGCAAACTGAAATTGATATAAAAAAGATATTTTAGGCATAAATGTGAGTAAGCATACAGTGCATATTATATGTGTGGCATCCAGACATCTGTTCTTTCAGTAGGAAGATTAATGAGAAATACAAAAAAAAAAGCTGCATGGCCAGATACACCATGGATGAGTGTGAGAACAGTAGAAGTAGGGAAGACAAATGTACACAAGGTGGTATCAAAACAAAAATGTCCTCTGTGATATAGGAAAGCCAACCAGACTTGGCATTCGATTATCTTATAAACAGAACAGTGTGATGTAGAATACCAAGGTTTTTTTCCCCCCCTTAAGATGGATTTTTAATAAAATAAGGAAAGACCGAAGATGAGCTGGTCTTAGCTCCCTCTGCTGGTTGGAGCAGGGTGGGACCTTGTTTACATTCAGCTTCACTGTGATTTGGTCAGCATCTGAGCAGGTTAACAACACAGCATTATGCTGACATTTGGTTCAGAGAACATCATTGGAGACACATGGACCTGTCCTGAAGAGAGATGCAAGAGAGAGGAAGTGTGGAGGACATGGCACTGCACTGCTTTCACAAGGAATCAGTTGTGTTGTGTTGTGTTGTGTGGGACACCTGGAGAACTCCGTCTTTACTGACACTCACAGACTCACACATTGCTCCAGATACCAGTCGAGTGTGTGGTACAGACACAAGCTGTGTTTACACCTGCCTCTCCCTCTGATCCAGTGCAGCAATTTAATGCTCTTCTGCAATACTGTTACGCAGAGTCATCAATTATTTATTAAGGATTTCTGCACATTTTCAGTCTTTGGCTTGATAGACAGGAAGATGCAATTCAAGTGGGAAGAGGTTCAAATTTTCCAAAATCCCCAGTGAAACCCCATATTTAGTAATTTACTCAGTACAGTGATGCCATTAGTTATACAAATATTATCCTTATGGGTCAGTTATTCCCCCCTGTTATTTTTTTTGCCTTTATTTCTCACTGGGTCACAGAGAGGCAAACCGGAGACAGAGAGAGAGAAGGGAAGACCTGCGATTAATATCAGCAGCCAGACTTGAACAGCTGATGTCGTGCACACACTGTGCATGTGTACTTGGTGCGACGTCGTAATCATGTGGCTATTGGGATGCCCCTGGATCAGTTTTCCTTAACCTTAGGTCAGTATAATGGTACAATGTACGATTCAAACCATTTGACTTATTTGTCATGTAGGAATCATCTGTTCCCTGCTAATAATATACCAGCATCTCTCTGCACCTGCATAAAACCCAACACATTGCTCCATCTTCTCTGCAGAGATAATTTGGCTTACTTGCGTAAGTAACCATAGAACTCAGTGCTGAGTTTTTTTTAATCAAGTAAAAGTTACAGTGAAGGTTCCCTGATTCTCAAGCTGTTGCTTATTTAAGGACAAAATTCAATAAAGTCATTAAGCAGATATTTGAGGACAATCTCTTATTAAGTAGGGGAACATTTTGGTCAGGAGAGGGTAACCTGACAGGACAGGAACGTCTTAACCCCCCGCAGGGCGACACAAATATGTACTGCCTGTCTGAGTGTTTGTGAATTTGTGTGCCTGCTAGAATAAGCATCTGTAATTGCTGTCTGCAGAGGCTGATTTTAGTGCAGGGATTAAAAGAGTAGGTCTAGTGGTGTGTGTTCTTACTGACAGAGTGAAGAGACAGATTGGTGGAGGCAGGTCTGGCACTGTGTGGCCCACAGCACTGCAGGGCCATGAATGATTTAATGGCAGGAGAGGTGAGCTCTGTCCTCCAGCTATCCAGATGCACGGGGGCATTTGTGATCCATAGAAGTGATTTATTTTTATGGCTGAATCATCTGTTGTATTGATACTCTGAACAAATTGGATTTCTTTCTGTGATATTTGATGCATGTGTGAGATGATAGGTGTTTATATGTAGGTTTGCACAAAATGCTACTGCTGCAGTTTATTAAAAATTAGATCATTCACTCCTACAGTCTTGTGTCAGTGTTATCCTTGTAGAATTTCAATGTAGACTTATGCAAGTATCAAAATAAAGAGGAGGATTGCTTTCTTAGCTGGTATGTTACAGAAATACTTGTCAATATTTTCTCCCAGTACAAAACCACGCATTCTGCATTGTTCTTGCAGCATATGATGGTTATGAGAGAATAGTATATTTTCCTGAGCTCATAGTGTTGTAATACTGCTCCTACACAGCACATTATGACCATGCTACTGTTGCACTGCAGCCTATGAGAATGTTCATATACATTCATGAACACTGCTTTAATCATGATAAAGTTCACGTCACATGTGAGTTCAGTTTAGCTTATTAGTCCATTAGCTAAAAGACGGTGTTAATTTGAGGTTAAACTCACTGAAAATACAGAGGTTTTCTGTGCTTTTCTTCATCTGTCTAAAAAATAGTTTCTCAGTGACAAAGGTTTGAAGACAATTGCCATTTGGCTTTAACTCAGTCATTAAAACATTCTATATAGCTGTAATCTTAATTACCACAACACTGTCTGTGGCTCTTCATTCATTACTACTGAAGATGCAGTCTCACAAAATGTGTGACTCATGTGGCTTCAAATAGTTCGAAACAGTCAATTAAGATCCACTGTGATCTGTAGGTAACAGTGGGATTTGTCAGCAATGTTTTTATTGAGTTGTACAGCAACAAATTCTGTGTTCTGTTATTGTAGGCATTTCGGCTAGTTACCTAACCTAAGTATTAGTGACTCCACCCAAGTGGAGAGAACCCACGCAGGCACAGGGAGAACATGCAAAGTCCACACAGAAAGGTACTGGGTCAGCTGGGGCTCGAACCCAGGACCTTCTTGCTGTGGGGTGACAGCACTAATCACTTCTCCACCAAGCCGGCCAAATATAGACTACCACCAGACGTAAATATTATAAGCATTCGGTTTATATTTGTATATACGGATTTTTTAAAAAGACTGGGGTCTTGCTGGCGTCATGCAGTACAATGTTTCTGTGTGCATGCTCTCTGCATTGCACAGACAAGACGGCTATAGGAACATGAAGAACACCTTTGTCAGAGTTGAAGAATATCAGTGTGAGAACAGATGCCGGACATCACTGGCCAAACGGCGTGTTTGACAGAAATTAATGATACTGAGCAGAGCAGGCGTTTGAATATGAGGGGAAAAATGAACACAAAGCCAGAGGGAGGAAGAAAGGTGTGTGTGTTTGCAGCAGATTGAGGAGGACATAGAGAGCTGGGTATCAAGCTTAGCACTTCCTTGGCTGTACATCCCTCTTTCATGCTCCATTTGTTCAAAGCAGACACCAGTATACTGTCTAAGGTTGAAACTATTTTGAGGCATTGCTTCTGATTATAGTCTTTGATTTTTTTACATGCAAATAAAGCAATTTTTGTAGCTGTTCTACATTTAGTACTCCTGAAGCAAGGTACATCCCCTTGTCCTTTTTGTTTAAGAATAGCAAAGTGTCATACAATAGGGTGTCCTATGCTGGTGCTACGCTGCTGAAAAGA
>NW_018127936.1:2515034-2555646 GCF_001952655.1 Monopterus albus
AGAGTGTTTGATGTGACAATTATGTTTCATATTCATAATTTTTTATTAAATTTGGACTTGTTAATGCTGCTGCATTCTTATGTAGTAGCTTCATTGACTGGGACACTCCTGTGATGTTTTGCTGTTCCATGTCTTCTGTGATATTTCTGAGAGCAGCTTGTTGTTTTTTTCTTCACATTATTTGATTTGTCAGTCTTTTGTCAGCCTCTTCATCTGAGATATTTGTACTAGGCCACCTCTCACTAATGATAATTTATTCACAATTTTTTTTAAAGTCTCTTTTGTGTCTCCCAGTACAAATGTGTTCCTTCCAACGGCATATCACCTTTTCAACTGGTGTTCTTTATTTTCATCTTACCCCCTCTCACTGTGTACAGCTTCAGTTACAATGTTCCTTCTCATCACATCCAGACCTGTCCAATCTCTTGTCTACTCTCTTTTTTTGGGCTTCTTTTTTCTGTTTCAATCCAGCTCTCCACTTTTTAAGTTGTTCACATTTTTTCACTCTCTTGTGCTTTTCTTTCTCTAGCTGTTGAACCGACCCCAGCCTCTCCATGTGTGCTTCTTTATATGTTCTCAGCTTTGACAACCCCCTTGGGTCACTCTTCACCCATCAAATCCTGACTTAAGTGCTCTTTTTCTGTTGCATAGGTCTTTGCTAAGGGTTACAGACTCCTCTGTGTTTGGTGTTTTTCTCATTTGGAGAGGGAATACATGCATTGTGAGAAGTGCCTTTTTCTCAGGCCACAGTGTGCAGCAGTGGGGAACTCTTATTGTATAAAGCATCTAGATGTTGAGTGATCATAGGGGTTGAGAATTTGTAGTTCACTCCAACTCACAGTGTATAATATACACTCTACAATCTTTGTACAGATCAAGAGCTTAAGAATACAAAAAAACGGATCTTGCAAACTTCCAGTCCACCTGAAGGTCACCTTGTCTATCTTCAGGATAGACAAGATGTTCAAAAAGAGAGAAACAGATATGGACACTACAGAGATAAAGAATTTTAGAGGCCAGAGCAAGAAGGTGTTTATAAACTTAGGCCTTCTACTCTGTTGCTCTGATAAAATAAAATGGATCCTCTTCATTTTTGTGGATGTAAACATCTTCAAAAGAGCACAGTCAGCCAATTAAGTTTTTCTCTATCAGATATTAAGTAGTAATCCCAATAAGTGATGCATACTGTAGTTCTAGGTCAAGTCCTACAGGGCTGTTTTCTTAGCCTTGGTGCTTTATTTCTAAGTTTAGAAGATGTTTAGTTAATTAAAGCTGCATTAACTAACTTCTCCAACTAATTTTCAAGTGTTAAGGGCAAAGTGAGAATTGGAACAAACTCCAACAGTATCCCCTCCTTTCTCCTTGTACCTCCTGTCCTGTCAGTGAGACTAGGTCATATGTGGTCACGACAATTGGAGACAGTTGTAGTTGTCAGGCAGTGCAGCAGTAATAACCGGCTCCAGAATTGATGTATATGGGATACATAAAAACTCCATTCATTGCAGATCTTTTCAAGTTGCTGTTAACAGCAACATGTAGTTTACTGAATTAAGTAGCTTTTTCCTTGGATGAAACTTCAACATGTAAAGCACGAGCAATGTGGCAGTTCTCTTCTGTCTCACATTCTGTATTTTCCCCTTTATTTTTCTCTGTATTGTTTTATCATCTTGTCCCTCCACGTTTTTCTTTTTGTCTTTTTTACTTTGGGTTTCATCTGGTGTTAGTTGTGGTTGATCAGTGGACCTACTTTGCCAAGATAAAGGTTCTGTCGATGCTTCCCACTAAGCTGGTAGAGAGAGAGGGAGAGAAAGAGAAGAGAGGTGGAAGAGAGGTGAAGGCACCTGGAGAGGCAAGATGGAAATATCAGATGAGAGAGATGGGGGACAAGAATTGAAGAGAGGGTATGGTAATGTCATTGTCGATGGGGAGGGGAGGAAAGCTCCAGGAAAGTGGCTTGACTGACCACACTACTGATAAGGATGATGAAAGGAATAATGATGACAGTGGGGTGCTATTTTTAGGTGCATACAGCTTGCCTGCAATGTATGACTGTGTGTGAGAGCAAACATCTCTTTATATGAACCTCTTGGCATATGTCATATGTACATCCATGCATTATGCAAGACCGTATGTGAAGGTGTATCCAAGGGTGGGTAAAAGTGTGTGTAACCATTTCTTAGCTGCAGAGCTGTAGTGAGGAACACAATGTGCCCTCTTCATCCACACACAGCAAATGGATTTTTTAACAGCTGTGGTGTGTGTGTGTGTGTGTGTGTGTGTGTGTGTGTGTGTATATACACAAGTTTTTTTTTTTTATTGTTGTGTGGACAAATTTCAGTTTTTAGGACATTTAGCATTGTGAGGACATTCTCGCCAGTCCTCAAAACATTGAAGCGTTGTTTGAGGGTTAAGACTAGGTTTTAGAGCTAAGGTTGGAATCTGGATCAGATTAGGGTAAGGGCTGAGGTTAGGCATTTAGTTATGATGGCTATATTTAATGTTAAGGGGCTAGCAAATGCAAAACCATAGACAAATAGTATTGCAGATAGGACAGCAGAATTGTCAAGGTCTGCAGGGTTGTGTGTGTGCAAGAAAGTAAAAAAAGATGTGTAAATGTGTTAAATCCCATGTTTCTAGACAAGTAGAAGTATTATTTCCCTTGTTTCCTGTGATACTTGAGTAAAATACAGTAAATGCATATACTCGCATGAACACACAAACCTTTACCATCAGCAGCAGCACTCCTGTCCCACTGAAACAAGTCAGAGTTTCAGAGAGCATTTTCCCTGAGGACTGAGTCAGCACCAGCAGGAGGGAAACAAAGAGAAGAGCAAGGGCGACCTGAGGGAGGAGTACTTGCTCTAGTTCCTCCTTTAATGGCGCTTTGTGATACTACTTTTTAAAGTTTCTATTTGTCTTTTATGACATGACATCTGGGCTTTGTTTCCAAAGTAGCTTCTGTGAGCTAAAGTATACTGTTGTTGAGCTAATGCAGGTATATTTGTGGGAGTTTCAGTATGATCAGTATATTTCATTATCTTGTGAATGAATCAAACAGAACACAGCTACAGTGGTAATGGTGCAAACCTTTACGCCGGGCTTGTAGATGTTATTTTAAAGCTCTTGAACTCCATTTCCCTCTCATTATTACTGTTTCCTAATGTACAGTACACACCTCTCTGTAGGACTTTTGAGGGAGAATAATACTCCTCAGATTCAATTTCCCCACTGTGAATCTAATCAAGCATACTTGCAATAAAGTTTCATTTCTAAAGCTATACAGCATCCATCTATGTGATTTTGTCTGTCCACATTAAAGTTCCATAGGTTTCAATTCAGGTATGTTCAAAAGGAAACTCCGCTGACTGTACACATTAGAGTCTGATTGAAGGTTTTGGCATTTGTACTACTGCATTTATGAATGAAGCTTTTGTGGCTGCAGAGGGAGCTGTGTGAAATCTGAAAATGAAAAAAAATCTGAGGGTCAGGAGTTGGAATGAAGTGAGCTTGGCAGACCTCTGCAGTGCACTTCACATGACTGCTAGAGGCTCAGTAGCCACTGCTAGCATACACACCTAAATCTCAGCAGTCCAGCTGCATTGTGGAATGTTTTGCCAAGGACAAATACACGCAACAAACTAGAATTACCTCTTTGTTTTTGTATGCCTCTGCCAGTCAAGTTCACAGGACTGGGACAGACTGGAGGTTACTGACCATAACCTTTGACCACCAAAATCTAATCAGACCATCTTTGAGTCCAACTAGACATGTGTGCAAAATTTGAAGAGATTCCCCTAAGGTGTTCCAGAGATATTGCATTCACAAGAGTGGCCCGGCCAGACAGACAACCTGCTGAAAATGTAATGCCGCTGGCGCAGAAGCATAAAAAGATATCTGTGGATTTATGCTTCACTGGTTTAGATTATTTTTCCATTGTGAGTCTCACGGTAGAAGTGTGATGCTAAATTGCTTTAGTACACTTTTAAAGTTGTGAAAGCTTGGCTCCCATACTTATTTTAAAATGTTCATGTGGTAAATGTGTAAGTATGAACCCAGCTGGGTTTACATGTGCAGGTGTGCTTGTGCCTGTGTGTAAACAATTATATACAGGTGTGAGAAGGAGAAACAGTGGCTTGTCATAGCAGATGGCCTCAATGAGTACTACATGTGGCAGTGATAGAGGAATGACAGAATTTTGCATTTATTTACTTATATTTTTATTTATTTATTTATTGGCCACTTGGGGGCAGCGAGAACAAACTGTAAAGTGAGCATTATTGCACATTGATATGCACTGCATAATGGCACCTTGCTTGCTAAACACATCCAGTGGGAACAGAGCAGTGTCGTATATTTTGTCATGTTTTTGTTCATCTAATTAATAGAAGTCCAGTAATTTTCCTCCTTTTAGTTTTACTTTGATCATAGACTGTATATAAAAATTGATGATTTGCTTGGAGTATAGTTGGTTTAACAGAGCTTTTTCTTTAAAAACAACAGCTTTTTGCATTTTTTTTCATGTTATTGCGGTCATTACTAGAACCATTGTTAACATAAAAATATTTATCAGAGCAGCTTAAAAGTATGTATATTTGTCTCTAGGATCAGTCAAATAATACAAATAATGTGTGTAGTTTTTGTTATAATATCATAAATGACTCAGTTGAAATTGTGTTAAAGTGATGGAATAATTAGCAGAACTATTTGCTTCTTTTATTTAATGAGTAATTTGATGGGTGAAAAGAAGTTTTACTTTTTATTTATTTATTTTTTTACAGTTGATGGCAGTCTTTGAATTTGTGCAGTCCACCAGATGTTTATCCAAATTTATTACAGTCCCTTCTTATGCTTTATGCACGCCATCTGAAAATGTATGATTACAGGTCTAACTTTAAGGTAAGAGACGCTGTAGTGTAGTGTAGTGTAGTGTTTCTGTTTTAAAAACAGACAATGACCTCATGCATTTCAGTTACAATGATCTGGATCATCTCTGAATGTCTAATCTTGTTGGTGTTCAGTTTGAGACATGATATTATGATGACCATGCCCTGGATTAAAGACCTGGTTGTATTGTCCACAGTAGTGTCTGCAGAACAGCAGCTGTTCCTGTCGGTTGAGCCTTGGCATGGCTCTTTGGCTGTACTTATTAAAGCATATAACATTCATGCTACACTTGGCAGGACTGGTTGGTGGTTCTGTTGAAGTGTTGACATGAGTCTGGGTAATCCACCGGCTGCTCCACTATGCCTATGCATGGCTCCGGGCTGGCCCCATACAAAAGAGCAGATCTGAAAAGCGCCATAATGAGGCACTGGCTGAAAGAAAAGGCATGTCTCTTTCACTTTCTTCAAATAAAAAGAAAAGGGCAACATAAAAGAATAGAAGACAAGAAAGAAAGATGAAAATAAGCTTCTCAAATCCAGATTTTTGCCTGTGCTGTCTCTTTGAGTTTCTTTTGTTCATGCATGTGTTTTATTATGGTAATGAAATGTTGGATAAAAATAGTCTGGGAGGGAAGAGCAACGGTTTCCAATGGAAAGAGGAGAAAAAGAGGAGCGAGGTGCAGCTAAATATCTTTAATAAAATATATAAAGAAATTTAAACCGACTTCATTGTCCCTCATCTTGTCTTCCACTCAATTTATTTATTTTTAACAAGGCTTTACTTCAGACATCACAAATGCGAGTGGTTCACACAAAACATGAAAACATTGTTGATCGTGTATCATTTTCAACATCAGTGTCCTCCAACTACAGTAAACACTGAAATTTGATCACACCTGCCTAGTATCAAATAATCCAGTGTTTGTCTGTCAGACAGAGCAGAGGATCAGTAAAGTTTGTACTTTCTCTTCATTGCAGAGAACATCAAAGTGGTGTGTGTGTGTGCTGTGCTGTCTGTCTCACCGCTTTAGTAACCTCTGACCGCCATAGGCTTGGAGTAGAGGGTGAGGACAGGAGGAATTGAGAAGGAATGGACAAAATAACAGGAACACCTTGCTATGTGGTGCAGTGCAGTACCTACTTAATTACTTTCAAATTCTGTTTTTGAAATGTTAGAGGTCAGTTCCAGCCCCAGCTGAACCAGTGTTTTTCTATGCAGAGTTTGCAAGTTGTACCTGTGCCTGAGTGGTACTCTAGCTTCCTCCTACAGTCCAAAGACATGCAGCTTAGGTTGATTGGTGACTCTAAATTGCCTGTAGCAGTGTGTGTGTGTGGTTGTCTGTCTCTAAATTGCCCGTAGCAGTGTGTGTGGTTGTCTGTCTCTCAGTGTCAGCCCTGTGACAAACTGGCGACCTGTCCAAAGTGTACCCCGCCTCTCGCCCAGTGTCAGCTGGGACTGGCTCCAGCCCCGCTGTGACCCTCGTTAGGATAAGCAGTATAGACGACGGATGGATGGAAGAAAATGTTGAGGGTTTACTTGTGACTCCTGTTTCCTAACATGCTTTTTCTATGTTTGTCAAATGTTATTAGGATTTTAAATTAGAAGGTAATTTGACTCATCTGACTTTGCAAATGTGGATTAGTTGCTTATTAATATCCTTTTTGTGTTATGTTCTGTTTCTGCATATGATAGCTTTAACAAATGCCAAACAATAATTATTTATAGTATAGTATAGGTTTTAAAGAGTTATAAAAAAAAGTCTGGCAGTCCAAAATCCTTGTGCATTTCCTAGGCATCACTACAAAATTTCATGACTTGGCAAGGAAATAACTTGGTGTATATCAAACAGCAGAAACAAGTTGTAAACACAACACTGACATAGTAACACTTTATAATGTTTATATTTTGTGACTTGATGGTAAATTTGGTTATTTACACATCCAGTTGCTACAGTATTTTCATTTAGAGTTGTGTCCATCTGGAAATTAAAGGTCCAAAACTCTATTTTTGGTCTCCACCATCTCTTTTGTGCATTTCCTAGGCATCACTACAAAATTTCATGACTTGGCAAGGAAATAACTTGGTGTATATCAAACAGCAGAAACAAGTTGTAAACACAACACTGACATAGTAACACTTTATAATGTTTATATTTTGTGACTTGATGGTAAATTTGGTTATTTACACATCCAGTTGCTACAGTATTTTCATTTAGAGTTGTGTCCATCTGGAAATTAAAGGTCCAAAACTCTATTTTTGGTCTCCACCATCTCTTGAGGGAAATGTCTGCTCAGTGCTCTGCTGTGTCCTCCTGTGTTGTACATCTAGTTGCTGACTTTGTCTCTGTGATGTTTAGTGCCAAGCAAGGACTGTACTGTGTTTTTTGTTTGTTTTAGACATTTTTTAAATACCTTCATTCTAGCAATAGCCTTAGCCAAAGGCATTACGTTTTTGGATTGTCCGTCCCATTCTCATAAACACGACACCTCAGAAACACCTTGAGGTGATTTCTTCATGTTAAATACACTTGATCTTTTATTAAATTTCATAAGTCTTTATTGTGTATATTATACAAGTCTGGACTGACATGCATGTCAACTGAAACTCAACTTGTTGGCATATACTGTACAACTGCGAGACAGCAATTCTAGTGTTTTCCCCTGAAAATAGCTGCCACTGCATGTAGAAAAGAATGCTATCAGATCAGTGAGTGAACCAAAGCAGTAATGTTGTTTATCAGAAAACATAACCATGAGCTGAAAGATGATGTAAAACTGTACAGAGAACTGCAGAGTCATGTGACACTTCTTTGTGGATCTGTCACTGTGACCTCATGTGAATTCACATGTAGTTATTTGATCCATTGTTGTTGCTTATAACAACATTACACACTGTAGCCTTCAATATAACTATCAAGTTGAATCAACATCCATCAATAGTTTTAATAAATATTTAGGCAAAATTTTCACACTAATATTTTGTATTGCTGAGTTTCTACACTGGATTGCAAGAGGATGGATACAAGGTGTTCTCATTATTTTCTGGACCAATGTATGCAGCTCTTAGTCACCCTTACTGCTAGTGCATACCACTATGGGCCGCTTACTGTACATGAAGGCTGAGGAAGTGTGATGATAGAGAGTGTACAGTAAAGCATGAAGAGGGTGACGCTGCACATACACAATTGTGAACTGAAGGGACAGAGTGAATATGAGCCCAGATGGAGAGCTAGACAGGGAGTGAGGGTAAAAACGAGGGTATAGAGGTGAGAGTTGGAGGTGACTGCACCATGCTTTTCTTTCATCCCACCTGGCGGTTCCACCTGTGCCCCTCCAAAATCACCTGTCCTCTGCTGATGAAGCCCCAGCCTGTTGCTGCTGGGCACAAAGCTGGTAGCTCTCTGTTATGCATTATTAATCAGGCTGGGATCTGCAGTGGGCCGTTCTTTCTTTCTCATTCTGTCATCTGCTTACTTTCTCTCACTTTGGAAGTCTTCAATATCTGCGCTTTCATGTGTTTAAAGCAGTGATGTTTTATTTGTTTTTGTAATGCAGCTGACTGCTTCTAACATAAAGAAATTTGATTTCAAATTTTTTTTTGCCTCTTATTGTCCGTCATGTCGTTCCTAGTAAGAACATAAATAGATAATATCTAACCCTGATACTCACACAAAACACACCCACAGTCCTGAGGGCAGTCAAATCATCAAATCAAACTTGAGCTATATTATACCCCCAGAACTCCAGTGATTATGAAATCAATAACATGTTTGAATGACTTACATTTTGTTTATTAACTCCATATGGAACAAACCTGTCAAACCTTCAACTAGTGTATTGCTAATTATTTTTTTTATATCCAGAGTGTTAGTGTTGCTGTTTTGTTACTTGTGTAGGGCTGAGCGATATGTTATTAGGATTATTAATATCAGTTTAGGAATATACTGTAGGAGAGGTATGAAAAACAAATCAATTATGAAATAATTCAGTTGACATACAGTAGAATGCAAACACCTGCTACACAACTTTTTACTCGAACAAAAAATGTATTTATTTTTGATTTATTTGTAGATTTCTGGAACTCATTTATTTAGCACAATTTTTAAAAGCAGTTTGATACAGTATGATCATATCATCCCACTGAACGTAATCAACAATAACATTTATTAACTGTTTTTAAATGTTTAATGAAACTGCTGCCAGTAACAGCTCGGTATGGAACCTCGGTACTTTTTTGGTACTAAAAAATGTATGTGCTGTAGCACCAAGTTTAAAAACCGGTCAGTTACTAAAAGCTGTAGTAAGGAGCTTCTGATGTAAATCTGTTTTCCCAATTTTGGTCTATTTATACAAAGTTCATCTAAGGCACTAGACATTTAACATTTGAGAAGAAGGGGCCTGAAGAAAAAATATTTTTTTATTTAATGTAAAAAGTGTTTTTGGTATATAACATTGAAAGTCAACTATTGTATCAGCAACACTATCCATGGTTTTATATCCAGCCTCAGTGCCATTATATGTAGATTCTCCAGATTCTAACCTTTCTTAGTTTGTCCTAACGCTGTTTGGCTAAGAGACGCCATGTGCACACTGATATCTTTGCTTTAATCACCATAGTTTATCACATTAGAGGCACATCCCCTGGGCTTTCCTGACATGTTCACTTAAGTGGCGTTGAAATAAGAACTGGAGACCAGATATATCAGATGTCTTCTGGGATTATGCGAAGAGCTCTCTATAGCCCTGCACTTCACTGGATGCTGCTTGTTATAACGCCACTTGATTTTCTTTTTCCTCTGGAGTTGAATAATTTAGTGGGGGTCCATTTAGTTTAGGTACTACGTCAGGCTTTCACAAAGAACTAGCTAGACATCAGCTTAGTTTGTCTCATGGTATTGGAGCTTGATTACTTGATTTTTAGCCGGCACTCGAGGATAATAGATAGGGAAGATGGATGATCAAGAGAGACTGAAACTAACTGGACTGATGAATGGGTGTCATGAGAAAGGTGTCTGGTTCTTATTGTGTCTCATCTCCTCTCTACCTTATTGTTCTCACAGAGGGAGTGAGTTTTTGTGGAAGGGGAGGTCCACTGAGCAGCAGAGAGCTGAGTGTTTGTTCTGATGAAAGCTCTCTGCAATACTGAATCAGACTTTTAATTAATTTTAAGGAGTGTGCCAACAGACAACCTACAGGCCAATTTATTTTGAATAAATGATGAATTAGGGAAACCAAAAGCTTAAGTAATTCAGGCCATTTAGCTTTGTAAGATTTTATCTAGCTGGTATTTGTACACTGCCCATTTTTTTATAGGTTCTTTTTTTTTTAAATCCCACTTTAAAAATTATCTAGAGGTTTGACACCACATCTTAAAGCCATATATAAATAAACAAAAAAAATTCTTTCTTCTCTAAACTACAGCACAAATTGGCTTTATTTTATGATTTGTTTTGGGACTTCTAAATCTATGTTCAGAAATCATGACTTAGTGGCTTTGTTTCATGGCTGTTAAGTAACCAAATGTTCTGCTCTATCCACGGCCACTGTTTTGAGTCACTCAGATTTACCTTTAATTTTTTTGTTTTAGTGCAGTAAAATAGATGATGATTTTAAAACATTTCAGAGTGGCATATTAGCCACTGCATAAAACTTTAACCTGCCAGATGGTGGCACTATAACCAGCACCTTTACATGTAAAGTGACTCTAAAGTAAATGTACCCACCTCTGGGTTTTTGATTTGAGGGTTCATTAATCTGGATGTGTGATGTGTTTTACATAATAGTGTTGTGGGCTACTTTGCGATTGTATTATTGCATTTGTGCATATTTATTCCTTGTAAATTTTAGCTAATGGGCTGGTCTGTGCTGGGCTGTAATCATCTCTGATATTGCAAAAGATGGTTTTGTTGACTGTCGGTGCAATAGTTTGTGTAGTGAAGTATAAATGAGGCACAAGTTCATGTAGAAGTAACTAAGGAAGGAAGAAAAAGAAATTTTACGGTCACATTATACAGATCCAGTTTTCATGCTCCTATTTGAGAGCGTTCAATTTAACATTTTCTGTGGTTTCATCCAGTAGAGCATTTTCTTTTCCATTCCAGTACTTTCATAATTGTAACATACTCCGCTCCACCTGAGGTCGTCTGTGTCAACGTATAACAAATGATGGTTGTGAGAAATGAAGCGCCATTGAAATCTTATGCCCCGTTTTGTCAAACCTCTTTGTCAGTGGACTACTCTTGAATCATTTTTTCATATCTGTCACACATTTCTCTTTTTGTGAGACTGTTTGACTTGCATTCCTCTCACTTTCGACTCCTGTCCTTGGTTCTATCCTCAGCACAGCCTCCAGAGAGGCCTCACTCCAAAGGCCATCAGGCACTTTTAAAAGCCCATAAAGCAAGCAGAGTAAAATGATGTCCTTTTTTCATTCTGTTATACATGACTCACATTGTGTTGTGCTTGTTTTGTAGTTTGATGTAAAGTAAACGAAGAGCCTGCTAGTTGGCCAGAGACTGAGTGTTGTGCCTTTATCCCTCTAATCTACTGTGTAACAGTTTGAGTTCCCTCAGCATGTCTTTTCACTGCCCTGAGGCTCTCACTCAGCACATGGGCTGTTACTCTTATCAGTACCTCTCTCCCCCTTCGCCCCACTCTGCCCCCCCTCCTCCACCCCTTCGCCCCTCTCTCCCTGTTATCACTAGCCGTATGCCATTTAATCCAAGCTGACACGCTCTGCAACTCACCACAAACTCTTCTGATGACGCGCATTTGCATGACATATACACACACACAAACCTGTCCACAGGCACTGCTGCTGAACATTGTTACTACAGATATTTTTTATTTAAGGTCATGCAAAGTGCAACTTCATGCCTAGAAAGTTTTTTTTTTTTTTTAATATTTTAAAAAAATATATTTTTATCATCAAATATTGCACATGCACTTCCAGTACTTTCAGGTTGTCTGTTTTAGTCGCCCCCTTCTGCTGGTTTTGTGTCTTTTCAAGTGTCCTAACAGTCATTTGGCCTCTGATGTCATCCTGTGATTTACTTTGCCTTTCAGGTGACTCTTGTGGCCACTATGTGCTCACCAGGTAATGCATCTGTCTTCACAGATACACCAAACACACAGAAGGTCCTGTTCCCTCTTTGTGTGCGTGTGCGTGCGTGTGGATGGTTGTATGCATGTACATGTGCCAGTGTTGTGTTCAAGTCTGAGTTGAGTCCCTGTTACCTGAGTCAGAGTCAGCAATGTCTACATTAAACACAACTGACACAGCTCTCACCATTTTTTATTCCAAACTTTCTAACAGTGTATTGCAGAGGTCAGGCTGGACTCATAAAAATCCCATCATAATTTATTATTACCCCTCAATTTATTTTTCATTTTTTAATTCTAAGCTATATTTAATAGCGTTGTTCATTCATTTTCATTTTATATTTTTAAATAATTAATATACTGAACAAGCTAATGTGCAGCCACTTTTAATATCAATGCCACATAAAGCAAATTACTTTTTTTTTTTTTTTTTTGAAAATGAACAGCAAAGGCCACTAAAAGTACTGTGGTCAGTGTGCGTAAACAAGCAAATATGAATAACTCATTTACAAGAAACTAGACTAACTGAATTGAACTCAGCTGACCTTCTGTAGCCTGCTGCAGAGGTGACTCACTGGGTTTCTCATGGCCCTTAAAATTTTGATCTGAAAGCTGAACCTGAGCTCTGCTACTGCACTGGAGACTGGACTTGTCAGCTCCACTTCAGCCAAAGTTTTGATGGTGGGAAACATTTCTCTCTGGAAGTGATTAGAGGTTCCTCTCAACATGAGACTTCCCGATTCTGACGCACTCACTTCACCAGGAGGAATCTGCTGCATGCACTCATTCTGCACCCCTCTGTGGTCCATAGGGGTCACAGACCCACTCCATTGGCTCCAGTTTGTGGCTTTTCAGTGGGCTGTCAGCTCCCAGATAGCGAGGTGCATTGAGTAGGTCTCTCTTATGTCAAATTATTATAGCCTAAAAAGTCTGAATGCAGTCAGCGCTCAAGTTCGAGTCATCATTGCTCGAGTCCTGGACTCGAATACTACAACACTGACATGTGCAAATGTGCATGTACAGTATCCTTACTTTTCCTATTCTGCCAAAATGATCAATGGTGTTGAGATTCTTCCATCAATTATGGAAAATATTCGGTTAATGGAACCTTGTATACCATATTGCTCGGTAATTTGATGCATAAAAATCATTTATAGAAAGGTGGAGTGTGCGCTTGATGGAAGTGGATACTGTGGACATAGCATGGTGCGAATGAGCAGGTTTTAATATCACTATCTTATGCCAAATTATTATAGCCTAAAAAGTCTGAATGCAGTCAGCGCTCAAGTTCGAGTCATCATTGCTCGAGTCCTGGACTCGAATACTACAACACTGACATGTGCACATGTGCATGTACAGTATCCTTACTTTTCCTCATCATTTGTGTTCAAGTGGCCATTTTACAGTTTTCTCTTTCAGTCAACAGTTTGTGTTAAATGGTCTTTCAATGTACAAATAAATGTTATTTTACAGTGTGAAAATATAGCGGTTTGCATCAGTACCATAAAATTGCTGGCACAAAATAAATTGGAACTGTGCAGTAGAAGCCATAACAGGGTAATTAATCCTTGGATGTTGCTTTTTCACCTTGGAGCAAATCTTTGAAAGTGTTTCTGCTGCAAAGAGGCAGGGTCGTTGTAAAAAGAGCTGTTTGGTTGTTTTTGGTGTTGATACAACTGCACTTAAGAGTAAGGGTTTGTTGTGAGTATATGAAATTCAGGGTGTCCAGGACAAGTGCTGGCTACAGATTGTGTACGAAGTGAATCTAAACTGAGGGTATCTGATCAGCCTTGGCTTGTAACTATTCATCTTTCTGTCTTGAGGAAGACATTTGGGAGAGTGTCTGTCTGATTCATTGAGAAGACCCGACAGTGTTTTTCTGGTAAAAGTGCTGTTGCCTGAAGCTCATCGAACTTTTGTTGGGTTTCAACCTTTCTTGCTGTTTTTCAGCCCTTTTGTATATTCTTTACTGTCTATCTGCATATATGTTCAATACGGAAGGGAGACCAATTAAAGGAACAACAAGTGAGGGGATCCTGTGGCTCTGTTACACTGTGGGAGGCATTTTACTGACATGGTTTGGGTCCTCTTGTCCCCTTAGAGATGAGGATCCCTGCAAATCAGTATGGAGTTGTTGTTGTTTACCTTTTTTAAATTTTTTTTTTAATGGTGAATCATTTCTATCCTGATGGGAGTGTCAAGACAATGTCCCCATCCATAGGGCATGATTGGGTCACTGATTGGTTTGGGTATGAAGATGATGTGAATCATATGCTATGGCCTTCACAGTCACCAGATCTCAACTCAGGTGAGCACCTATGGGAGATTTTGGACCGACGTGTTAGCATCACCACCCCCATCAAAGCACCAAATGAGGGACTATCTTTTGGAAGAACAGTGTAAATTCCTGCAGTAGAGTTCAGAGACTTGTAGAGTCAATGTCAAGCTGCTCTGGTGGCCCAACACCTTACTAAGACACTTCATGTTGGTTTGTCACCCATATGTATGTATGTATGTATGTATATTGTGAAGAAAACTGATTGCGCATATGAGGTTGCATATTTCTATATGTGAATTGTGGGTAATCACTCTAGAACTTCTCCTCAGGTGTCACTTACACAGCTGCAACAAAGAAATCCAGGCTCATTTCAGTGTGTAGGTTGCAGCTTTCCACAGTGTGACACAGCTGATCCATCTGTGAGCTACCAGCTATCAGCACCAGATCATCCTCCATCGCCATCAGTGGGGCGCTGCCCAGCGCTCACCACTGTATGTGTGGTTTTCTCATATCGTGCCACATCATGCTACTACCCTCATACCGCTCATCCTAACCTGACCTGTTTCCTGCAGAGAGTGTGTTTTTGGAGAAGGAGGGGTTGGACAAGCAGGGTGGGGTGGGATGGTTCCTCTTCCTTCTCTCGCTTCTCCACCTTGTTTTCTACCTGTGTGTCAATATAATGTTCACCTGGTCCTGTTGGAATCTTTCTCATTTCCTTGCCATTGTTTTCTGTCCGCTTGGCTGCTCTCCTCTGCCCCCACCTCTCCCTGCCCTCTTCTTTTCTGTCTCTCCATCTCTCTGCTTCTCACTGTTGCGATTAACTGGGCTCTGTCTTTATGTCGTATGTCCTTTTAGGCCCACGCCGTGCATCGCTGGCTAATCGATCAGGACAGTAGTGTGAGCTCTGAGATGCCGGATGGCCAAGGAGTATGGCACTATGATGATGAAGTAAATATCTGCAACACGTATATCTGGCTTTTCCTATTTATATATATATTATATATGTGTGTGTGGGTGTGTGTGTGTATATTTATATTCTGTATTTTTGACCATTTTGTATCTGTCACTTAAAGTCTGTGTCACTATTGTTGCTCTGCTGCTGTTGTTGTTTTTATCTTTACCTCTCTTGTTTTTGTTGTGTGTTGCTTATGGTATTGAAGTTCTGGGTTGTTTTTTTTTGACTTTCTAGTGTTGTTGTTGCTGTTGTGCTGTGATCTGATTCAGTCAGGTGTCGTGGGATCAGGCTGGAGCTTTTTCTTTGTTCATGTCCTTTTATTTCTTAATTTGTTTTTTTGTTTTGTGTTCTTTCTTTTCGTTTCATATATGTGTGTGTGTGTGTGTGTGTGTGTGTATATATATGAGTGTCTATCGTAACATCTATATCAGTGTTTGTGATTTCTCTGAAATTAATGTCCACAAGCAGTATATCTCATGGCAAGAGTCCACAGGCAAAATATATTGATATATTTTCCATAGACTCTATACAGGTTTTAAGTACACCTGAGTTTCCTGCTAAGTAGGCTACATCACACTACACAGGTTTACAGTACTGATAAGAGAAAACAGTCCAAGTATTTTTCCTGTGGGTTCTTCTGATTTATAAAATATGCTTGTCATTTGTACCATTGTGTTTGTGTTCAGGATTAAATCACAGTGTATGTGTGTGAGAGAATGAGAAACAGAAAAGGTGTGTGAGGGATATGTGTGTGTTGACATCTTTACTCATATCGATGTGTTTGTGTGCATGCTTTGTTTCCATCCTTGCATGGCTTCGGTCTGCATATTAGTGTAAAATCTGATTTGAACGTCCGTCTGTATTGTGTCTGTCCTTCAGTCTGTGGAGTGCCGTGGATGGAGTGGTTGTGCCTGTTTTTGCCTACACCTTTGTCAGTGTTGTGTATTGTGGCCGTTGTGTATTTCCCATGGCTATGTCATGTGCTGTGCCTGTATTTTGTCTGGTTTTATCTATTTAAACAGTCTGGGATACATTTGCCAAAGGTTTTATTGTACCTATCTAACAGATGATCTTGAATCCATTCTCACTGGGTGGAGGAAAGATCATCTACGTGCAATAAGGCTGCTGGGAAACTTGTTCCAGACGCCTCTTGCCATTGGCGATTTTCTCCTCAAATCCTAGCTCCCTCTTTGCTCTTATGTCAGACTCTTAAACCTACTCTCCTGACCTCCAGACACTCTGGAGCATCATTGGGCCAACCCTTACTGATCCTCAGTTAGACCATTTTCAGCTGCAAAGTAAGCTATTTTGAAGTGCAGAGATATAGGAACAAATAGATAAAAACAATATTGGGTGAACATATTAGGTGAACATATTAATCACAGTATGAAGGTAGCACATAGAAGGCAAGTGGTTAAGTGCCGTTTGTAAGCTACAGTATCATCAGTAACAGATCTCCCTGGCCACTGGCCCAACACAAAACAGCAAGTAGTGCTGATTATCCCTCATTTATGACTGTGTGTGGATTGGGGAGTTGCTTTCTTTCCCTGTTGTGGTTGGAATTTTATTTTTTTTTATCTGAATGAGTGAAAGATGATTTTACTTCTTTACATATCTGTCGGTGCTGTACACTGTTATAACTATAGATCCAGGCTGGTTGAAACTAGATCCTGGGTTTTCAAAAAAATACCACTGTGGTAAAATCAGCAGATAGTTTATCAAACATCACAGTCAGCAAATGACTAGAGTGTATAGTGTGGTCGTCCTTTGCCATTTTGTAAAGGAAATATTGCTGTTTGAGCTCTGGGCGCAGACACAGAGAAAAAACTTGGTGCAGTGACAGATTGTCCACCTCGCTGGCCTGTAGCCAACACAGCAGTGGAAAACAGCAGTAGCATAAACCAAATCCCTGCAACAGGGTGTCTGCTTCACTAACCGGTGTTTACTAGAGAGTGATACAGTATCCCCGTCTGCCCTCAGTTCTCAGTTTCTTCTTTTGCAGCACCAATCCTACAGCTCAAAAACAAAACAAAACAAAAAACTAAAAAATGAATTGGAATAACTGTATTCACCAAAGTCATTAATGAGACTTGGGAATGTTATGAAATCACAAAAGGGGTACATGTAGGCCACAAACATGAGAGGTCGACGAGACAATAATACAGGTTGTAAATAAACAGTTGGGATATAAACTGCTTGGATGCACAGTCAGAGCTGAATACAGCACCATCATTCAAGCCTTTCAGTTTTCAGTTTTTCTGAGCGACCAAATAAAGTGCGGTTGAGCAAACCTGCTGAGTTCTCAGCAATTAATGATGAAAATATAGCTGCTAGAACTGTACAAAAAAAACAACTAAATTGTAAACCATAAATACTTTCAGAATGAGTCCAAAAGGATTTAGTATCGTGCATATTTGTCAGTCTAACAGCTCGGTGATGTAAAACTCTCGTCAACCCTTAACTTGTATGCACAAACCATTACTCTTTTCCTGAGGGTTGATTTAATTTACACAAGAATCTAGGGCTTCATCAGACGCCCCCTCCTGTAACACAAAAGTGTGAGATGTCAGAGGTCTGTGTAAAGGCCCTGTCCCTTTTGCCACCATTAAGTGGGGCTGGAGTATATCCCTTATTATCCCACAGCTCTAATTGCCCCTGAGTGAGTCCTTGGAGACAGATGCTCAGGGAGACAAGCCTCATTCGTCACAGTACGGCTGTATGGCACACTCAATATGAAGAAGAAAAAAAAAAACGGTCACACTCTGCACTGTCACATAAATTCTCCCTCGTCTCAGTTTCCCTGTTCCAGCTGCTCCCCAGCCCGCTGTAGATGAAGACTACATTAGAACGCCCATTCATGTCCAGCCACCAGCAGTTGGCTGTAATTTGTTTCGGCTAGGGGAGCAGAGTTGCATTTACATGTGAAAGGCCATGGCGTATGGAAATATTGTAACTCTCTTTTTGTCCCAGGGTCACTGATACCAGCTACACACAATTCTAATTAAAAGAAGAGGGAGGCCTATACTACCATTGTGCAGAACTGCAAAAGTCATGTATTAATGGCTTAGCTGGCCAGGTACCAAGTTTAGGAAGAAGATAGGAGAGCAGGATTCTCCTTCTCTTGCTGACCCATTAGAAACTGATCTTTTCTGGCTTTTTGTAACAGTGAGACACCTCAGGGGAACAGTCTGACCTTCCAAGAATACTTTCAATGGAGCCATCCCAAGTAAATATGAACCTAAACCTATACGTAAACAACTTCAGATCACACCTTCTGTGCAGCACAGTTCACTACACAGGGTTGAAACATAATTTTCAACCTTGAGGAAAAAAAGACAACATTGGAGGTCAACACTGAATGCAGTTATGCCATGCCCTGCGAAATACACACTCACCAGCCACTTTATTAGGTACACTTCAAGGACTGAATGTTCACTTGTTGCTTAATATCCCCACTCACTGACAGGTGCCATTGTAATGAGATAGTCAAGAATGTACGATGTGAAGATGCAGTGAGCTCTCCAGTCAGTGTGTAGCTGCTAACACAGGAAGATTTAATAGTCATGTCCAGACTTTCACAGTCAGATTATATCTTTCTGCTTGTTTTTCCTCTGTGACTCTTCTTATACTTCATCTTACTCACCAATTAACTGCACATTTCTAATTAATGTATGTAATTCAGCATTATTTTTCTTCAAGTGATTTGTGACGTCTATTCCTTTAGCCACATTTCGAACTGTAAAGTCAAGTTACAGTTTGACAGGTTTATTTTGATTGACACAAAGAGAGAGAGAAACAATCATTGTGCATGCATGCATGTGTTCTAGGTGAATGCGCAGAATGCATGATGAAGATGGGAGTGTCCTCCAAAAAAGTGCTGTTCGGAAAGTCTGAAAGCTGTAGAAAGCTGCTTAGCGATGGACATGCCCAGTGCTCAGTGTTTCATAGATGCTCTCTCTGTCTGCTAAACCTTCACAGCTTGTGTTCAACACAGAAGAGGAAAACCAAATAACTATTCCTTATAACTCTGTTATTGTGTCATTTTTATATGTTTAAATGTAATTAATTTGACTGGAAATGGATAACCAGTCATGTTACAGGTTTCCATTGGTGTATTATTGGCTCTCCAGAAGAACCTACAGTACCTACAATAGTGTGAACTCTGATTTTAATTTGTAATTTTAAAGGTCGTAACCTGTTTTCATTTGTGTTTTTAAGAAACCCCTCGAGCATTTATGGACCTTTTGATATGGCATAATGTTATCAAAAGATCTGCTCCTGTCCATGGGTACGATGTGGTGTGGCACAAAAAATCCAATTCAGTCACCAAAGTGGATGGTTAATAATAAAAGGCCTTTAATAAATCTGGGCTAAGACTTTATAAAATACATTGGTGCATATCGGCACACTTGCCATCCTCAGGCTGTCTGAATGATTGAATTATTTTTCATATGACACAATAGTATTTAACTTTCATGAAGCCTTCCACCAATAAACCTCAACCCCAAGGTGTATGTCAGTTAACACAGATGGTTGACTATTAATGTACAGTAATTGTTACGTCTTATAATGACATTTACAGTAGTGCAGCCCTCCCCTATAAGGAGTTAAGAGATGAGACAGTTTTACAAAGTTATGAAAACGGCACATTCAAACCAAATCAGATTGGTATTGGAGTGATTCAGAGTGTGTCAGATGTTACAAGACAAAGACAAAGTCATCAGTTTGCACTATGAACAGTGTATGATGAGAATTGTAAGCCCTGGGCTTGAACCCTTGTGCAAGAACCCACCCAAAACATCACATCATGTTTATACGGAGTTGTGTTACCTCTACTCTTTCACTGTCTACTGTGCCTCCAGTTTATAACTTGTCCACTTTGATAACCAGCTTCTCACCTAACCTACAGGTGTTGTAAAAAAACAACTTCCCACATGGTTGAACAACAGTGCCTTGCATGACCTTGTTCAGTTTGAGTAGACCGCTGCCTGAACTGCGTGCCTACATATGGCAGGTTGCTGTGAGCTGCATATATGTGTGTTAAACATGAATGCGTGTGTGCTATGCACCTGCATGTACTGTTCTGTAGGTGAATGTGTGCGTGTTGATGTGTGCTCGAACATGTGTAAGGCAGCGTTAACGTAACTGAATGGAGGCAGCTGAATAATTGACATCAGATTTATAATCCTTCTTGCCCTTGCTCTGATTGATGAGAGCATCTTTCTTAATTGATTATATTTAATATTTATTAACACGCCAGTCTCGGATACAGCAGGCAGCTCAGCATCTGGCCCCTGAGGCAGCAGCAAGCAGCTGTTCAAGTGGAAAGTAACATGATAGATACATCAATTATGTATTTATTTGTTAATTAAGAGCGGTCTGTACATTTAAGTCTGAAATGGTCCCTTTTTGCTGCAGGCAGCCATTCTGCTGCTTCAGTGTAAATTACACGATGATGGAAGGTGTGTGTAAGAGAGGGGTGAGGGGAGTGAGAGAGAAGTCAGGATCTGACGCAGCAGAGCTGTGCAGATGAAGATGTCATCACAAATCTGTCAACAAGGCTGTGGACAAAGATACTGTACACAAATCCATTGAGGAACAGACTCAGCTCCTCAGGCACGTTTATTTGTCATGATAGTTGCCACATCCTCCCTTCTTTCCTCTGTGTAGTCGCCCTCTTGCTCTTTCCACCCATCTCTTCTTTCAGGGTTTTACTTTGAGACCTCATCACTTCTGCTCTTAATGTTGAGAAGTGAGGGTGGTGCTGCACTGAGGGAAAACAAATGTTGGGAAATGCCACAGCCTGCATGTTGTTGGCATACAGTAGTGTAAGTTGACATACAGACAATTTTAAAACCTAGTCTGCTTTACTGTTTGGTGTGAGTGTCTCTAGAATGTCCCACTCAGTGCCTTGGTTTCAAATGTTTAATAATCAAATTTAAGGAATGCTCATCAAAAAGTGTTTATTTATACTTAGCTGATTTTATATACTCAAATATCATCCCCAAACGTTTAGTGTCACTAGCATCATCCCAGCACCATTAAAGTGCTTGTTTGTTTTGAGGAATAACATTGAAGGGGTTTCCTTCTAGACTCCTGATTTGCCACCAATATCTGCAGTTATTCAGGAACTGAATTTGTACTCATTCAAATGTAATATACATTTTGACTAAGGGGTGTTAGCCTCACTATTTCTTAGCTGGAAACCATCGGTATGGCTGTAGCTTTAGCTTTACACATCACAGACAAGATGCCTATGTAGCAATAAAGCAGTAGGATGACGTTTTTCTTTTTGCTGTACTTCTTTTGTAAAGGAAACGGTACCATCCCTATTCTCAGGGTGCTTATAATAGAATTGCATTATGTCCCACTTTAACAGAGTCATGGTGACTGGCAGGTGAACTCTGAGTCCTAGTGGAGTTTGTATTTTCTACTTTCAGTACAGTGCATTAGGTCTGAATAGAGTCTAAAAACCCGGGCCACTTCAACTCTGTCTCTATTAACCAGACTGATTGAATTACGGTCTGGCTGCTCACATCCTGTCAGATGCTTACTCTAGCCCAGTTGTGACTGATGGTTAGAGCCTTTGTTTTAAATTATGGAGTCTGTGTTCTCAATGAGGGCTCAGATGCCCTGTACATGCAAGAAAAGGAGATGGATTCTTTCCACAGTGATGCTTTTTCTCTCTCCTCTTGCACATCTTCACTCTGTATTTCTCCATCTCTAGCTCTCCTCTTATGAAGATAAATGGGAGCCTGGCCCTGCACTGACATATTGCTGCTGTCATTCTTCCCTATTGCCTTTATCTTTTCTGCTGTCCTCCTTCGTTTCAGTATTTCTAATTCCCTATTCTTGTCTTCCACAGGTCAGTCTGGCTTTGTCACATTCAGATGCAGGTGCATTTATTGAGGCTTCTTTATTTCCCGTATTATGGTAACAGATGAGACAGTAAGTCAGGTGGTGTGCTCTGACATGTGCTTTGTAATCTGTCTGCAGAGTGAAGGCAGTTTTAACACCTGCAGTTAATGCTGAGTTGGACCTCTGTCGGTTCACAGGCCAGGCAAGTTTAATGTAGGCAGTGAGGAGTAGCTGAAGCACAGGATAAGGAGCTGAATGTGTGTGTGTGTGTGTGTGTGTGTTTGTGTTTGTGTTTGTGTGTGAGTGCCAGTTATGTGCCAAGGTTGCAGTAATCATCCCAACCCAACCTGTAATTTCTCGATCTGCTGCAGAGCATCACGCTGCCACTAGAGGGCCGTTAAGTTGAAGCAGTAAAACCTCACATAGAAAAAGAATTTACACATTCATATTCAAAACTAGAAATATAGCAGAAAATATTTATATTTAAATTGATATTCCTGCAGCTGTTTCCTGCTTTAGAAATTGGGTTATTTGAAGGAGCTGTAAATATGAATATAATAATATAGTTTATTTATATAGCACTTTACAACTCCAAAGGAGCACAGAGTGCTTCACAACAGAACATGTGTACGCTAATGGAAAAACACTACTAAAACAATAGAATAACAGAATAAAACACAATTTTAAAAACAGAAGGAGTAAAAAAACTTCCATATCAGGACACAAACAGCGTAAAACAGCAAGTTAAAAGACAGGTTAAGACTGGAAAAGGGTTAAACATCAAAGGCCTGTCTAAAAAGATGGGTTTTTAGAGTTGACTTAAAAGCTGCTAGTTCAGTTATGGACCGTAGCTCTGGCAGTAGGGAATTCCAGAGCCTGGGGCCATACACGGCAAAAGAATGATCACCCCATTTTTTATATTGAGACCGAAGGACAACCAAGAACCATATCTTTGCTTTCAATGAGCAGTCACACTGACAAACCTGCATCAGTATTGCAGAAACATGGGTATGATCCCCAGCTGTCTTCCAACCCAGAGCCTTTGTTAACTTGGTTAACTGGAGGTGTTGATTTTTGTCACAACAATGTCTCTTTTTTTAATGCTTAAAACTTAATCTTTGTTTTATTTTTGACCTGTGTGGTGTTGGGCAGTGTGTGAGAGGCAGTGAGAACGAGGGCAAAGAGTGTGGCAGGTTAAGGAGAGACAGCTGACAGACTATCAGAGGTTATGTTGATTCCTCCCCCACGTTTTCAACTCTGGTGTCTCTTCTCTAAGACATCAGGACACGGGCAATAAACCACCACAAGCAGCACACGTAGACAGCTGTAGCCCTTTATCCCGCCAACAAGAGGGACTCAGCACAGGGTGCAGAGGGCACGTCTGTTCTAAACCTAAATCAGCTCTGTTACAAAACAGGAGTGTGGCCTTTGCTTTATAATGACCTGACACCACACTGAGCCACAGACTCTTGACTGTCAGTGAGACTCCTGTCTCTTTAGTCCAGCCGACAACCTGCACCGCATGCAGGCCCCATGCCCCACATATCTTCTCAAGTGAAACAAAAAGACAACAAAAATTACAATATCATCAATTTTTAATAAAATAATCATTTCATTTCATTACAGTTTCAGAACTAATAGATCTTCTAAACATGGATTAAGACACAGTCACTATTCATAGAAAAACTGTTGATACTGAGTGAGTAAGTAAGAAGACTACAGTGATCGTTCTTCTCCTGAGATGAGTTGAGTCACTCTCGACCAGTACCTCTCATCGCTGTCTAAACTCAATGCTTTGGGCAGGACAGAGATCCCACGTGATGTTTTTACTCAGGTCACGGTCCAGTGACACTGAGTAGTGCGCGGCCTTCTTTCTACATTGCCCCCTCCTTCCCCTCTCCCATATGCATTTATCTCTCTGCATGGTTTTGGCAACGATGTGCTTTTCCCAGCATTTAGCCAAGAGAGGGAGAGAGGAGGGGAGAGGTAGAGAAAAGGAGGCCTTTTCAAGCAGGGAACGACGGACGCTTTATTAAAAGAGGCAGGGCCCTTTGAGAGGCTGGCCCCTTCAAGCTCCCCCCCCCTCACCCTGTGTGTCTGGCCCATTGTCATGGGGCGGTGGCAGCAACCCCCCTGCCAGGCGCTTTGTCACTGTAAGTCACCTCGCAGACTGAAACAGACCCACTCAGAAAAAACACACCCATTCTCCACAGTAACTACACTATTCTGGTGTTGCCTGGTCCACGTTAAAAAAAAAAAAAAAGATTGTCTGGCTGTCACAAAACATACAGGAGACACAGAGATGGGCGTGACGTGGGGAGGAAGAGACAGGAGAAAGGAGGGATAAAGATGGAGTGCAGCAAAATGTGAAAGGTAAGGAGGGCAGTGCACACCATAGTGTGGTGGAGCATAGAAGGAAAAGACAGAAATGGAAAAAAATAAAAGTGGGTCAAATCAGCAAGTGAGGCAATGTTAGAGAAATTAACCGAGAGAAAACGAAAAATGGTGAAAGCACAAGGTGCTCATTTGATTTGGCTGTGTGTGAAATGTGTGTCTTTAGATACAGGCAGCATTCCTCCAGAGATAAACCCCTGGGCCCCTGTCCCCTCCACCCCCACCCTCCCCGCTTTCTCCACCCACCATGCTTACTCAAGTGTGTGTCTCTGCGAGTGTGTATGTGTGTGTTCGTGTTTACGTTGAACAGGGCTCTGCGTGCCCTGTACCACACAATTTGCAGGGGGCAACAGAAAAGACAGCTGTGAGTTTGAGAGAGACAGAAAACGTAAGAAAGAGCAAGCGGAGGGCCAACAGGCATGCCAGTCAAGACCGTCACTTTTGGAGTGAGTACCACAAACTCTGCTGCTCTCTGTCTCGTCTTCACCTTCCTCTGTCTACACTCCTGCTTCATCTCTTCTCCTGTTACCCTCTCTGCCTCTTCATATTAGCTTCTCCCTACCTGTATGCTTCTCTCTGATTTTATTGTTGTTTTTGTTCTTGTGAGGTTTTGTTATGAAATTGCATTTTCTCAGATGTACTGCACCTGCCAACACTCCATTTTTATCCTCTGACATCAGACAGTGAGGGCCAGTACTCCTGTCAGCTGCTTTATGCCCAGTCTAAATGCATCTCTTTCATATTTCATTTTCTCTAACACAATTGTTGATGTATTTGTATTTACTCTTTGTCCAAGCCTTTTTTTATTCACTGCATGACTCTGTATTCGCTAAGTAGTTTTTTTTTTCTTCTCTGTCCCCTCCACATCCACTGTTTTGGGGACTTTGCTTTCACTGCTTGTTCTTGTCTTCCCTGTCCCCTCCACATCAACTGTTTTGAGGACTTTGCTTTCACTGCTTGTTCTTGTTTTGAGTCCTGAATATAGTCTTTCAGACAGACAAGGACAAATGAGAGATGCAGCTCATGGAGATGTAAACACTCTGCTTAGTCCTGCTTAATGAGAAAGTGACTTGCCACTTGTGAAATATGACTATCTTCTTATGGTTTTAATTGAAACTAAGGATGTGATGGAGTGTTAGAAACACAGTCATTGTTTACAGACCCAAACATAGCCTGTTTTGATCGAACTCATCAGACGAAGCCTCCCATAGAAATGGGAGGGTACTCGATTGCTTGGGAGTATCTTTGAAAGTTGTGGTGCATGTGCATCAGAGATTAGTCTAACTGCGTATATGAGTGGGTGTGTATCATGTTCTGTTTTCCTCCTTAATCTTGTCTTTGACTTTACTTGTTCGTTTTGTTTGATGTTCAGATTGCATGATGTCAGCCAGGATTAGCTGTGGTAAGTCAACTAGGGGTCAATACACTGATTAGTGGGTTCCCTCAGTGTGTTCTCACTAAAGACTGTAGACTCTTTAATGTAGTGACCCAGCGGAGCTGATGGCAACGCAGGGCACACGATCACAAAGCCCTTCCGCCTGGATACGTTTAAATATATTTTTGTCAATCACAGTTTACCTGGGGTAATAGAAGAAGCTGTTCTGAGATTTTACCGTAGCTGATGCAACTTGTAGAAATATGCCTATTGTGTTTATATTTTGTCTGAGGATGAATGCAGTCAGGTTTGTAATGCTGTCAGTGGATTTTATTTATCTCATAATTCTCTGCTGTCTAAACTTTCTCACTTCTTGCAGTATTTCATGACTGTTTCATTTAGTTCCTCCCAAAGATACGAGAAACTGCAAATACAGACACCAATGGGAAGCAAAAGAAAAGGTGCCAAAATATATCCAGGCTGACGTAGTATAACTGAAAGTAACAATAAGCAGTGTTGGTAGAGGTCGAGGTGGGGCTAAGCTTAGAGACCTTTAGTAAACTGCTGAGGAGTTTAATTTATAACAAAACATATTATTGTAAAGTGATCATATGTTTTGTCAGTAAATTCTGAAATGGTAACTAGTCAACTGTGGCAGTCAAATAAATATAATAGAGTAAAACATCCAGTATTTCGGGGGCAACTGTGGTTCAGTGGGTAGTGGTTAGAGCCATCGGTTGAGTTGGTGCCACAGATGGCTGCCTCAGTTCTGTACCTGAAACAAATTCCTTGTGTGTAACATACTTGACCAAATAAAGGTGGTTATCCTGATTATCCTTCACACATAAAGTATAAAAAAGAAACACTGAAGTAAAATACAGTACAAGTACCTCAAGAAAAATGTCCTCACACCTCTAAGCATTCAGTGATTTTTCTTAGTTGCTTATATATTATACATTCTTGCAGTTCCTCCAGAACAATCATATTCTGTTATATTGCTGTTGTGTTTCTGTGCAGTAAAACACAGGATGTTGACCATATCTTGATCCTGTCCTCCATAGGTTCCAAACCCTATTGCCACCCTATGGCTTTCACCCTTTTTAAACTCCTACAAAAGATCACAATAACCATGACAATCCCATCTACAAGTGCAGAGGCTCTACCAGGGCTAGAAATAAAGAGACAATCAAAGGGTATGGCAGGGCCAAACAGTGAGTTACAGAGAGGGGGAGACTGGGAGTGTGAGAAAGTAAATATTAAAAATTGGACAAGATGTTTCACCACATACAGGGAGCAAAAGTAGACAGTCAGACAGGCAGATTTACATACAGAGCGGCAGACAGTGTTGAGGGGGGTGATGTAACAGTTGCATCCCAGCTTGCTGCTTGCATGCTTCCTTCCTAAATGTATCCATAGCTCGGCAGTCCCACAGGTGTCAGAGAGAAAACAACACAGAAATATGATCAATTTTTAGAACAAATGCAAGTCAGCAGAAAAGCATGATGAACTAGCTGTTTAAGCACTCTGCAAGAATTCACATATCCACTGTTTTTTTCTGGAATATATAGAAACCATCCAATCACACTGCTTGTTTAATGAGATTGAAATATTAAGGTCAGCAGGGTTAAAAAATAAAAAGAGAGGTTTTGATGCGTTTGCACAGTTTGTGTTTTTTAAAGTTGAGGAAATTGTTGCAAGCAAAGCAGGACTTACTGAACATGCCTATGGACCTTACCTGCTGACCTTTCTGCTGGATGTACAAATAGCTGTAGAAGTTCTTAAAATATTTATGATTTGCACCTGGTGCTATGTCTGCAAATTCATTTTGTCTGTGTGTGTGTGAGAGAGAGAGAGAAAAGGACTTTCTGTGTATGGTGAATTTTATCTTAATTTTAATAGAAATGTTGAGGTTCTCTGAAGCAGATAATAGATCCATGTCCTAGAGTGATCAGGCTCTTCTGCAGAGTCATTTCTCCCACTGACTTTCAGCAGAAAAGCCACAAGATTCTTCTCTTGGTTGCATTGTCTTTGCTTTCTCTAACGATGAGACCTGTTCAGACCAAGTTAGACTAACCAAGAACATGTTACTTTAAGCCACTAGTTCCTGACTCAAAAGATGAAACAAAGGGAAACAAATAAAAAAATAGATATACATTTGCCACACAAAAATCTATGTTTATGCACTGTGCCGGTGGCAGCTGCAGCCGGAGGCCTTATGTTTTCAAGCTGTCTGCATGTTTCTTGTGAACATGATATTTCAGGAGCGCCTTGGGTGGGATTTCTTCAAATTTGGCACAAATGTTCACTTGGATTCAAGGATGATCTGATTAGATTTTAGTGGTAAATGGTCAAGGTCGGCGGAGGCATATAACTGTGAAATGGTCATTCTAGTTTGTTTTTTGTTTGTTTTTTTAAACTGTGTTTTTCATTTGGAGTGTCCTCATGCCTGAAAATATCTTTCAAATGCAGCAATGAAATTTTGTTTTGTTTAAATTGCTTATAACATATGCCCATATATATAACAATATTTTTAAGTAAAAGCAACAAATAAATGAGCTGAAAACTGTGGCTCGCTGTCTTTGGAGTTGCTGTAGACAGCATCCTTAACTAAAATTACAGGAAATTTCCTCTGACATTTTTGCATTTGACATGAAAGAAAAGAGTTAAAATGATGTTGTACTGCTGAGGTGCAGTGGCTCCATCACCTGAATAAGCCAGATTGTTTTCCATATTGCTTTTAGATCACTTAAAGCAGACAAGTAAGGTTACTGTTATTGCAACAGAGTGCATACATACAGCCACTGCAACGAGACTGAAAGGCAACAATTTACACAAAGATGTAATTCAGATGGAGAGAGAGCATACAGAAGTCCTCACAGCCATTTTCAAGCTTACTGTGGACACACAGCAGCATGTTCTGAAATCCTGATATTTACTATTTGAATTTGCTTTCTACTCTCTAGCATCTGTCTCTCCTCATTCATGCTTCACATCGTCTTATTTTTCTCACTCACGCATGTGGTCTGATTCCATTCAGAATCGTCAAACATACACGTGATTGACTTGTGAAAATGATGATTCCTCAGCTTTAGTCGTCCGTTGTGGAAGGTCTTCGTGGTCAGCATGTGGATCTTGGCCATGCCTGCTCAGGCGCACATGCACACACGTACACACTGCAGTCCAGCAAAGAGGGGGTGATGTCATTCTGTCTACTGCAGCACCAGCAGAGGAGGCAAGTGAGGGAGGAGAGAGAGAAATGTACTGTAAGAAGCAGGGGATAGAGAAGGAAGAGAAAAACCGAGGTGGTTTTCTGGGATGAGCGAGGGTAATAAGGGGGTTGTTTACTTGGTAATTCTGAACTTCATTAGGAGGAGCCTTGCACTGTCTTAGCCTAAGGACAGTTGGATGCACATTGCATGACGGTGTGTGTTGTTACTGCTAACATTAAATGTGGAGCTGCAGTGTGATTAATGTGCCTGCTCATTTCTGGTCAGCCCTCAGAGCTGGAAGCTTCTCTGCTCTCAATGGGAGTAATCAGAGGGAGACTCATTCATCTAAATCATACCAGGGTCCAAAAAACATAACTGTGTTTTTCATTTGGAGTGTCCTCATGCCTGAAAATATCTTTCAAATGCAGCAATGAAATTTTGTTTTGTTTAAATTGCTTATAACATATGCCCATATATATAACAATATTTTTAAGTAAAAGCAACAAATAAATGAGCTGAAAACTGTGGCTCGCTGTCTTTGGAGTTGCTGTAGACAGCATCCTTAACTAAAATTACAGGAAATTTCCTCTGACATTTTTGCATTTGACATGAAAGAAAAGAGTTAAAATGATGTTGTACTGCTGAGGTGCAGTGGCTCCATCACCTGAATAAGCCAGATTGTTTTCCATATTGCTTTTAGATCACTTAAAGCAGACAAGTAAGGTTACTGTTATTGCAACAGAGTGCATACATACAGCCACTGCAACGAGACTGAAAGGCAACAATTTACACAAAGATGTAATTCAGATGGAGAGAGAGCATACAGAAGTCCTCACAGCCATTTTCAAGCTTACTGTGGACACACAGCAGCATGTTCTGAAATCCTGATATTTACTATTTGAATTTGCTTTCTACTCTCTAGCATCTGTCTCTCCTCATTCATGCTTCACATCGTCTTATTTTTCTCACTCACGCATGTGGTCTGATTCCATTCAGAATCGTCAAACATACACGTGATTGACTTGTGAAAATGATGATTCCTCAGCTTTAGTCGTCCGTTGTGGAAGGTCTTCGTGGTCAGCATGTGGATCTTGGCCATGCCTGCTCAGGCGCACATGCACACACGTACACACTGCAGTCCAGCAAAGAGGGGGTGATGTCATTCTGTCTACTGCAGCACCAGCAGAGGAGGCAAGTGAGGGAGGAGAGAGAGAAATGTACTGTAAGAAGCAGGGGATAGAGAAGGAAGAGAAAAACCGAGGTGGTTTTCTGGGATGAGCGAGGGTAATAAGGGGGTTGTTTACTTGGTAATTCTGAACTTCATTAGGAGGAGCCTTGCACTGTCTTAGCCTAAGGACAGTTGGATGCACATTGCATGACGGTGTGTGTTGTTACTGCTAACATTAAATGTGGAGCTGCAGTGTGATTAATGTGCCTGCTCATTTCTGGTCAGCCCTCAGAGCTGGAAGCTTCTCTGCTCTCAATGGGAGTAATCAGAGGGAGACTCATTCATCTAAATCATACCAGGGTCCAAAAAACATAACAGAGGAATTACCACAGAGTATTTTTAGACCGCTCTCTTTGTGTGTGTTTCCACTAGCGTGTGCTGTATACATGTGCTCTGTACCTCTTTATGTCTGCATCAGTGGGTGGGTGTGGTTCCTCTGCATTCTTATCTCACCACACCACACACTTGCTTTTTGACGCAAGCAGATACACACACACACACACAGAAACATGCAGACACACACATGAAAATGCAGGACTGGGCTCTTGGAAAGTTTCACCATGGGGAGAAAGAAAATTCCCTGTAACTAGCAACATCTTGCTGAAGTCTTTCTGAGGGATTCTAGTGTAAATTTCTGTTGTTTGGTTAGCTTCAGCAGGCTGTTTCTGGGGGGATAGTGGTCTGACTCCAGAGGGGTGGGACACCTGTAGAGGGGCCTCAGTCAGGATCAGCCATGGCATTACCATGCAGCCATTCGCTGTGAGACCATTGATATTGTGGGTCTTTGCACCAGCTCTGTTTGCTCCTACTTTGATGAATGGATTTTTCGTGCGTCACCATGGCAAAGTCTGCAAACGTCTCAAACCACAGAAACAATATGCACTCTGTCCTTCTAATACTTTAACTTCTACACGCAATGCATCCAATTTAACAGCAGGCATAGAGGCATGGGCATTTTTTTAGGTTATGAAACTTACAATTAATTTATAAATTACATTAATACAGTATTTCTGTGAAAACCTCACTGGCATAACATTTTCCACTTGCATATAGCTTGAAATATAAACCACATAATATGTCATTCTTAGGAACATCTAACTATTATTCAGTTTCCTCCCTAATCCTAAATGGATTTTCGGATTTGTACACAGACACTTACACAAATACTGTTAAGTTATATCACTTGGTAAAGATTTAACTCTTGTGCTGTGTGTGTGTGTGTGTGTGTGTGTGTGTGTGTGTGTGCACTGGGGACGGGTTTTTTTTTCTTAGGCGGATCCCACAGAAGAGAATGGGTTGTGGATTATCATTCTCTGCAAAGTGAAAGTGAATGAGAAAGTCTAGACAGTGGGAAGAGGGAGAACATGGCTTACTAACACAGCTTAACAACCATAGATCAATTACACACTGAGATGACTGAACTAGAGACAAAGGCTCAGAAACATAGCAGTATCTGCTGAAATGTTTATTTAAAGTAGTTATCTAAGTATCATATAGTATATTCAGAAATCCCTTTTTCTTTGCAGTACATCCAGTCTTTTGTTTTTCTTTCATGTTCATCCTTTAAGTGTAGACTTTATTTCTATATTAATTGTATTTCCATCTATCGGATATGGGGAACAAACCATCAGATGCTGTTTTGCTGCTGGAAGCAACTTTTCCTCTGTTTCCCTGTCATTGCACTATATATTTTAAAGTGACCTCTCTTTGCACACAGCGTTGTGCCATTGGTGTCATGCTGAGGGTGTGTTGTGTCATTTGTTGCTATGCCTCTACTCCAGGCATGTGGATCCTTTTACTCAGGCTCGCTCACTCCGTCTCTGTCAAAGAGGACCAACAACCTTGTCACAACAATACACAACACAGCTTAAAGCTTTGTGTGTGATGGCAGCATTTGGTGTTTTCCTTTTGAAACCAAAAATGAGATTTTTGTAAATGAATCTGTCTTCATTTGTGTAAAAACAGAGTGAATTACTGGATGGCTGAGGATTTTCCTGACCACCATGTATAGCTGGATAGATAGAGAGGGGATGGGCACGGATACATTGGAGATTATGTAAATGAAGTGAAAAGGTGCAGGGTTTGCTGCAGTCAAGTTTCTCCCTGAGGTTCTCCCTCAGTTGCTCACAGTTCTCCTCTCCCTCACTCTGCCCCTGTGCCGCATGAGCGGCCTTGTTTCAGCAGCACCTGTGTCTGCCTGGAAATGCATGAAGCCCCGAGACACAACCAAAATGGACAAAAACACCAGCTGTGCCATGTGCTGGCCGATGATCCAGGACTAAGCAAACCCTCATTCTCTCTCTCTCTCTCTCTCTCACTTTCTCTCGCTTTCGTTCACACAGACACAGACAAAGACCCAGCAGTCTGCTCGGCACAACAATCACACAAGAGACTTGTCGGTGTTATCACACTTGCCTTATCACTTGAGTACAGAGCAGCAAATAGACTTATGGACACATTGTCAGAGGCTTTGTAAAGTGAAGAGAGAGTTCAGACTCAGAAGGGTGTGTGTACTATTTGTTACCTCACTTACTGTACATGTGCACCACACATCCTAACACTCAAGGTGCAAATGCACATTTTCAAACTGCACTGTTCAAAATCGCAAGGCAGGAGTGAAATGAGGGGAAACCAGATGACCACCATCCTGCTACTGAAGGTGTTGTCTTTAAAAGTACTTTTTTGAAAAATAATAACCAAACTGTCTTCCTCTCCTCTTTTCCTCTCTGTTTCTCCACTTTATTTGTCTCTGACTTTCTCGTATACCCCTTATCCCCCTCTCGTTCCCTCTTTGTGTTTCATCTTCAGACAGATGTTGGCAACAGTTTTCTCAGAGCGGCCCGTTCTGGCAACCTGGACAAGGCCCTGGAACATATCAAAAATGGCATCGATATAAATACAGCCAATCAGGTGAGAGAGCTGCACATTTCCCACACTGAGCTGATTGAAGTTATACTGTAGCTTTTGACAGGCAAGCCAGTGATTTTTTTTATTTTATTTACACTTGCTGCTCTTGTCTGTTTATTCACATCAGAGAATTTATCTTATCTGCAAAACTGATGTTCATTTATAGTGCTTGGCAAGAATAGAAACTGAAATATCTGAGTAGCCAATTTCTGACTAACCTTGTACCCACAGTTGAATCCAGCCAGAATTTAGTCTTCTGCTTCCCTTTTCTGCTTTCTAACTGATTAAATTAATTTGAGCAGCAGGTTGGTGCTGCAGACTCCTAATTTAAAAAAAGAGCAGCAATGTGTGAATGGAAAAGGCAGTACAGTTTAGCTAAGAGCATTTTCAAATAGTTAAATGATTAGTCATTTTTCATCATTTGTGCCTGATCTAAAGAGAAGAATGACCTACAGTACTACTATGTTGGTCCTACAGTTTACACAGTACTATAAGTTCTAAAACAGACCTGTCTGGGATTTCATTTTTAATAGTTGCATCATGTTCTGCTCAGATATTGCCCATGTGCACCACCACGTGTTGTATGATTGCTTCTGTTTAAATGTATCTGAGTTGATCTCTGTCTTCTTACTGTATGTGCCCGTTCATCTGCCTGTGCATTGCACTGCATGTGCATTCTCATGTAGACTGTTAATCAGTGGTGACAGGTTTGCAGAGTCTCTGCGGAAAGAGATAGATGAGGCAGAGGCTTCTCCTTCACCCTGTGTCTTCCATCCTACCTTTTTTTACTCTGACAGTTGTTCCCAGGACGAGGCAGTGCCAGTGGGCTAGGACTGCCACCCTCAGGCTACTGAAACTTGGCCAAAAGCTATATACTGTATGTGAGAGAGAGAGAGAAAGAGATTCCTCTGGTTCATTGATCTAACTTTCGCATGGTTTCTCCTTTATTCACGTATACTGTCCTCAACATTTTTAAATTGCTGGTAAAGCGTCTGTCATGATTTCTGTGATGCCTAATCGAAGGCCTCATACCAGATGCCATATAACAGATTGGTTCAGGTCAAGTGACACTGTACGGCGGCCATTATTGGCAGACTCTTCATGATGATGAAGGGACACCCCATGGATTAAAAATAAAATTACAATCAAAAACACAATTTCTGAAAGCTTTTGACTTGTAAGATAAATTCTTCTGATTTTTCAATTTCATTAAATTGTTTAGCTGATATTGGTTTATTTGTGTTTGAGTTTGTGATGGTCTACAGCGTTATCATTTTACTTCTATAAGGTGACAGTTTTGCACACATTGCTTTTCACACATTTCCACTTACAGCCCCTAAATTGCAGCTTCTTTCAATTTGATCTGGCTGCATCTTGTTTAAAGAAAAATGACACTGTCAGGCTACACTGTCTTCTTTCTACTGTCTTGAAATAGCAGCAAATTTGGGAATTTTTCATATCTACAGATAGTAGCTGTCATGTTACGAAGTCTCAATGCAATAATAAAGACATTAAATGCATGCTATAGTATCTTACATATCTTCACAGTCTCACAGATTGAATCTCTACAGGATGCAACTAACAAATCTTTTCCTTATTGATTCATCTGTAGACCTTCATAATTGTATTTCCCCCCCAGTCGTTGATATAGAATTATATAAGATCTATTCTTGGGAGCGGTTGTAGACAATCACTCTAACCCTGGTGGTCGTTCTTCTTGTGTGACTGTTAGTGCTGATGTACAGTCTAATGGGAGTTTGGCCAGGTGGAGGCTTGACTGTGGCAGTTGTATTTCTGCTTCCTTGTCTGCGTGGACACCTCTGCCATGGTTCGCTCACCAGTACGCTGCATCACTCATGGCCTCACCTTGTTATGGTTTTCCTCCCCTTGTATCCCTCTCAATGTAACAGTTCCTCCACTTGCCCCCTCTCCCCTTGTTTTCTAAGTCACCTCCATTTTTTTCTTGCATTTTCCTCCATCACCTCCCTCCCTTTTTCTCTCCTCTGTTTGCAGTAGAGTGATGGTGTGCTGTGGTCTCCCCACTCAGAGGAATAATATCAGTGGTGTGGGAAAGGTCCAACCTCACATGTCCTGTGCGGCTGAAGGAAGGCTGTGTGAGGTCAGACCTATCCCACACGGCTCTTATTCTTCCCAGCCATGAGACCAGCGGCCTGCCATCCCCGTCTCGTCTTCCTCCTCCCCCTCCTTCTCTAACCATTATGAATCAAATGAAAATGTTCACTTCCTAATTTTCACTACAATTACAACCCCAGTTTTTTTTTTCTGTTGGCATGGCCTGTATGTGTTTGTGATACATGTGTGGATACTTCGTTTACATTAGGATTAGGGACTACTTTTGTTCCTAGCGTGTTAGGACCCTTCAGTATGAGGCATGCTCTGCTCTCTCACTCAGAATGGGCTCAACGGGCTGCATCTGGCCTCAAAAGAAGGCCACGTCAAAATGGTGCTGGAGCTTCTACACAATGGAATCGTACTGGAGACCACCACGAAGGTAACATCTGCTCCCTATCACTTAAAACAAAAAATCACTTGTTAAAAAAAATAACATATGTATTTCAAAATTTCACATTTAAAGGAAGAATAAGATGAAAAAGTCCCATCGCTGTCAGGTTGTCAGGCTGGTTAACAGGTTGTCCAGTACCCACCAGCATTTTGAGTACACGTGGGGAATTTACGTTCAGGCTTTGTTAATGCTTATTAATGCTTATTAATGCTTCTTATGACTGTGTGCTCTTGTTTTCATGAATCTGTATTTGAACAGAAAGGGAACACGGCCCTGCACATCGCAGCCCTGGCCGGCCAGGAACAGGTGGTCACAGAGCTGGTTAACTATGGGGCCAATGTCAACGCTCAGTCCCAGGTGAGAGCCAGTGCTGCTCTCACAGCAGTGATCACACAGTACTCACTATGTGATCTTTTCATGCAGCTGTTGCATTTCTGTCTGTTAACATGTCTTTGTTCCTGTATTTCTGTGTGCTGGTCCTTCCTCTTGGTGTACATCCTTGTGTGTGCTTCTGTGACTGTTTTCCTGTTTTTCCTGTTGCTGTGCTTGTGTTTTCCCTGCCGCTGCTGCTGCTGCTGTGTGTGTTTCTGAGACAGAAGGGTTTCACTCCACTCTACATGGCTGCACAAGAAAACCATCTAGAGGTTGTGAAGTTTCTTCTGGAGAATGGAGCCAATCAAAGCATTCCAACTGAGGTACCAAAAAACTGAGAGAAGCTTACGGAGTCATCTCCTGAAATTCTCAGTCCCATCCTTGCTGATACATACTCGCTGTGTTTCCATTCTGTTTTGTTCTCATAACCCCCACTCTCTCCTTACATCTCTTTTTCTCACCATGAGTCAACCTGTCTTCTAACTCTCACCTGTGTGCTGCAGGATGGATTTACTCCTCTTGCCGTAGCTCTTCAGCAGGGACACGAAAATGTCGTAGCCTTGCTCATCAACTATGGCACCAAGGGAAAGGTCCGCCTCCCTGCATTGCACATTGCAGCACGCAATGATGACACACGCACAGCCGCGGTGCTTCTACAGAACGACCCCAATCCGGATGTACTCAGCAAGGTGTGTGTGTATGTGTGTGTGTGTGTGTGTGTGTGTGTGTGTGTGTGTGTGGACATGGCTGCACATATGATTCCACATATATGCAATATATTGTATATGTACAGTAGGATTGGACATCTGTCTGTGGTGTCCTTGTATGGTTTGTTTTTGTGTTACTAAAATGCAAAGGTACTCACCCTGATGTGTCCATGCAGACTGGATTTACACCCCTTCACATTGCTGCACACTATGAAAACTTGAACGTGGCTCAACTGCTGCTCAACAGAGGAGCCAATGTCAACTTCACCCCAAAGGTAGGAACAACTCGTACTGATCGAAGGTTAATCCCTTGTCCTTGCTTTCTGTTCTTTTGCATCTAAGTGTGAGCGTCTGTGTCCCTCTGCAGAATGGCATCACTCCTGTGCACATTGCATCCAGACGAGGGAATGTGATCATGGTCCGACTCCTGCTGGACAGAGGGGCACAGATTGATGCCAAGACCAAGGTGCCACAGACCTCTATCTTATTGTTTCCTAAACTCTTTGATTTCCTTACTGTTGTTGTTTCAAATTGGATGCATCATTATCTAAATTACTAACAATTATCTCTTTGCAGGATGAGCTGACTCCTCTACACTGCGCAGCCAGAAATGGTCATGTCAGGATTATAGAGATCCTGCTGGACCATGGAGCACCCATCCAGGCAAAGACTAAGGTGAGAGACAAGTAAAACAAATTCTTCCTTTGTCTTAAAATGAACTGAACAACAACTGTTTTAGTTATGAGTGCAAAGCTCCTTTGTGCTTTTTGTTTTTAGTCTTGATTAAAGAAACAAAAGTTAAAGTTTGTAAAACAAACCAGCCAAACAGCACCACTGATTCCCATTTCTTCTGCTTTGTGCTCTGGTGGTTTGTTTTCAAGACAATTTGCTTCTTGTTTTGCAAGAGATGAGAGAGTCACTATGTTTTCTTTATTGCAGAATGGGCTGTCTCCAATCCACATGGCAGCGCAGGGGGACCACATGGACTGTGTCAAGCAGCTTCTGCAGTACAGTGCAGAGATTGATGACATCACTCTGGACCACCTTACCCCTCTGCATGTAGCGGCACACTGCGGCCACCACCGCATGGCCAAAGTACTGCTGGACAAAGGGGCCAAACCCAACTCTCGGGCACTGGTCAGTGACATGAACACAGATCATTTCTCATTTCAAAGAAGCTGCTTTCTAGCTTTTGTAGTGAGGATAATTGTTCCTTTGTTTTTATAGAATGGCTTCACTCCTTTGCATATTGCTTGTAAAAAGAACCATAAGCAAGAAACGCTCGGCATCATTAGAGGCTGTGACCGAGGTGAGGGATCAGGAAGAAATTAAACAGATGGAACGACTGGTCTCAAAAGGGTTAATTAAAAGCACAAGCATCTAAATGTGCTTTAAAGAATCTGCAAGTCTATTCATAATTCTAATTTTGCCATCCTTTTGAACAGTCTGGCCTGACTCCTTTGCATGTAGCATCATTTATGGGCCATCTCAACATTGTGAAGAGCCTGCTACAGCAAGGAGCTTCCCCCAGCGCCTCCAATGTGGTGAGGGCCCGTCTGAAATCTCAAGCTAGCACAGACAACCAACTCTCCTCTCTAGTGGTAATGATGTTGTTGCTGTCTGGTTTGTCTGTTTGTGTTTGAGCAGAAAGTAGAAACTCCTCTCCATATGGCATCTCGGGCAGGACACCATGAGGTGACAGAGTTTTTATTGCAGAATGGAGCACCGGTGGACGCTAAGGCCAAGGTAGAGATTTCACACATGATAGCAAAATCTATACTTCCATATACTCATGCAAAAGAGTCCTCATAGACTTAAACTGTATGCAATATACTGAAAGCTTCATTTTGTTATGTGATACATGAGGGCATTCCTTTAAAAAAGTCAATTTAGCAACTGATGAAGCAGATAGAGCATGTGGATTTGTCTCCAACATACCACAGCCTCCTTTTGACTGGAAATGGAGATAAGATTGGAACAGCTATGACAGTATTATAAAGTCATTATGAAAAATCTGTTAATTTACATGCTTTACATGGTATTTTACATGTAACGAGTCCTCTTCCCCCCTCTGATCAGGATGACCAAACACCCCTCCACTGCGCTGCTCGGATGGGCCACAAGGAGCTTGTGAAGCTGCTGCTGGAGCACAAGGCAAACCCCAACTCTACCACCACAGCAGGCCACACACCTCTACACATCGCTGCCCGGGAGGGTCATGTACAAACTGTACGCATCCTACTGGACATGGATGCTCAGCAGACCAAGATGACCAAGGTACCGCATCCATTCTGCATATTCTGACCAATATCTTAACTAAAGTAACCTTTGTCTAATCTGTTTTTTGAGTTGGTTATATTGTGTCCCTATTCCTGTTGGTGCCTCTGTAGAAAGGCTTCACTCCACTGCATGTGGCTGCCAAGTATGGCAAGCTGGATGTAGCAGAGCTGTTGTTGGAAAGAGGAGCCAACCCTAATGCAGCAGGAAAGGTAAGACAAACAAAACTGTCTTGGATACAGTTTATGGAAAGGAATGTATGATTTACCACATCCTGATGAAATTTTGTTTGTTTTTTGCAGAATGGTCTGACCCCGCTGCATGTTGCTGTACATCACAACAACTTGGATATTGTTAATTTACTTGTCAGCAAGGGAGGCTCACCACATAGTGCAGCCAGGGTAAAAGGGAAAAACACTAACACACACACACAGTTAATCCTGAACGACTCACTTTTATGCATTTACATATTTGCCTGACTATTACTAATATCTGTGCTCCAGAATGGCTACACTGCCCTCCACATAGCATCCAAGCAGAACCAGGTGGAGGTGGCTAACAGCCTGCTGCAGTATGGAGCTTCAGCCAATGCTGAGTCACTGCAGGGAGTCACACCTCTCCACCTGGCCTCACAGGAAGGAAGGCCCGACATGGTCTCCCTGCTCATCTCCAAACAGGCCAATGTCAATCTTGGCAACAAGGCAAGAATCACGTAACTGAGGACAGACTGACTGAAATGGGGATATACAGTATGTGTGCGCATATCGGTGATGTGTGCTGTGTTTGATGTTTGATTTTTGTTGCCTACAGAGTGGATTAACCCCCCTCCATCTGGTGGCACAGGAAGGACATGTTGGCATTGCTGATATCTTGGTGAAGCAGGGAGCCTCAGTCTATGCTGCCACACGGGTAAGACCTTTCCACCTGCATTTCTATGATCAATAATAAGAAATGTTACTGCTGTATTTCATTTGAGAGAGAGGTTCACCTTGAACTGTTGTCAGGGTTTTCAAAGCCTTATCAGTGTAGAAACCACTAGTGCAGTAGCAGATAGTGGCTAAGTGCTGTAATATAAATAGCCCGATGATTTCATGGCAGACTGTTATGTTACCATCAATATAAGGTCGACCCTAATGGAGTTCAGATCCCTCAGACTTCTAGTGCAATAGTTCAGCTTTACAACTGTGTTTTGACATGTGTTGTATTCAGTTATTACAGAAAGGTTTTATCTATATGTGGAATTGTATAACGTGGTTAAAACAACAGCATCACAGTCTGCAGCCTTAAAAATGACACATATTTCACACATCCTTGTCACAAGTATAGCATTTTACAGTAGATGGTAGTATTTGTTGTAGCACTCCAAGAATTCATTATGTCAATGTGTTATTATTGATATTGTTGTTGTTATCATAGCATCCATCCATCCATCCATTTTCCTCCGCTTATCCGGGACCGGGTCGTGGGGGCAGCAGTCTAAGCAAAGATGCCCAGACTTCCCTCTCTCCAGACACTTCCTCCAGCTCCTCTGGGGGAATGCCAAG
>NW_018127936.1:2558675-2604766 GCF_001952655.1 Monopterus albus
CCAACCCCGGGCCTGGCTCCAGGGTGGGGCCCCGGCTGCGCCATGCCGGGCGACGTCACGGTCCTTGATTTTAATCTATTCATAAAGGGCTTTTATATCATAGCATACACAGGAAATGGCTGCAACCTCTCTTTCCTAGATTGCAGCCTAAAGCTTTATCGTCGCTCTCTTCTCAAAATAATTTTACTGTGTAAATCTTTTCCCTTTGTGATAATTTGAAGTAGATTTTTTTTTAAAGCATCTCATTGATTTTATGTATGCAAACTCTCTGTTCTTTCCCCCCCCCCCAGTCTTTGGTCTAATGGGATGTTCTTGCATTTGAACCATTATGTGATATTCATGAGACGCTGAACCCCAAGTACGATTAAATCTACGCAATCTAGTCCAATTAAAGGGTCATTAAAACACCAAAGTTATGCTATTTGATTTGTTTGATTTTTTTTTTTTTTTTTTTTTTTTTAATGTTTTGTCTCTCTCCTCTCAGATGGGTTACACCCCTCTGCATGTAGCGTGTCACTATGGCAACATCAAGATGGTGAAGTTCCTCCTGCAGCAACAGGCCAATGTTAACAGCAAAACAAGGGTGAGTGCTTCTCTCTGGTTATGGATAAAATTTCAACAGAATTATCCCAGGAATGAGTCACAGAGCTACACTGTGTCTGCCATCTTTGTCTCCTTCATCAGTAAATACACAGTTAAAAACACAGATCATGACTGCAGCAGGGTTTTCCCAGCTGTTAGCACTGAGCTTTGTACAAAATGGTTTATTGGGATGACACCATTTTATGCCTTTAAGTGTAATGTTACAAGCATGTGAAGCAAAGACTGGACCTGTTTCTTTTCCAACTATGAGACATGAATGCATAGCTTTTTTGCACACAGGGAAGGTGGGAGTAACTTTGTTTGAAAACCGGACTCATTGTTAGTTCCAAGAAGAGTTCCAGTAATTGTTGCAGTTTAAAATTGGTGCTTGTTTAGTTATATCATGATACAATACATGCACAAATGTGTTGTAGTTAGAAGTACAGTTTATGCCAGAAAGGTTAGTTCTAACTAATGATTGTTTTCATTGATATGTAATCTACTCATTGTTTTCTTGATTAAACAGTCTGACATTTGGTCTGTAAAGGTAGTAGAAACTTCCAAAAGTTCCAAAATTGGCATATTGTAATGATTTGTTTTGTCTTGTCTTTTGTCTCTCATCCAGCTTGGTTACACTCCTCTGCACCAGGCAGCCCAGCAGGGACACACAGACATTGTGACACTGTTACTGAAGCATGGAGCCCAGCCCAACGAGACCACTACAGTAAGCATGAATATGAATATACCTGGTATTCCATTAAACTCACTAAAAGGCGGGGTTTTTTTAAACTGATCTGATCCATCTGCTCCTCTCTGTGTGCTAGAATGGTACTTCAGCCCTGGCTATTGCTAAGAGGTTGGGATACATCTCTGTGATTGATGTCCTTAAGCTTGTCACTGAGGAGACGGTTTCCATGGTGAGAACTTTAGAAACACTACTATGGCCTGCTGGATACAGTGCTGGCATTATTTGACCATGATAATCACATATTAAAAATTCAAGTTCAAAACTTCTTACTGTTATATCTGTAACTGGTTCTCCCTCCTCTGTCTGTGCCCTGCAGACGACTACAGAGAAACATCGTATGAGTTTCCCAGAAACAGTAGATGAGATACTAGACGTGTCTGAAGATGAAGGTAAAACACTATTGTCATTATTGATCATATAAAACAGGTGACCACTGTGTAATGGACTAAGGTGATGTAATGATGTTTGAACTGGTCACATAAATATAATTTTTTAAAATTCCTTTTTACCTTTGCCCTTTTTTAGGAATTGCACAGCTAACATTAGGTATGAATGTCTCTTTCTTTCTTTGTGCAGCACTCATAGGTCATTGCAATAAAGTCTGTGGCTCCATTTCAAGCTTACTCTTCGTCTTTCTCTTTCACACTGTCCCTCTGTAGTGGTGCTCACTGTGACGGTGGCCCTGGTGTTTCATTGGCATGCACCTGTAGCACCCATGTCTGTAACCTTGATATGTCCTTCAGTAATACCCTCATTCTCTAACTCCCCAGGTGTCTCTTTTCCTCCATTTGCCCTGTTACGATATCCCATAATACTTTGCGCCCAGGTTCCGGTGTAGAGCGTATAGCAGATATTTAGGAGAAAACAGCAACATCTTGTTGGGTGTAAACTTAAGTATAGGTGAAATTTCTGTACTGCTCTGGAAAAATAAGGCTCACAATATTAAAAGGTCTCATTACACTTTGCCATTAAATGACCTAAAATGCCTCAAACTTTGGATGAAGGCAATCCCCCGAGCACCCTGGCACCTCCCCAAATGATCTAGCAGAATATGTTCTAACTATTTTAAAGGAGATATAGTATTTTTCTGATAACAATGCATATGTACAGAAATAATACTACATTTTTAATGTTAAGTTATGATAGGTGAAATACAGTATATACAAGTTGTCTGAGTGTACAGCAGCATGAAAATCGAGGCTCTATGTTAACAGTATTCTGTAGCATACCTGTAGTCAAGCTATGTCGAGTTTAAAATAATAGAGTGATGCCTTTGTTCTATTATGATCCTAATAATTTAATAAAAACCATTTAATTTAAACAGAAAGGCAACAGTCAATACTCAGTTTTGCTATTCTCCAAACTAATATTATTAACAGTGCAGAATTCAGTGAAGCATTTTGCCGAGAGCTTGTACGTCCTGTATCAAAAGGTGAAATAAATCAAAGATTATTCTCAATCTAAGCCAGGTGTCCTTGGGGTTCAGCCTTAAATGTCTTTAACCACTGACTATAACAGTGTTCTTCATATGTCTATATAAACCGGACTGACAAAGGAAAATCCATTAGTAAGCTAATGTCAGCCTCATAGAGTTAGTGTGCAGATAATGCACACTCATTCTCATTCTCTGTTTTATCGTACTAAGGTTGACATTGACCAAAGAGTTCACTTGCATTATGAATGAGCTTTTTATACCATAGTCTTTGAATCATATCCAAGCCTGAGATCTGCACTTGCGCTCCAACCGGAACCTTAAGTGGGCTTGTTTTTTAGGATTGGAACCTCCGGAATGTTATGGCAGCAATCCTTTTTTTAACAGTTGTATTTACTTTCAATACAAGTTGTAACACACCCCTTCAAGTAACTAAGCCATTGTTATTACTATCAAATTAATTGAATATTTGGTTAAAAATTAAAACGTGCTCTGTGAGCTCCAGCAATTCATATTTGGAGGTGCACCTTGTTGTTCACACAGAATTATTGCCTGATTTCAACAGTTACCCTCAGCGCTAGCTCTCAGGCTTACAGTGACTTTCAGACACTGAGCCAGATATTCCCCCCAAGAGTTTGTGGACAGTGAAAACAGAGCTAAAAGGAGAGGGAATATTGGAATTGTGTAAGATGCAAAGAAATGTGTCACCAAATAAATGTTGTTTCTTTGTATTTACTGGATTTGTAAATAAGTAACTGATTGCTATCAAGTCAGCAGTCACAGCTTGTTTTCTGCTTCCCTCAAGTAGCCAAAAATTGCAGGTAACTTTAAATACCTCAAATTAACAACACCGCTGTCAGTGATGTCAGAGGACATTATGCCTTGCTGTTTTAGTCCCCTGGTAATTTAACTGACAGACTGAAGCTGCAGTCTGAAAGGCCCATGTCACATCTGGAATCTTAAAATGAAACCCTGAACATAAGCTGACACATGAGCCTGTGGGACCCACAGAGTCAGACATAGTGTAATGGCACCTACAGTACAAAATCACTTTGCCTTTGGAGTGTACAGCCCCCCACTCACACAAGCTGTGCTTATACGGTAACAAAATCATACACACGGAATATTCACTTTAGTTGCTGGTGAAATCCAAGAAATTCAATTCAATTCAGTTTTATTTGTATAGCGCCAAATCACAACAAAAGTCATCTCAGGACACTTTACAAAGTAAGGTATAGACCTTACTATTATTAATATTATAGAGGAAAAACCCAACAAATCCCCCTTGAGCAAGCACTTGGTGACAGCAGGGAGGAAAAACTCCTTTTAATGGAAGAAAGGCCATCACTAACTTCCTGTCCTCAGAGCCTATATTTTAAATCTTTGTCATTCTACTGAAGTGGCTATAGCTCATGTTTTGCCCTTGACTGGTCAGTGTACAGAATGTCTTCATTAATGTCTCATCTCACCAGTCTAACCCCTAAAACACAGTGCCATTGCCTAAACCCTGGGTTGTCATGTTGTCTAACCCTTCTAACCACTGGCTTATTCTTTTCTTTCTTTTCTCTCTTGTGCCGTTTCCTCAACCTGACCACCATATGTTCGCTCTCTTTGGCATGTTGTTCTCTGAAGGAGAGGAGCTCTTGGGGACAGAAGGGGCCAGGTACTTGAAGATGGATGGCATGAAAGACCATGATGACGATTTCCTCTCCCCCAAGAAATCACTGGAGTACGAGAGAGGGCTGGGCACAGCGTAAGGGGGGCTGGGCTGGGAAGAAGGGGGGAGAGCCAAGCTAGTAGCCACATGCTCATAGGTGGATGGATAGAGGGGGATACACCCTAGACACTCACAAAACACTAGGGATGAGCGCTTGGGAGGAGGTGAGATGTAGAGACACCTTCTTTAATTGGATTTGTTTCTTTTCATACCACAGGAATTACTCACCAGCCATTCCCAGGATACCTCGTGTCTCTCCAGAGACCATCATGCTGAAAGAGCACGAGATAGATCAGGTACTGTATAAAGCTGTTTGACTAAGAAGATTAAAGGAGTATGCCAGCAATTTAGTACTGTACTTCCATAGCTTTAGGGAACTTGAAAGAGACTTTTAAAAACAAATGTTCAAAATTAAGGCAACATATGCCAGGATACCAGACTTTTATTCCCTAGTAAATGGCGAAAATCCAAAACCACTAGATCTTTAATTTTTCCATAATGCAACTCAGTAGCATCTTTTATCAGATCTGTGATGTAACCACAGTTTGATTAGACTTTTAGGTGACTTTCTGTTTTAGTTTCACTCTTTTCTGTAACTTGACATTAATATAACTGAAGAATTTCTCTTCTGTGGTGTTTTGAAGGTCAATGCTGTATCTTCTGCATATCCCTGTACAAATAGCACTTTAAAAGCCCTAACCTTCCATCATAGCCGTATTTATATCCTGTGATAGTGCACATAAGTGATAGACTTTTGGGCTTATGCTAAACAGTGTTCTTTTGAGAACAGTTTGTCTTTCTGTTTCTTATAGCAGCACACTCCACTTCCACTGCCCAAAGAATATGATGAGGACTCACTGATTCCGAGCAGTCCAGCAACTGAGACATCTGATAATGTCAGCCCAGTTGCAAGTCCCATACACACAGGGTCAGCACAGCAATATAACATCAAGAAGCCTTTTATTTCACTTACTGTCTAATTACTGTCTGATCTGGCAGCTCATTTTCACAATCCTTGTCCAACAACAGGTTCTTGGTCAGTTTTATGGTGGATGCTCGTGGTGGCTCAATGCGAGGCAGCAGGCACAATGGTCTGCGTGTCATCATACCTCCACGGACCTGTGCGGCCCCCACCCGCATCACCTGCCGCTTGGTGAAGCCGCAGAAACTGACAAGCCCCCCTCCACTGGTGGAGGGAGAAGGGCTGGCCAGCAGAATCATCTCTCTGGGTCCAGCTGGCATGCAGTTCCTGGGGTAGGGAACTCAAGGCGGACCAAACAGTTCAGGGACTATCCCACTAGAGAGCTCCCCCAGGAACTACACACCTTTACAGGCTTTTTTCTGTTTGCTATTGCACTGCAAGTAGGAACCACTGACTGTATATAAAAGATGGATAAACCCACCGTGACGTCACCCATTGGTTTTCTGGAGAGCAGTTTTGAAGCTCAAGCCTGGCCATCGCCACCTTGGTGGTGCTTCACTCTGCCTGCTATGGCTAATCCAAAACTGGGCAAAGAGCTGGAGCATGAGTAGAGCTCACTAGACAGCTAGCAGTTAGCCACCCATGATGGGTCCTTCCCACCTGTCACTTAAAGTGGCCATTCCCTGAATTATGCATAACTTTTAATCCCAGTATAGTTAAAACGGGTGAGTTATTTAAAAAATTAAAAAAAATTAAAAAAAACTCACCCTCATTACACTTGTCATGTAAAGACAAATTGGCTAAAGAGACCAAAACCAGCCTTTAAATGTTTATTTCTGCTGTAAAAGTTGGGCATTTTAACATGGGAGTCTATGGGGATTGACTCCCTTTTGGAGCCAGCCTCAAGTGACTGTTCAAGGAACTGCAGGTTTTAACACTTCTGCCTTGGCTTCATTTCTCAGCCTTGGAGGTTGCAGCTTGATAGGGACGCTGAAGTGATGTAACACTAAGCAGGCTGACTGTTAGCGATTAGCCAACAAGTTCACAATAGTTAACACATAGTAACATTACATTACCAGCAAGTTGTATGTTGCTAACTTTAATTATATAAGGAGCTACTAACTCTCTGCAGCGGCTTATGTTGGTGGACTGCAGCTAAAATTGACAATAATACTGCTGCAGTCCATGTAGATGTACATCATTCATGGCTCCTCTTGGCTTGGAGAGTACCTGCCCTGAAGTAGGAGCTAAAATAGTCCCTCAAAACAGCGTTCTAAGAACTATTATCATTCTCAGTTCCTCCGGTGTGGACACACAAAAAAGAGGGTAGTTCTTCCAGTAGTACTAAGAACTATTAAAGTTATTATTAAGTTCCTCCAATCCAAAAGCATGTTAAGTTTTTGTATTCTCCTTTAAATGTTATTTTTATTTATGTTTTGAGATGTTTGTTGTTTAAATTGCTTACTGTTTCACTTTGTAAACCCTGTTTTAGGAGGTTGGTCTATAAATATAGTTTATTACTATTATAATACTCAGCAAATATGACACTGGTGTTTTTTGTAGTTCCTACAGTACAAGCTCAAGTGTAATGTGTAGTCTGCACACTGATAAAAGTAGTACTCTTTACTATGTTTGCCTTGCTCATGGCATTGCAGACCGGTGATAGTGGAGATCCCTCACTTTGCTGCTCTGGGTCATGGTGACCGGGAGCTTGTGGTGCTGAGGAGTGAGAACGGCTCCGTCTGGAAAGAACATCGCAATCGCTATGGTGATGAAGTGCTGGAAACAATCCTCAATGGGATGGATGAGGGTAAGAGTTTAAACACTTGATCTCAGGCTACCACCCAAGCATGTCACAGCTTAAGGACTGTAACCTTCTCTTCTCAACCCAGACTTAGAAAGTCAAGAGGAACTCTGTAAGAAGCGAATCCACCGCATCATCTCTACAGACTTCCCCCTTTATTTTGCTGTTGTTTCCCGCGTCCAGCAAGAGAGTGACCTCGTCGGTCCAGAGGGAGGTTCGCTGATGAGTAAACTGGTGCCCATGGTCCAGGCAACGTTTCCTGAAACAGCAGTTACCAAACGAGTCCGCCTGGGGCTGCAGGTGAGATGGGACGATGAGGAGAAGGAAGGAGAAGACAGTCTTTGATTAATGTTGGAATGTACTGATCATATCAGTTCTTGTGCCGAGTTATCCTGATTTAATTTTTGTTTTTTTTTATTTTGCTTTTAACATTTTAGAGGACCTTTTTGTCTTTTATTGAACACAGGACATGCACATGACATCTTCATACAACTATGAACTGCTCATTTAGTGCTGTTTTGTTATTGCCTTTATCTTCAGTTATGCCTGTCTGACTTATGTATGTATATCACCAACAAAACCCTGTATTTAGATTATTTAACACACTAATTTGAGAAAATTACATCATTTCATTGGAATTTTTGTGTTCCTACATGCTTCTTCTGTATTTTCTTATCTTTAGGTTTTCACAAACACACCAAAGACATGAAAAATTATTTTTTAGCATATTTAGTTATTTATAAAAACTAAGTCAACATACACTAGTTATACAAATCTTATGAAAAGGGCATTTCTTAAACTCAGATTTTTCAGAAAACCTATTTTGGCACAGTACTTTTCATTTAACCAGTTTGTTTGCTTTCATTTACATAAAGTGCCACATTTTCTTCCTTCATAATTCTTTGCAGTGTTTGATAAATCAGTATAAACTGTTTGCTCAGATTTGCTGATTTTGTGATTTCAAGTTTCCATTTGCATGTGATTTCATTCTGACAGGTTACACAGTATACCCACTGTATAAATCTGTTTAACAGTGTGTGATTTTGTTCCAACTCAAGACTCTGATTGTATTAATTCCTATTTCTAACAAACTTAAAGAAATCCAATTCAAAACTCATTATGAATATATAGATCAGCAACTAATTGCAATATCCGAATGTGTCTCAGTACAGTATGGAGGAACCTTCCACTATGTCCTGTAAACACATGAATGAATTGATGATAATCAAAACATATTCTGCAACCTCTAAGCTGAAAATAGTGAAAGTAATTGAATGTAAGTGAAAGAGACATTATATTTAACTTATACAATAGAATTTTAATTACTTCATAATTTAGTAACATCTATTTAATCTGAATGTTGCTGTAGTAATCATGTCATGAATGGCCTTGTGAAAAACCACAGTGCCTTTGTGTTTGATATCCATTTTGTATTAATGATTGTAAAAGCTTCATCACTGTTACATTTCACAATAAAAAAAATTATTAAGTCCAATAACCATTTTGTTTTGTCTTTCCAAATGTATTGTTTAAACCATGGAGCTGTTTATTCACAGCAGCCTTTTCTTTCTCTTTGTCTTCATCTTTTTCTTCTTTAATGTTTCCCTGTTTGGTTGTTTTTTCTTTTACCATTTATCCTTATCTATTGCCCTGTCATCAACCTCCCGTTACCTCATGCTACCAATTATCTTGTTTTCTCAAAACCTTATTTTAAATCTTCATTGCTTGGTCATATGTTTCTTCATCTTCTGTCATATTTCTCTTTTGGTCCACCACATCATCGAACCTGTGCCCATGTTATATACCCACTCTCCACATCATTTACTTTTAATCTCAGGCTCAGCCAGTTTCAGATGAGCTGGTTGCAAAACTTCTGGGTAACCAAGCAAACTTTAGCCCTGTGGTCACTGTGGAGCCTCGACGGCGCAAGTTTCACCGACCCATCGGCCTCCGTATCCCCCTGCCCCCGTCCTGGAGGGAGAGCCCCCGAGACTCTGGGGAGGGCGACACCACCAGTCTACGTCTGCTTTGCTCTGTCATAGGTACTACATGCCATGACTGGTGTGTGTGTGTGTGTGTGTGGGTAAGTGTGTGTTTGAGTTGACAGGAGCAGGTTCCTTCCATGGCACAAAGGTTTCTGGGGTAAAATCGATGACTTGCAGCTGTGAAAGATCTTCGTGGCATAGCTGGATGAAAAAGTTTTTGTTCTTATTTTGTACCAGCACTGACAAGTTTCTTGGTGACCTTTGATTAGGGCACAGTAATCAGTTTTCTCTTTCTCATCCTGAACAATTCCAAGGTGGCACAGCCCCAGCCCAATGGGAGGACATTACTGGCACCACCAAGCTCATCTATACTAATGACTGTGCCAGTTTTACAACCAATGTTTCAGCACGGTAAGTTCAGTTGGCAAGCAGCTCAACTGTGGTCATAAAAGTCAAAGAACAGACAGATTTATGTGCAATACTGTGATTTCCTGTCATCATTTCCGTTCAGATTCTGGCTTGCAGACTGTCCCCGGACAGCTGAGGCCGTCTCTTTTGCCAACCTGCTCTACAGAGAACTATCAGCTGTTCCCTACATGGCCAAGTTTGTGGTGTTTGCAAAGATGAATGAGCTGCGCGAGGGCCGCCTGCGCTGCTACTGCATGACGGACGATAAGATGGATAAAACCCTGGAGCAACATGAGAACTTCACAGAGGTGGCACGCAGCAGAGACATAGAGGTCAGTTTGCAGATGAGCAGAGTTGGACCAGATTATTTGAAATGCAGTCAGTAACTGAGTACAAATTACATGGCAATATGTGTAATCGGTAACATTAGTTTAGAAAAGAAGTGTAATCTAATTTGAGTACTTGGATTACTTTTGGATTGATTATTTCAAAATTAAAGATGGAAAATATTGCACTTTTTACTAAAAAGAAGTGACACAGGCACACATTTTTTATTTCAAAATGTGTGTTTTTCCACAAAACACCTTTTGCTTTAGTTTTCTGAAAACCTTTTCAATGCAATTTATTTCTTAATCAAAAGCCACAGGAAGCAGTTTGCTATTGTTGCGCAATAGGAGCTCTTGTTCAAAATGTTAACGTGTTTAGCGGTTCCTCCTGGGGTTAAGGGTAAGGATAAGGATCTTACCAGTCCTCCTCTTGTACTAGCATATGTGCTGTGCAACCTGTGCTGCCCTGCTACAGATTCCAACCTGTTTTTACATACAAGGTGAATAAACCACTGAACTGGATTCACGTGCCTTGCAATTTACTGTTGGAAAACACACTGCAGAAGAACAAACAGGGTTAATGTCAACACCATTCTTTTCCCACCACAGAGTGGCACACTTGTCTAAAAAATCCCTGTAAACCAGACTCGTCTTTCATGAGCTAATAGCATTGATTATCATAGAAGAACTTTCATAATCTTAAAATCACCATAATTTAAAGATGTAGCCTATTCAAAAAGTAATCAAGTAATCCTTGACATTGTAATTGTAATTTAACTATGCAGTTTTTCAAATGTAATCTGGGCTGATTATAGTTACTTATTTTTTGTAATGTCAGTTACATGTAATCTGTGACTACCCAACCCTGGAGACAAGGTTCAGTGCATCATACTGATGTGGTAAAACTGTAGTTTTTTATTTATTTATTTTTTGGGTCAAGTATTTTTAAATTAAGTACTCAAAACCACAGTCAAACACCTTCAGCTCATTACTTGAGGTTTGTTGGCTATGATGACAGGAAACACAGGTGCTGTTTCTCACAGGTTCATTCCACCTGTCTTGTCTTACAGGTGATGGAGGGAATGCCACTTCACCTGGAGTGTTCAGGGAATCTTGTACCAGTGAGGAAGGCCACCCAACAGCCTCGCTGCTTCAGCTTCCAGGCCTTCAGAGATAACAGACTTCCTGTATCTGTTAAGGTATTTGGCTTTCTCATACAAATCTTATTTCACCCGCTCTATCTCCCTTCTGCTTATGTTTGTGTCTTCACTGCTCTCCCTGTGTCTGTGTGTCTAAGGTAAGAGACGGTAGCAAAGAGCCCACTGGATTTCTGTCTTTCTTACGCAAGTCCACCAAGTATGAGGACAGCCAACACGTGCTCTGTAACCTCAACATTACTATGCCTCCATGTATCAAGGTACAGCTCTTGACATACACGGACTGTATGGTGTATTCAATCATTTTCAGTATGTATGACTTCTGTGGTGTTTGCTTATAACTGGCAGATTGTTGGGAGTGAAGACCGGAGGCGAACTCTGACTCCACTGGCTTTAAGAGAAAGATACAGCGCCCTAAATGAACCTGCAATGGGTATCAGGCTCTCACTCTCACACTTGCAAATGATTGTATCTTCCCATTTTCTTATAATGATTAAATAAAATGTACAGACTTAGATATTAAAGTTTCAGTTGTTCCCTGGTTTCTGAAGCATCGATGAGTGCCATGGAGAGGACTGAGCTGAAGATGGCAGTGATTGCTGAACAGCTGGGACTGAGCTGGGCTGGTAATTGAACATAAATATACAGAATTTGTACTTGCGTGCTGTAAACCATCCATGTTTACCGTATGCCTGACAAGCTTGCCTAGCTTGCTACTGATGAATCAAAGCTATAAAATGGAAACTAGCCAATGAAGTTGTTTTCTGTTTTCTGCCAAGAACCATGGCTGTTTTACAGAATGATTACTCTTCCTCTTCTAGATAGAGCTACTGTGAAGCAGTGTGCCACTGCACCAAGTCTGTGTATGCTGCAACAGCATGACTCGTAGGCTAAATAATATAAATATTTCCCTTGCTTTTTTGATCTTCTCGTTCCCATTTTCTAAACAGAGTTGGCACGCGAGCTTCAGCTCAGTGTGGATGACATCAATAAGATCCGTGTGGAGAATCCAAACTCCCTGCTGGACCAGAGCTCGGCACTGCTCAATCTGTGGGCAACACGTGAGGGCAAGAGGGCCAAGAGTGAGTATATGAGATCTGAGATTGCTAGGTATATCTCTCATCCCATATTCTCAGATTTTCTGTATCCAGTGGCTGTTGTAACTGTATTGCTGTTTGTCCTGGGGGCCCCTGTCCTGCTTCCTTTTGTCCTTGTCTGGTGGTACCTCTCTGTCATGCATCTTCACTGCAGTGGAGAGCTTATTCACAGCTCTGAAGAGCATTGACCGCATCGACATCGTGAACATGTTGGAGGGCCAGCCGCCTCAGACTGCAAGACAAGGCTCCCATGACCTCAGCAGACAACGAAACAACAAGAGAGACCACCTCTCCCCTGGTATGACCAATGGTAAGTTCCCTGCCCAGAGCCCACAATGCAGCCCCTTCGCTCATGTCCCTTCCCTTTTTCTTAATTCCAAGCCACTCTTCCAGTAGACGTATTTCCTCTATCCCTAAAATCTGCTGAATTCAAGGTAAAGTTTGTTTCCTACTGCATTCTCTTTGTTGTCCTCATGCCTTTTTTTATTCCCTGTGATGTTGTTGTGTATGAAAGCTGCCACAAACATCCAACTTTTGCAGGATTTTACTCTAGCAACATGCAGGGGGACTCAGGACACTCCTACTCTACTACAGCCTCTGTAGTGCCCTTGGTTGTACATTTTACTCTGTATTGATTGATTGACTGTACTGTAAGAGAGAAATGCAATGACGTATACAGAAAACTATGATTAAATGTTGATGCTGATGAGTCAGTGGTTCTGTAGACTATCCTTCAGTGAATAGCCCTTTGGTAAAACACTTTCTATTGGCTAAGCTCTAAATGGTCTAGTTATTCCATATAGAGATGAGTAAGTTCTCTTGTCTTGAGTAATTCTATTAGTGTTTTTGTTGTGGGCAAAATTTGGAATAATCTAATTAGTCAGAGAGAGTGATAATATTTGATTTCCTTGTGCATTAAATGTATTGATTAATTTTTGAATTGCTTATTTCTCAATTTTCTCCACAGGTGAATTAATTAAATTATCAGTGTTATAGAAAAAAGTTTTTTAGGAAATATTTTTTTTCTTGCCAAACATTCAATGAGAAGATGACATGAATCTCATGTCTGAATAGCCAGTTTTAACATAAAGGCTAGAAACAGAGAGAAACGGGTAGCTTGCTTCTGTCCAGGCATTGTTTTTGGCTGGACGCAGTATCCACAGGTGTCCTGCTAAGATCTTACCATGAAATAGTAAAAAGTCCACCAAATGACTCAAATCACAACAAACAAGATGTAACTTGGCGTGGCTGATTTTTAAAAAAAATGTTTGGACAGAGCTGGGCTAGGTGTTTCCCCATATTTCCAATCTTTATGATAAGCTAATCTGAGTGGTAACTTCACAGTAACTGGACAGACAGGAGAGTGGTCTTGATTGTCTCATCCAACATTTAGTCATGAAAGGACACACAGTATATATATATATATATATATTTCCAAAGATTTGTCCATCATGGTCCTCGGGCACCTTTACTGTAGGTAAGCACATTTATAAGGTTTAGTCAAGGTCATTAAATCATACAGTAAATCATGATGGAGTAATACCTTGTCTGTTAGTCTGTCTGCCTGTGCTTGCATGTGTAGTAGTGTGAGTATTTTTAGGTCTAGTGTTGGTGCACTGAATGTCCTCAGTCCTCTGTGTGTTTCTCTGGACATGTCATCTGCAGCCTAGCCGCCCTATTCTTCCTCCTTCTCACTCCTCTCTGAACTCTGACCTCATACCGACCTCATGTTGACCTCTGACCCACATTTGTATCTTTTTTTTTTTTTTGCAATTACTCGTGCATTGTCTTTATTTATGTCCTCTTGAAAAGCCTAACTTTATAAGCGACCGCTCTGTGACCGATACACCTCACACAGATTGTGTACTCAGCACCCATTGGGAGGGGGGAGGTGACCCTCGCTCTCTCACTGTTTCTGTCTGTGTTCATCAGCCTATTAGTTGCCCTTATTTTCTCTTTTTCCCCAGTCTGTCCTTTCCTCCTTGTTCCCATCCCTTCTGTCCCTGCCCTCGTGCCCGTCTGCATATGCACGAGGCTGACTTTCATAGCTCATCTCCCAATGTGTTTGCATGGAGACACTGGGATGAGGGGCAGGAGTAACACTGGTTTGTTGGAGATGTTGCATTGCATTAGCTGCACTGGCACCTACAATCATGGCCAAAAATATTGTCACCCCTGCATTTCTGTCACCACTTTTCCCATAAAATTGTTGTGATCACAAATTCGTTGGTATTCTCATGTTTATTTCTTTTGTTTGCATTGAAGCAAAGAATAGTAAAGCATTGTCTGAGCATCTGAGAACCACAGTAGTGGAAAAGCCTGGACACTCTCAAGGCCACAAGTCCATCTCCAGATATCTGGCTGTTCCTGTGTCCAGTGTGCTCAACATTGTCAAGAACTTTACAGCCCATGGCGCTGTAGCTAATCTCCCTGGACATGGATGAAATAGTGAAATAGATGACAGATTGCAATAAAGGTTTGTTCGAATGGTGGATAAAGAACCTCAATCAACTTCCAAACAAATTCAAGCTGACCTGCAGGCACAGGGTGCAACAGTGTCAGCTCACACTATCCTTCGCCATCTGAATGACGAGGGACTCTCTGGTAGGAGACCCAGGGGGACCCCACTGCTGATAGAGAAACACAAAAAGAAAGCCATATTGGAGGTTGCCAAAACTCACCTGAAGAAGCCACAATCCTTCTGGGAGAATGTCCTGTGGACAGATGAGACTGCAATAGAGGTTTTTGGTCAAGCACATCATTCTGCTGTTTTCAGAAAACAAACTGAGGCCTTCAAAGAAAAGAACACGATCCCTACAGTCAAACATGGTGGAGGTTCGCTGATGAAACAAAAGAAATAAACATGAGAATACCAAAGAACTGCAACAATTTTTGGGAAGAAGTGATGTGTTATCTGACAGAAATATTTTAGGCCATGACTGTAATGTTGCTTGACTGACAAACATTTGCATGGCATGTGTACTGGGAATGAGCCTGCAGTCTGTGTTCCTCCTCAGCAATCTGTCTTACAGGGGGGAAAAAAACCAAGCCACAGCCCTTTTTGGTGAACTATGGCTTGTGTCTGCTCTGTTCATGTGTGAATGTTGTGGTTGTTTTATATGTCACTGCACTGTAAGTAAACTGTGTTCATCTTAGAATATATTTTTATGTGTATGTTTTGTTTTGTGAGGGTCGATTCATATTGTTCCCCTGTTATTATAAATGTGCGTTTTGTTTAATGTGAACTCATCAGTTAGTCTAAGTGTGTGTATCAGTGTGAGTATCTTTGTAGTTTTAAGTTGTTTATTGTCGTATAAGGTCAGTGTTTTGTTTGTCTGTAAGCTTCACTGCATTGTTTTCTGTATGCTTTTCAGTTGGAGAGTTACATAATCACAGACACATTTTTCATACTCACCCATTCCCTTCCCTGGTCTTTTTTCCACCAACATTGCCTCCTCTTACATGAAGAGAGGCCAAATTTGTTTATCATTTTGCCTCAGTCTCACATTTCCAACTGCAAATAATCCTTAGTAAACACAACGGGCTTTTATATGATTTCAGAGGTAAAATAGGAGAGCAGTTGATTTCAGTTGAATTTAGACGATAATGTAATTAGATTTTGATATTACAGCTACAACTGCACTCGCTGCAGCTTATATGACTTATGATTTAAAACTTGAGTGTATTGATAATATACAGTAATTTGGCATTTAAACTGAAGAAGGGTTGAGTATTTGTGATTGAAACCCCTAGGGTTTAAAAGATATCCCACCATCATCTGTTGTGACCCAAGTTAAACTGATTTTCAACTTCCATTCCATTCAACTCATCATTTACTTTGTTCTGAAATACAATAAAATATGTGAATTTCAGCAGCAGTAGGCATAGGAAGACTCCATCCAAAGAGTATTTTTATTTTTACAGCTGATTTATATCTTTGTTTTCTAGAACTTTTATATTAATGAACAATGTACATATATAAACATTTTTTTCATATTTATAATTCTGTAGAAAACTGACAAGTTAAATGCAAATACAGAAAGTAGGACAAGTGATCTCTGTGACTGTCACAAATATCTCCTGCACACTCAGCATTACATGACAGCGTAGTATTGCCAGCCATGAATAAAATTACAGCCTGTGCTCTGCACAGCTCTCTCTTTCTCTTTCTCGTCTCTGTCACTCTCCTATGCAGGCACACATGCTCATGCATGAGGGGACTTGCCTCCTCTCTTTGCTCCGATCTACATACAGTACTTTAGTGTCTCTTATTTCATCCTCTGGTTACTATACTTCCTGCTAATATATCCTGCAGTGTTACAGTCATAGTACCACTTACACTTTGCTTTGTACATTGGCATTCATCAAAGTTTTTACATTATCTATTTACCATATTTCCAGAGTAGTTCTTGCTGCTGTGATATTGCACTCTACCATGCCAGGTCTCCCTTTACAAAAAAAAAGGTATTGTTACAAAGGGTGTTCAAGAAAAAGTTGTAGGAGTGACCTGAGTCCACAGCACATCGACAATGTGCAGTTTGACTGATATAAATAATTTCACTTGCAATACAAATTCAAGTTTGTTTGAGGCAGAAACCATGCTTTCATAACAAAACATATCCACTCTGTGTTTGCATAAATGCATAAAAGGTATTTGTTTATATAGCTGTGTCATATTGAATGCATTATAATAAATATGTGTCAGTCAGAAAGCAAGCAGCTGTGTGGAGTGAGATGGTGTGTGTGTACTTGTATGAAAGGAGAGAATTGCCTGCATGCATGCTATCCAGCTTGACAACGATATTAACCTGCCTGTTTTTGAGTGGGTTTGAAGGCATGATTATATGAGAGCGTATGTGTGAGATTGTGAGGCAGAGGCTGAAAGAGCGTGTTTATGGCATGTGTATGTGTCTCACAGTTGGACATGTATGTATCCCAGGCCCAGGTTGGAGGCAGATGCAATAATTTCTGTTGGTCTTCCTGCAGGTGGCAGCCAGTAGAGCAGCATCAGCCACTGCTGGGTTCAAACCTCAGTCTCGGCCTCTCATTCCATCCAGCTGTGTCTGCTGCTGCTCTCGCCGTCAGTGCTGGCAGATCAAGCTTGACAACCCCTCTTCTAAAAGCAGCCCTTGTTCTCATGTTCTAAGCTCCTTGCACTTTTTTCTGGCTCCTATTGTCTTGACCCTCCCCTCTCTCCCTCCCCACTCGTGTCCCATTTGTCCCTTCAGCCTCCTCTACTCCTCCCCTAGATACCCAGCTCCTGGGCAGGGGCACTTACCCCCTCCTCAAGTCCCGGTGCTCTGGGGGTGAGGTGGGGAGCGAGGCGGGGAGCCAGGTGTCAGTGTGCCTCTCTCTGTCTCGCTCTAGGTTACGGGCTTGCGCAGGAAGAGCTTCTCTCACCGGCCTCTATGCAGTACAGCCTGCCCTCTCCGCTGGGCGCTGAACCTTACTGGCAGGAAGTCTCCAGTCTGGACTGTGCACCTATTGCCACCACAGAAGAAGACACCCTCATGGAGATGTCTGATGTGCAGGTGTGGCCCTTAGGTAACAGCCCCTCCCTGGTGCCTGTGGAGGACTCCTCATTAGAGTGCAGCAATGCTGATGATTCTGAAGGTCTGCTTGGGCTGCCATTTGGAAGTTTGGGTCGGCCGGCCAGTCAAGCCAGTGGAACCAGCGGAGGGGGTGGGGTGCTGAGTGGCTCCACTGAGCTACCCGAAGACGATTCAGAGATGGGCATTGATTCGCTCAGCACTGCCACGCCAGCCTCCCTTGGGGGCACCATTGCTGGGATCAATCTTAACTGTCTGAACAATGGTCAGGGGTCAAAGGCAAGTTCGGAGGTGTCAGCATTCACCAGTACAACTGGTGGTGATGGAGATGGAGGAGGAGGAGGAGGAGGAGGAGGGACAGGCTCAGAGGAAGGGCTTTCTCTTGTTGCAGGACAGCAACAGCAAAGGATTTATGCTCGACTGAGTGAGTCGCCTGGTCGGGGCTGTGCTGCAGATCGGAATGGAGACAGGTGAGACAAACCTCTGTCTGGCTCTCAGGTAACAGTGCAGTCACAGCCCTACTAGCAAAACATCAATGCTTATGTCCCATGTAATTTTTATAAACTGGAGTTGTTGGGGAATAATGGAGAAGTGATCACCAAGAGGTTATGAAAGTTATTTTGCTTTCCATGAAGTAGTCAGGTGCATGCACCACCTCCTCACTGATCCATTCTCTCCTTCCAGGTCCAGTAACAGTGGAAATGGAAGTGGTGGAGGCTCTTTCCTTTCCTACCTGCAGGAACAGACAGGTCCAGGGTGGATCCCTGTCACTGATCCTACTCAGGCCTGGGTGAGCAGTCAACCTAAATCCAGGCAGGCAGTGGACTCCATGATGTCATCAGTACATAATGCTGTGGATGGAGACCAGTCCCGCATGTCCCCAGAAGCCTTGCTTCAGCCTGTGAGGGACATGGGCCATTCAGAGATCTTCCTGGGGCACTTCAGAGGTACACAGCCATTTGAGAAGGGTTTGGGCTTCCCACATAGGGTCCCAGAGCTGAGGGCCTGGGACGGCATGCACCTGAAGGGCCAGGTGAGTGTGTTGCTATAAAAATAATGGTACACAAATGTTGAACATGTTGCACTGTAACTATTGTGATGCAAACTAACAAACGTATTTCATTATATGAGGCTGTACTTATGCACAGTGGTGCTTTAACCTAAATACTAACAGCAGCATGCTAACCATATCCATAACACTAATAAGCTCACATTGACAATGCTAGTATGCTGATGCAAAGCAGGTTTTACAGTATGTTTATCATCATCACCATCCTAGTTCAGAGTTAACTGGTACTATATGTACAGCCTGGTGAGAATGCCATAGGTTTTGCAAGTATCAATGCTGTGAGTTGGTGGAAAAAATTCAGTAGATTCACTACCATATTGAACTGACAACATTAGAAGCATTAGTATTGTGCCTGCATCTACTAGAAGTCATACTTCAATCAAACTTGGTGTTCAAATCAGCATTAGTTTGTTTGTTTGTGGTTAATTCTAGAAACACAGAGCAAGCAAATGCAAAAAGACACACACACATACACAGAGTCCAGGGCCCAACATGGACTCAAACAGCAGGCCGGCCAAATATAGCCAGCATTCTCACTGTCCTTCTCACATTACGTGATCCCACATGGTGACTTTCTGGCACAACACGGGCACATCCCACTGCAAAGGACAATCTCAGCCACGAAACTGTGTGTGAACAAAAATAGTGTTGTGTTAGGGGCCTCTCTGAACTTGATAAGGGCTTTAAACTGGGTCATACTGGTGATTAAAGAGTATACTTTGGTGTCACTTGGAAGCAATGTGTGCTGCATAATTATGTCTGCATAGTAATATGATTGTCTTTGATGAAATGTACCCCTGAGGCTATGTGGATCATAGGGATGGACACACATTTTGGGGCAAGTTTCAAGTCTTAGTGCTCTCACCATAGCATACAGAGCCACACTGGAGTAGGCAGAGGTATTTAAAGCCCACAGATCACATGGTCAGAAAGAGAAGCCTACCCTAGGTTGCTTTTGCCTGGAGTTGCCATTGACTGGGCTACTCCTGACTTGACAGCGGGACGGAAAAGGAACATAGACCTGGGGAAAGGGCCCATTGTCCCAGCTAATGGAGGACAGATATGAACTGAAAGACTCAAAACCACTTTGACTGAACCAGTGACAAAAGGCAGAGGGCTGCAGCTGTTACCTTCTCTCTCAGCCGAGAGAAGTGCTGCATGGAAAACGGGAGTCACTGAAGGCAAAAGAAAGTGAAGCAGGCTGTGGTGATTTGCTGAGGATCAAAGTGGGGCAATGTGGGCTCTGGTGACTGAGCTTCTCTTCAGCTTTGTTGTGCTGGCTTTCCTGGTAATCAGCTGTCAGAATGTCCTCCACATAGCCAGCGGCTCGGTGCGGTGTGTGCTCATTTCCATACATGCTCAGCTGGACCGTGAGCTCGGAGAGGCTGAGGGGGTGGCTGACGAAGAGGAGAATGTCACGACCAGAGTGGTTCGCCGCAGAGTCTTCCTCAAGGTACAAAGAAAGGGACAGCGGAGAGTTAAGCAGAAGGTAATGAAAAGGGAGCGCAGGATGAAGTTATTGCTTGTTCAGTGAAAGACTGAAGAGTGCAGGAGTGGTACAGGATAGGCTTGTGCTAGTAAAAGTAAATTATTTAACTGGGTTTACGACAATTAAGTGGAGCGGGTGTGACAAAAGTGGTAGTAAGGATAGATTAAAGACACTGTATACGAGGAGCAGTTCTATATGTGCTGGGCAATAATAAATAAAATGAATTTTATTCTGTGAGATTTGTATCAAATTACTGTGAGGATGTGGCTAAATTTATCTCCTGCTGTTATGGCTGTGAATAGGTTATCTTGGGCTCAACAAATTTACACTCATGGGCTCTGTGGCATTTTCTTCCTACTGTATCTCAAACTCCCACAGTGCCAATACCCAGTACAAGTCATGACTGTGAACTTTGAGCGTGAATGTGACTGTGAGTTGTATTCAGACCTACACGAGCTCGACTGTCCCTTGTTCTCAACTTGTTTGTCTGGCTGCCAAAGTTTGTTTGAGCTTATAAATAGCTGTGCAGACACACTGCAAATCATCATGGGCTAAAACAGAGTTGGCATGACTCTCATGAACTGGATATGTGTCTCTAAGAAACATTTGCGACCTCACTCCCTCCCAACTGTTGGATTCACACACTTCCACATGCAACTCTCTAACCCCTCATCTATCTGTTGTTAATCCGCTTCTCTGTGTTTCTAATTAGTGAAGAGCTTTATGGCATGCACATACTGTAATTACACTACAGTGGCAGCCATTTCAAAATGCTTTACTGATTGCAAATTTTCTTTCCACCAAGAAGAAGGAACTGAAGTTTTGCTTTGAAAGACACTACATAAGGGTGATGCTTTTCTGTCTACAGGAAAATGAGGCTGAAGATCTTCCCGGGGAGCATGTAAGCGAGGAACAGTTCACAGATGAACATGGCAACATTGTCACGAAAAAGGTCAGCCATTTCAACATGTTTTTATACTGCTTTCTCAAGTCATTGTTTATGCTGTCACAGCATCTCTTCACAGAATGATTATTAAACTAATAATCATTACACAATTCATCAGCATTCATCACATATGATATTACACTATGTATATACTGTATATCACCAAAAAGAAATTGATTTCAGTTTTTTAAAGATATGATGACATTTTACATAATACTCATTTATTTATGTTTCACCAGTCTGTTTTATCCACACTTTTTGCTTTTCTTCATTACTCTCACCCACCCTCCTGTGTGTGGCTGTGTGTACGTGGTAGATTGTGCGTAAGATTGTGCGTAGAGGGAAGGGTTCAGGTGAGGAGGGTGTTCAGGAGCTGAACGCCGAGGGGTCTCTGCAGGATGCTAACGAGCAGGAACTTGATGCTGAGCAGTTCACGAGCTACGCCATCCTGGGCCGGGACAGCGGCAAGGTGGGCTTCTGACCTGCAGACAGCTCTCTGTTGACCACAAGGCTTTGCAACACCCGAAGCCCCCATTAATAGCTAAGATGTGCAGGGAGCACGTAGAGCCCAAATGGACTGAAATGGCTGAAGCAAATCAGATTTAAACCCAGTGAACAGGGGACTCTGTTTTGTTGTAAGCTTGAATGTCTCACTTCGTTGTGGTTTCACAAGCATACAAACAGTCCTTCTGTGGCTTAATTTGCATGCGCTTCAGTTTGAAGTACTGATAGGATGAGGGCACAGTTTGTGTTTTCATGTTCTTAAAAGCAATACCCCTGTTTCATTATGTGTCACTCCTAAATCAAAAAATGTTGTTGATTGCTGACCTTCTGTAACATTAATCTCAACCCCAGTTCCCCTGGCCTATGTTCACCTTCTGCATGCAAGAACAACAAATTAGTCCACTTTGCTCTGGTGCTGTTATTGCTTTGGTTGAGGTGTTCACATCAACCCACTCAGGGTGTCATCATTGTAGTAATAACTCAGCTGCACTTGCAATTTATATGTTTGTTTCTGGCACATGAATGACTGAATGGAATGACTGTGGCTCCTTGCAATGCTTATATTTTCCACCCCTTTCCCATCGGTTTTCTCAGTGAGTGACTCTTCTGTCTTTTTGCTTCCATTAAAGTTTAACATCCCTGAAATTCTGATTGCGTGCTGTATCTGTCTCTGAATCAGAGGTGGGACAAATATTCACAGTCATTCAGTTTTTTCATTTGTATTTGTTTATGTATTTATTTTGCTGGAAGGAGTTTAACACATCACGTTAACTCAAAATACCAGGGTGTCTAGCTATGTAAACTTTCTTGACATTAGTGTGTTGTCTGACGTGGCTTATCCTCCCCCCATCGGAGACCAAGAAAGCTCATCAGAAATGTACACGATGCTACTCTGAATCCCAAATAATGTAGATGTTTGTGATGCCTTCTTATCTTCAACTGTCTTTCAAACTGCCACCCAGCACTTCTACCCTTGTTTGACTGTTACACAATTCATATACATAATTTCTTTCTTTTCCTCCCTCTTTCCTCTCTCTTCACTTACTTGTTATTTTTCTGTGTTCTCTTTCCTTGCGGTGCTATTTCTCTTTGCTGCTCTCTTTCGGCTGTCCTTTCTCACCTTTCTGTCTCTTTCTCTTCTCCTTTACTCTCCCTACTAACATCCCCTCAACCTTCTGTTTTGCTCCCATCATCCGACTTCATCTCAATCCTCGCACCTTTTCTGCCGTCAACCCCCTTCTGCCTGATGTAGCCCGATACTGTGGATGTGAAGAAAGGTGCTCAGATAGTGAAATGTGCCAGTCTGCGGAGAGTTAAGCAGTGAGGCAGACTGAGCGCTGCATCCCCGCAGGTACGGGACTGACCCACAGCGCCTCATCTGACCTGTGGGCTTGACCATTTAATCCAGGCTTTCTGGGTTAAATGCATCTGAATGTACCATAAATTTTATACTAATGATATGTAATGTGATGCTGGCACAACAAAATGACACTTAAAACTACAGTTAAACTAATAGTTAACATGAATGACACAGAGAAAATATTTTATTGAATTATTACATTTTTTTGCCCAAATAGTACAAACAGTATCACCAAGATACTGGAAATAAAACCTCCTAATTATGGAAAAACATTGTTTAGTCTTTATAATATAGAATTGATTTTGATATACAGGCTAAAGTTTCAGCCTTAATGCGGGTGATATGAAGACATAGAAACCTGAGGTGATGATTAATGCTCCAGTGATTTCCAGTTTTTTTAACAAACTGAATAAACACAAATTCACACTGCTTGCCTTCTGGCAAATGCTTTGTCATGTTTACTTCACATGTATGGATTTACATTTGTCAGTAAGTAATTCTTGTGCATTGAACATGACAGATTTTTGTTTGCTCAAATGAATATCATTTTTGCATGATGAACAATTTCTCTGTGTGCAAAACTAAATCTTATATATAAAGTGTCCCAGTGTGCACTCAGAAATGAGACACAAATGTAATTCCGTACAGATGGATAATAGATGCAAATAGATTATTCATGTTTTGCAATAAATTCTACCAGGCCAGTTTTTTTCTTATTTTTTCATGCATGCTGTGACAAGCTGGAAAAGGGTTGGCACAATGTGCACTAAGAAAAACAAATGGCAAAAAGGCACTGTAAAGTGACAGCTCTCAGGGTCAAAGCTACAAGACCAGTGAAATGCTATCTGGAGCCAATGTGCTGTGTGTTTGTGTGTGTGACTTGTCCTTTCTAATGTAAATGACATTCCTGAGATTACTGATATTTCAAGTGACTCACTAAACCACTTTTGCCAACCATTTTTGCTTGGATGCTTCTGCAGAACTAATGTGTTGTGTTATAAAGTTTTACAAAGACAAATATTACAAAAAAAAAAAATCAAACATGAACACGTTAGCCAAGACTGCATAGGCAGGATCACTCTCTAACTCAGAAATACTCATTTTCACACTCACTCCCTGCAGCCTGCATGCCACCTGCTTTGTAGATTCCTTATGACTTTTCTGATCCATTATAGTGTAACAAATGTGTGGCTTGTTCTAATTTCCTGTTTCCCTCTCTCCACAGGATTCAGCCCCTTCACCAAAACCATCCTACATGGACACATGACCAGCAGCATCTGACAGGAGGAAGAACACACATTAATGAGCAGACAGACAGAAATGAAAGGCAACAAACAGCAACTCAGTGACAGCCACAGCGGCTATGCCGACCATCAGCACGTACCAGAAGAGAAGGACGAGGATCTACTTGTAGTTTTATTACCTTTTTTAAGAAATCACGGGGAAAACATCTACTACTAGGCTAGAAGCATGATTTCATATAAAACAAAAAAGAAACGCAAACAAAAAAGGAAAAAAAAACTAGCAACCAAAACGTGCTTCCTGCTATCTGTATAAGCATGAGTGACTGCTGCCGCATGGTCTGTCTTTAACTTCAAATATTGAGGGAATACAGGGGTGGGGAGTTGGGGGGGGAGATAGGGAGGAGGCACTGCTGTATGGGACAGGCATGCAATGTAGGTAATGGTCAATCACTGGTCTGTTGTTTAAACCAACAGGTAAACATGTATCAAACTTAAGAAAAAGCAAGACTAAAATAATGAGAATTACATAATCTCTAGGCAACAGGTTACTCCCCTCCCCTGTCACACTCTTCCAGCTAAGACCATCCCAGACTAGTTTTAAACCTGTCCCAGTGCTCTCAAAGTCCAGTAAAGCTGCAACTATTACCCAAGGATATCGGTGTTGTACATAATATCGTATGCACTAAAATGCTGTATGTGACAGTGTGTTGTTTATGTTGTAAGATCCCTATGCTAAGATCCCCACTGATGCTGCTGTTTCAGGTACATAAGTAATTCCTCCCTGTTTTTCTCATTTGGTTTGTTTGGTTTGAACCTATATATTATTCTATATATCTTGGGTTCTTTGTGGGTACAAGAACATACAAATGTTGTCTCACTCTTTTTGTTTTAAATGTCAGATTTATATGTGTCAGGATGTTTCTTTGTGCTTTTCTTGTCCTGTCACTTTTTCCTTTTGCCATGCCAAACCTTTGAGGGAAGATGTAGCATAATTGATTGTATTGTGGGTTTGTGTGCATTGTAAAGAGGGTTTCTGTAGTGAACCCTGATCTTTTATCGTGGAGAGGGTGACAGTGAGATATATGATGAGTGACAAATTCTCATGAGAGATTAACCTAGTCTGCCATGCCACTCTACACTCATGTCCCCAGTGTGCTGTATCCTTGTGAGGTTTGTATTAATCAGATGTGTGTCTGAGCCAAAATCCCAATGCCTCTATTCACCCTCAATTTTGCCCTTATTGCCCTACCTCCACCTTTCACCCCCTCGCCTCTCCAATCAGCCTCTTAGAGTAGATGTAGCAGTCCTGCCCACCACCAGCAGGGGGCAGGATCCCACCTTCAGCAAGTAGCAGTATCTGGTTGACCTCATCGTGCAGTATCCGATACCCATGAGGTGCACTTGCAGACCATCTTCCCACTACCAGAAGATGTCACTTTATGAGGGTAAAGTAGCTGAAATGCTGGTAACAATGTAGCACTGGTCTGACTGGGTAAAAGACTAAGAGTCAGCTGGAGAAAGTGTTGTGTCCAGGGTCGAGGACGTGTTGAGCTTTGATGTTTGTCTCCTTGGCAATTCTTTGGAGTGTAGCCCAGACAGTCACCAATCACTGTGATGAGAAACTGTAATACTGACCCGTAACTGTGAGCCCGACCCTTCCTGGAGCGTGTCTCTTGTTTCACTCCTTTTTTTTTTTCATGATTTATTGTATTAATTGTACTGAAGCAATAACCGCTTACAAAAGGAAAGGACTGTGTATGAGTGTGTCTGAGTGTGACAGAGAGAGAGGATTTTAGGATCATGTTCTTCCGAAGCTCTGGCTTTTGGTCTGTTCATAACCACATAGGCTGCTCCTTACTACACTCAAAAATGATGTCAGTACATTAGTACGTCATGTTTTTTCACTTTGCTTCATAAAAAAAAACTATAACATGTTAAACTTAAGATTGGGCAACTATTGGTGTGACCAACTGTGAGCTGTCTGTAGGTGTATTCAGTAATAGTTTTTAAACCTTAATGACATTCGTATGCACCTTGACAGAAATCCTTCTACAGTATATGTGTATGTGTGTGAGCATGTGGCTGTGATTTCATATTCAGTCCTGGATATTGGGATATGTCAGCGTTGTGACAATATCACAGGACATAATATTACAAATGGACGTAGAGCCAGAGGCGCTCAGATTTTACACATGAATTCAAATTTACATATTTTTAAAGTTGATTTACCTCATTAAGCGTGCCATCTTTCATGATGTCTACATGCATTTCTTTCAAGCATTATCTTAGACATTGAATACTTCATTGTGGGAAAATGTATAAGTCACAAAAACCTTGCAATAAGGACCTATGTGTTTAGGCTTCATAGTCAGAGATGATGATAAAGTCTTAGTATGCTGTTAGTTATTTAGCAGTCATCTGTGTTGGCTCTGTACGTTAGTAGATGCTGTTTTAACTCAATATCTGCTGTTGATCCTCAAACATATGACTTAATTCTCATTTCATTACAAACATACATAGCCTACAAATCATATAAGATGTTTAATACAAGAAGCCTCAAATGGCTTTGTTTTGACATTTTTACAAATATTACTTCATCAGATATGATTTCTATTTTATTATATTTTTAATAGTTACAAAAAGTTAGATGTCAATAGAAATTACACAGCAGTGTAATGGTGTATGGTTTGCTCTCTAAGGGCTCATCATTATGGTATGTTTGGGTTTGTTTTTAAAGCAAGGATTGTTTTATAAACCCACTTCTGATGTCAGGGTTACAGCAGTGGCAGGGTGGGGGGGTCTGATGAAAAGACAATAAGGGGTCACAACTTAGATAGGGAGTTTTGGTGGGGAGGCTTGGTGGCTTCGGTGGCTAGTCTTTCAAGATGACAAGCATTTTTCCTCAACACAGCCCACCACTGATCTATTTCTACCCCCTTACCACATATAAGACTGAGCCAATTGTGAGGCTTCCACATGGTGACAAGTCTGAATGCAGTTTTAAAGGAGTCCAGCTAAGTGCAGCAGAGGGAGGGAGGAGTAGTTGCATCAGAAAAATGAACACTGGAAAGCCCTGCACTGAGGGACTACTGAGATTATGCCAGGTTCATGCAAAAATATTAACTGTTGCAAAAACTAGAGAACACATATTCCTTTAGAATGGATTGAAGACATTATTAACACAATAGCATATTACTCAGAACTAAGGAATGCACCTGCACACCTTCCTTGAATATGTTTTAACATAAAAGGCTATATATAAATATATATGAAATATATATATATATTTACTTAGAATGCTATGCACCGTTACTTGTCAACTGGGATTCTAGTTATGTTATGGATGTACTTTTAGCATCATACAGCTGTAGCTACCAAGAGACTGTTGAGTTCTGGGTAATGCCTGCAAACTGGGGATAAACGGGGGTCTTGTGGGTACTTTGACCCATTTTGTTTTGCCTTCTAATTCAATCAAATCTGAGGACATCTATTGACAATTTACTCTGTACACCAGCTCAACATTTACAAAATTAATAAAGAAATGAAATGTCTTTTGTATAGTGTGTATAATTTTGTGTGAAGTGCTGCACCTAACTGCTGATGATTATAATGTAGTTTTGAACAAATCAAATGTTGCAAACATGCTGAACTGACCCAGAATACTGCTGAGCAATCTTATGAAGATGGTTACTGTACATCTATCAGATTTTCACTGATAATTTAACATATTGTCCCAAGCAGAGCTTCTCTTTGGAATTCTGCAAAAACACATATGAAAAGAAAGATAAATAAAGCCAGTGAATACACCTTGTTTGTTCTCAAAAATGAAAAATGTATTCAATATCTATTTAATAAATGCATTTACCAACAGCCTTGACTGCAGATTAAGGCTGTAATTAAATTTGTGGAAGTTTCACTAGCAAGGTCATAAATTGAATTAGTCCTTTAGCCTATTTTGTCTTAGATTAACTTTGATATCATGGTTTATATGCTGTCACAGATTGCATTGTATGTGATGATTACAACAGATCAAACTTGTACAGCAGGTGCACAGACACTATGCGCCAGTAGAGGGCGGAAGAGGGCCACACGGTCCACCTCAGGACCGTTCCGCTCTGTCTGGCTGTTTGGATGCTTGTGGGCACCCGTGGAAGCGGAGGAACGTGTGCTCAGGTTTTTTTTTTTTAAAGTCCTCCCACAAAGAACCCGGACACTTGTGTGTGCGTGTGTATGACTGCATGTTGTAATGTGACAATAAAAGATGCAACATTTCATCATTTGCACCTATGAAAAAGGGGCATTTTTTTAACTTAAGTGAAAGTAGGTTATCCACTCCTTTGAGCCAAAGCAATATCTGCAACAGGCACGGTGTGGCTTTGTAAAACCAAGACTTTTTTGTCTGTTTCATGTTACTTAGATAGTTTTAGCATTTTATAATTGAGACGACGATGTCCACCGACTGCCAGAAGACCACTGCCAAGGCCATCCCGTCGACCAGGACGGTGACTGTCAACGACGCGGAGCACATGCCTCATGACTACTCCTCTACTCCCGGTGGGACCCTGTTCAGCACGACCCCGGGTGGTACGTACTGTTGATATACTTCGTATTTACATGCAGATGCTGAAGAACTGTGCTGTTACCCACGGCCATTCATGATTTGTACTACTGTTTGAAACAGCTGCCTCGTCAAAAAAAGCTGCTGTCAAAAACGCCACGGCGGAGCATGAGCTGCTAGCTGTGCCTGAGCTAACTGCTAAAGCTAGCTAGCAAGTGCTAACAGGACACTGAAAGAATTCACTGACTCGAAGCAGTGATGTAACTGTGTTCCCAGGCATGTGGGTGGTGTGCACTTGTATCACTGCTTTCTCATGTTAAAAGGATGTGTTTTTGGTTTTGATTGAGGTGTCATCAGCTGACTCTCTTAAGTTAACGACACCTACTGTACGTTTACGTCACCAACAACCTAAGTTGTGATTGGTGTTCTTCAGTGTGAGCTCGCCTGGCTAATTTTTGCGCCTCCTTAATTGTTGAAGACATTTAGTAGAACTGCACCAGTTAGGTGATTAATTGTTTAGTTGATTCTCAAAAATAATTTGGAACTATTTTGAGTGACTTTTCAAGCAAAAACATTCAGAACCTTGCTGCTTTAAGACTATCAATGTCTTATAGCATTGTAAACCAAATAGCTGTGGGTCTCAGACCACAAGATAATTGATGTAGCTCTTTTTTCTGATGTTTTATACACTCAGTTAATTTAGAAAATAATCAGCAGATTAATAAATAATGGAAATAATAATTAGTTGCACCTTTAGTGTAGTATATCAGCAGTCATGGTAAGAAGTGTCAAGTTAAAATGGACATGCTGTCACATCAGTGATGATAATCTCTTTTCAATTTTCCTGCCTCCTCTCTGGAAGGTACCAGGATAATATACGACCGAAAGTTCCTGCTGGAGTGTCGTAGGTCCCCAGTTGCCAAGACCCCTCCGCGAGGTCTGCCCAGCATTCCAGGGGTGACAGGTTGTCCCTCCAAACACACCAGTGAGAAGTCTCATAATGGAGAACTACTGAAAGACACCACTGCACCTGAGAGCAACAACCCTGGTATGTTGACACCTCAGAAACACAATCACAGGGTAGCATTTACAGTAAAGTATTTTGTCCTAAGATCAAATGTAAATTCATTTATTCGGCTAACTGCTAATGCTAGCAGGGAGCAGTGTAAAACCATGATTTTCTGCCTGTTTCATGTTAGATAATTAGCTAGCTTTAGGATAATAAATAATTTCACAGTTTAAACATATCCAAACATACAAAAAGACATAAAAGAAAATAAAACGCTGAGCAGATGGTGGTATGTGTGCACCCTCATTGTTATATGACAATGTGCATATTGGCAAATTCAATGTATATGAGCTCTGAAATCTGATTCAGAGCAAAGGACGTCTCATTCCTCTAAAATCATATTCCTTCATTTACTCTCTCCTCATATCTTTTCCTGCATCCCTACCAAAATGCATGGAGTGAAAAGTAGATGCAATTAAGGAAACTGAGATGTCTTCCATGTTGCTGATTTTTCTTTGGGAGGTGTTTGTTATTTTACCCTTAACCAATCAGGAGCTAGTTATGTATGTCCAGTGAAAATCATAGTCAGCTGTCTCAGGAGCTCTGATGGCAGCTGAAAGAAGTGTTTAACATTTTTATGTCATTTAAAGAAATACTGCAGTTTCAGATTAGCAGTTTGACTTGCAGTACACCTGCGCTTGCCACCATTTGTCTCAATCTGTCACATTTTCTGTCTCAATCTTTTGGGCAAGAAGATGACGTACCCCTTCTTAATGCCATCTGCAAACCTCAGATTGGCTTGGTTGCTTCTCCAACTGGTTGAACAGCCGTTATAATCACAACACAGTATATTTTAATAATTGAGAAATATGTTATGTGGGCTGCAGTTCAGAGTTCAGGAACCAGGTAAAGGGGCAGATGTGACATCTTTCCTCATCAATATTTTGGCTTTTTTTTTCTTGAAATTATTGAATTTGTACTCAAGAAGTAACTGTAAGAACATTGTTTTTCATTTTAAATGGATTCATATATAGTTTGGTTGTATGTAATGAAAACTGCGCATTTTTCTAGGCATTACAAATTATGTAACTGTGTTAATAGCTATTGATGCCATTCCTGCCATGTTCACTGTCTGATGTTATTGAATTATATTTTACTAGCTAATGACATAAGGCTCCCAGTTTTCCATATGTTGTTATGGCATGAGGCTGTTTAAGGTTGCTCTTAATGCAGTAAGGCAGTTAGTACTCTGCTTTTCTTTCTTCTTAAGGTGAGGATGCACAGTTTGAAATCGACATCTAGGTGGTGCCAGAGCAAGTATTAAGATATCAGACTTACCAACAGGATGCTGTGGTGAGAGAGATTCAGGCGCACCTTCTCTTTTCTCACTATCCATTCCATGAAGGCAAGTTCACCTGTAGGATCCGCAGTGTCTTAGTGTTTCCTAGTCTATCTTTGTACACCTCTTTGTTTATTTTGCCCACATCAAAACTATCATGAAACCCTATTTGTTTATGCGTGACAAAGTGTGCCTTCCTGTAGTGACTACAAGTTTAAAATCAGTATTGAGAAGTATTTCACACCAAGTACTGAGAGCAAATAATTTAAAAATGAATATCCAAATGTAAACATTTTTAACTGCTTCAGAAGGAGTTGTCATTTTAGATGCTTTTATTTTCACACATTTCCTGACACCTCTCTTCAGGTCTTGCCTTCAAATGACAGATACTCTATAATTTGTCTATCGTGCTCTTAAAAACAAGTTCTTCACCTGAAGTGACATACAGAGAATGTTAGACACAATTTTGTTGATGACAGTTTGAAACAGATTTTCATACAGTTTTGTACAATGACAAAAAAAGCATTAAAGCAAACAACATTTTCTCTTGGTTATGTATTTTTCTTTGTGTATTGATTGTGTGCTGCTAGTGAGTAGTGGGCAACATCTTCGTGTTCACTTGTTTAAATGCATATTTCTCTTAGACAGTGCCATTTGAAAGAGCAAAAATATCTTATTATGGCAATAAAATGAAAATGATTCGATGAACACAACTGAGTTATATGCAGTTCAGATGTTAAAGTGAAAGGCTAATATACACTTGGAAGTGATACAGTTTTACTGTGACAGCTTGCTTCGCAGCCTGTAGCACTTTCTTTGCCCCCTTGATTCAGCACAGGTCATATCAGAGGAATTCCTCAAGGAGCTCACTGGCAACTGATAACCTCAGTCAGTGGACTGTATAAAGAGAGGTCAATATACAATTGTACATAGCTGGGAGAAACTCCTTTCCATCACCTTGTTTCCATTTCCACTTCACTTGCTGGTACCTTGTAGGTTCGCCATGCCCAGATGTTTGCGAGGTTGGCGTGATGCTAGATGTAGGTTGACAAAATAGAGCCCAGACAAAAGCATTTTGAGTAATATGAAATCAAACCTTTGTGCCTGGGCCTACTACGTTAGTATTCAGTTGCAGTTATTCCTGGTAGAGTCAGACAAGACAATGACCTGACCACCAGGGTCAGGTTTGTCCAGGGTTTATAAGGACTGATGTGAGGTGATGCAGCAAAGCCCCGATATTCTGATATTCTTTTATTGTAGTGACAGTGATAAGATTGGACCAGACCTTCATTGTTGCAAATGGCCACTTGCTGAATGTGATCATTGTTAATTGGTGAATCGATCAAAACTTTATTGGTATAGCACCTTTCATATAGGTTAATATCATTCAAAGTGCTTTAGAGATGACTGGCATAAGACAGAATAAACATTTTTAAACAAAAAATTGACACTATATAAACAAGTAAATGTAAAAATGATTAAAAAGCATTGGGGATGCAACTTAAATTGCTTACATTATTAATTAATCTGCCAATGATTTTCTTTAATAATTAATTAACCGTTTGGTCTATAAAATACTTTAAAGCTGAAACTGAAAACGGTCCAAGGTGACCTCTTGTTTTGTTGTTCATCTCAGTCCAAAACTTAAACGCCTTCCAGTTACTGTGATATAAAACAGAAATTTTTCCAGTTTAATAGAAAACAGCCATTTTTGGTGACCTTTGTTTGGAAAAATGACTGAAATGACAAATTATTAATCAAATATTTGCCATTGATTTTCTGTTGACTAATCATCTAATCATTGCAGGTCCTTTAACTCGTAAGCATAAACATTATATTACTTGACTGATTGAGCGTAAAAACTGACATTGCACAGTGTGAGCCAGTCTGTAAAATCCTAAATTCATCATCATTAGTAAGGCAGTTTTAGGAAACCTCAGCTGAATAAAACTGAGAGTAATGAAAGACCTCTGCCTGGACTTGTCTTGGCTGAAAGTGTGGATTGAACAGTTTCAGCTGATCAGTTCCAGTCCGCCCTGTCCTTCCTCCACGGTAACTTCAGGTGTTGACTCATCCCAGTTCCCTCACATTGCCCTTGTATGTTTTGGTTCCTAACCTCTCTTTGTCACCTCCGCTTCCTGACCCCCACCCACCCCGCCCCCATTCTGTAAAATAAACAAGTGCTACTGCTTTTTTTTCTCCCCTGTCGATCCATTCCTCGGTTCACTTTCTGTGTCGTCCCACTCAGCGTGCCTGTTTGATCACAATCAACAAAAGAAGCCTGGCCAAAGAGGACACTAATGACCTTTGATGATGTGTGCACTGTAGTGGGCCCAAAGATGTGGATTGGAACAGAGGAAGGCAAATACTTTAAACTGTTAGTAGGTCGCCAGTCAGAGAAGACAAGTAGAATTAAGATGTAGATGAGTATCAACAAGCAGGTTGAGCCTCTGAGTGGTTTTTGCTAATCCAAAAGGATTCTGCATGTGTATCTCATTCTGTATACTGCAGTAACTATTGCTGAGGGGTTTAATACAAATTAAAAACAGTTAAAAATTATCATGAAATAAAGCACTCAAGTCCTGCGTATTTTTAAAATTGAAAATCATTACGTTATGTATGTATGCAAATAATGGCCATAAGGTTTTAGAATTTATAAGCAAATGAATACTGTACTTTTAAAATTAAGTTGAATTGAAAAAAAAAACCCCACTTTATTAGTAACACTGAAATATTTTACTCTGAAAATAATCTCTGAATTCATGTGGTCCGAATTCCCCTCTTTAAATATTTGTCAATCTCAGGTTATGCAATTTCAAAAACTTTATTCCCACATCCAGATATTTAGGATGCACAAATTCATATTGAAAATGAAAGCACCTAATAGTCAAAAACTAAACTCAGCTTGTGAGTATTGACAAAAAGAAACACATGTCAAAATAAAACATTTTAATATATGTTCATATTTTATGTACAAATATACATGATAATGTATAAATAAAAATGTATAACTTGCAGAATGGAGCGTACGTCTTATTAAAGATAGAAAGTACTATAGTTTACCAGCCAGTATGGATGAATATATTTTGAGTCATTCAACCTTAATACTCTTGTTACTTGCTGTAAAAGGCCATGACTGGGAAGTTTAATATTTGAACACTATTTAAAGATTTTGCTCTATCATAGCTGCTCCTGTGACTGTTTAGTGGCAAACACACTCTTCAACAATCATGTCCTCATGATGCCGCAGGGCCAAGTCATCGTTTTCATAGTACAGCATGGAGAGTGGACTGATTTCTGGATGGTGATGTCGCAAGAGGCTCTGAAAAAGATATAGATAATTCATATCAATTAACTGGCAACTATAAAAACAACAAAAAAAAAAACAACCTTGTGATTGTTTAGGATTCTAAAGGGTTAACAATTCAGCTGTCATCTTACCTGCATATATGCGTGGTTGGTGGGACGGAAGGACTCATCCAGTGGTGTAGGACACTCTCCCTCACAGCGATATGCATTGTAGCGCTTGGGGTGTACAATCCACTCATCCCAGCCTATGTGGTCAAAGTCCACCCACATGTCTACCTTCCTACACAGCGGCCTCTGGACTGGCTCTGCTGCCGGTGCAGCAGTAGGTGCAGCTCCACCAGTCACTCTCATCCGCTCCAGTCGGTTTCTTTTGTGGCGTCGACTCTGTCTGTCACTGCTGACTCTGTCCACAGTCACATACTTGGAGTTCTCCACAGTATGAATGAGGCTGTACGCTGCGTGGCCTCCCTGAGGCTGGTTGTGTTTGGAGAAGATGATCATCATGATCCGGTTTGTCGTTGGATGGTGTATTTTCCTTTGCTTCAATCCCGAATCCTTGAAGAGGGACTTGCTGGTTGTCTCCCCCACCTCTCCATCACCACTCCCACGGTCTGTCTCAGGCTGTACTGAGGCCTCTTGAGTCACTCCATCTCCCTGGTACAGCCAATATTTTAACAAAGCAGTCACATTAAAAACCTTCCAGGAAGACTTGGTGCTGTTAGGTGAGGTGCTAAAGCTCCCCAGGAAAAGGTGCTCCTCCTCCTGACATGATGTGCTGTCCTGGTCACAGCTCTGCTTCCGGGAGTGGTATAAATCCACAGTGGCCTGCTTAGAGGCAGAGAAACCTGGTAGTCTGATCCGAAGTTCTGCCAGCTGGACCATCTCACTAGTAGAGATGGATGACATGTCAAATGTGACAGTCCATCTTTCACCCACTTGTTGGCAACCTAAAAAAGAAACAAAACCAGGCATGTAAATGGGAGCTCATTTTCACATAGACCAGTCAGCAGTCTGAAAGATTCTGGGCAAACCAGATTCCTGGACAAATGTCAATACACTCAGGTGGGAGGGTGAACAGGACAGGATGTGTATTGAACCCCCCTGTGCAAGGACGTCTGAGGGCTAATATACACACCCTCTCACATAAAACAGAGAAAGCCTTTAAAGTTGAATAAGCATTTTGACACTTGTGGAGTTGTAAAAAGGGGGGTCTGATAGCACAGACAGTGCACCAGCCAGAGAGCTGCTGGAGGACTGAGTACACCGAGGAGAAACATATACAGTATTTGGCATGTTTTACATCCAGTGATGCATATAAGCAATGTAAAAACAAACTGTACTCACCTCTGGCCATCAGATTTAGGACTGAGTCGGCACTTAGCACAGGCAGGTTGTCACCTTGTGTAACAGTGTTGACAGCTGCTGAATGTGAGGAATCAACAGTCCTGAAGGAGCGGTACAGCTGCATCATGTACATAGGGTATCTGATGCAATGACTATGCGATAGATTTCTGAACGCTACACTAGTCTTGAGGCCTGTGTGATGTCTGTGGCTCTGAGTTGAGAAAACCACTCCAAAAGAGCAAAGAATTATCATCAGGACTCTAGTTTCCATTTTAAGTGTCACTCACAAAATCTATGCCAACAAGAATGGGAGCAAAGATCGTCCTTCCTTCCTCCAGCTGGTCTCAGGCTGAAATGATGCTCTGTGCAGATGGAGCTCCAGACAGGCTTCTTTATAGTGGACAGCTGCCCTTTGATGACCCCTGGCCACTCCAGGCATGTGAACAGCCCCTCTGATCATCAGAGCACATCAGAGGGCCAGAAAAAAGTAGACTTAGCCAAGGTCATTATCCTGTCAAGCTGCCTTGTCTTTTAATATTCATTCAGGAGCCTAATCCTTTTCAAATGTAAAACTCTAATAATGAATAATACCAAATCTTGTACCGTCATTGGCACCATTCTGTTTAGCAGCATTAGCAAACATAATGGTTGTAATGTAACATTTCAAAAATACAAGAATAAAGTACAATCATTAAAATCATCATAATAAAAACACAAAAAATAAAATTCTTTAATTTATTAACAAAAAAACAAAACAATTACACTATCTTTTGTGGTCAGTCAGGAATGTGTTATACAGTATCATGCACAAAACTGATCTTTTGTAAACTTTATTTCTTAATGGTCAAAGTAGTGATGTCAGAGATTCAAGTTTATAACATCTACATTTAACTGAGATGTGATTCAGTAACTTGGATATGTGAATTTTTAGAGGGAAAGAAAGAGTTAAGATTAAGTTGAATAAACAGTACAGTAAAAGAAGTAAATGTAACTAACCAGTGACACGCAAACAACAAAAACTGTAACAATTTAAAAGTCTTGTAACAAGTAGCACATTCATATATTGACAGAACTCACTCTGTGTTTCATGTTCTGGAGACACTGCAGCTCATCAAAAAAGAGAAAACCTTTTATGCTACTTTAGATTTTCTTCACCCTGAGAGGCTAATATGCCATTATATGTCAGTTAACACACTTGTCTGCGTGAGGTCTGAGTGGTCTCATTGGATTCTGACTGTTGGTGGTAGTTGACAACAGTCTTCTTATAAGGCACTGAAGAAGTTCTTCACCTGTGTAAGAAAACATATTTTAGGATCACAAACAAGAAACGCATCAAACATCAGATCAGAAAACAACTGTGTCAGTGACTTTTCATTAGATCAAAGACTGTGGGGATGACCACATATTACAACAGCGCCCTCATGTGGTGGTAGTTTAGGCACAGCAGCTATTAGGTCAGAGTGCTGTACAGAAAACCAACATACCATTGTAATAAATTGCTCCTGCACCTCTCGGTCGGTCTGAAACTCCACACCGGCATCCAGTTGTAAAACGGGTATCTGTTTCAACTTTTCAAAATGTATTCTGAAAAGAGAGAGCCAAGCTGCGTTACACTGTGCTAGTCCCCCAGACCAAACACTGCTGAACATCACCTATTCACAGCTGAACAACAAAGAGCTGTGACAGGAGTCTAATACGAGAGCTGCCCCACTGCTGGTCTTATTCATTTAAGCTTTAAAATGTATTTTGTTTTAGCAAATTTACAGGTCATAACAGCTTAACCCCCACTTTTAATGTAAATGATTTATTGCATGTAAAAACTGCACATTTCTGCATTTACAGATACCTGCTTATAAAGGTGCCAAAATAACGATGAGTCCTCCATAACTGCTGTAAAGAATCACTTCTAAGGTCATATTGAGAGGAGCTTAAAAAGGTTATATTTTACAGGTCACAGGAAATATTCAAAAGTCTGAAGCGGTCAAACACCCATGTGATCTCATTACCACTCACTCAGTGCTTTTCTTAATAAGCCACCTCTCATGCTGAATGTGAAGTTTTTCTAGATAGTCCAGTTTTACGCCCTTCTCCTCTGGCCTTCCTCGCTGCTCCAGACGCTCCATGCATTTCTGAGAGATAAAATTACAATTTGCACTGTTATGTGAAATAGAACAGCAAAACTAAGATCTATCTGTATATGAAATATTAGATGTGCAAACCTTTGGTGGGGCACTGAGGTAAATGATGCCCTCGAGCTCCACCTGGTGTCCAAACTGCTCCACCAGGAGAGAGTGCCAGTCCTGGTAGACTGCCCACTCTGTAGAGTTGATGCAACCCAGCTCAAACATATTGAGAGCAAAGATGTATCTGTGAGAAAAGTCATGCAAACAATGTAAAGAACAATGCCTTCACTCAGTAAGTTAATTAAATAACTACACATTTCAATTCCATACCAACTTTATCCTAAGAAGACAATAGCACCTTCTCACTTATATGCAATGATTATGGGTCTTGTAATTAAAGACCCCAGAGACATTATTTCATTTTCACCTTCTGTTCTGCTCCTTGTTTTCTCTTACTCGCTCACCTGTCGCTGTACACCGAGCGCTCATACACCTGGACAGGTGATCCCTCTGAGTTGAGCAAGCGAGCTGGAGGAGGCTGCAGCTGCGTTCTCAGTCGGCTCATACACGAGTATGTCTGAAATGTGTACGACCAGCGCAGAGGGTCCTGGTACATCATCTGCAGCAGGTTGCTGACCGTCTGTGAGGATGCATCTGTCCCCTGTCAAAGACACAGGCAGAGATAGACAGTTGGTCACCACTAATTTTTTTTTTTTGCGGTAAAACATGTCGAGTTCATGAAAGGTGCTTACCCTCGAGGTCCCACTCTCAATGTTCTGCCACTTGCTGACAGGTTCTGCCATCACCTCCCAGTCTGGACAGGCTGACTGCAAGAGTCTGGCAAACGTGGACTTTCCAACAGCTGAAATTTAAGAACACATAACATAAATATTAGCAACACTTTACAGTCATGTCAAGTTAGATGTAGGCTATACTGTATGTACAAGCTGAAATACTTGTGATCTTACCAATGTTGCCTTCGATAGAAACTCTCTTCACGCGAGCTTTTCCATCTTGAGCTGAAGCTTTACTTGACAGACACCTTGGACAACAAGAACTGATCTTGTCTACCCTTCTAGCCATAGTAATTACACTGTTCGCTGCCCGTGTTATTACTGTGCTGCTGCCGGGTGTCTTCCGCTGTGGAAGAGGCGCAATATGCCCAAGTCTGATGACCTGTGTCAAACCTGTTATTCTTTTAAATGTGGAAAGACGACTGAATAGAACGCATCGAAAGACGACAGACATCCTCGCGGGTATGTGTACCTTTACAAGGTTTCTCACATTTATCTGCATTTGGCTTAGTGCTCGCTAACGTTAGTAAGCAGTTACGTATTTTCACATTACCGCTGGGTTCATCTCATGGGAGTTAGCTAAAAAAAAAGCAGGAATTTTCGTGAATGATACATTCATAGATGAATATCCAAACGTTATATTTATAAACACCGTTATATGGGCTAGGTTGTTTTTGCAGCATTCACACATTCGTGTTTCTTATATTTGCTGCTGGTAACTTACGACTGATGTTAAATGCGTTACCAAAATGCTACAAACAATAGCAAAATGTACTTCCTCCTCCTCCGTCTTCGTATGTTATTCATTGGCGGTTTGCAAGCCAACTTAAGGTGCATTAGCGCCACCTGTTGAGCTGGAGTGGCAAAAGATTTGCTTCCGGTACATGCGATAGATATCTATCTATCTATATAAATCGTAGTTAAACCAAGTATCCCGTATCATAAATACATGCCTGGGATTTGTAGCTAACCAAACCGTTGGAAAATCGATTGTAAATATAACAAGTTATAATGAATTTAATTGTGGCGAGGCGGGCTTGTATTTTTCTACACATATGAAGGCTATCTATTGATTTCATACACTTGTTTAAACACTCACTGATTGCATTGTGCATTCATAAATACAGCAGTTCCAGATGGTGACACATGAACGTCTGGCCGTAAACCCGGAAGTACATGTGATCTCCTCTCCTAACCTATTAAAATCTAGTCTTAAGCTCTAATACTAACTGATTTCCCCCTATGGATGAGGTCAAGTGCTTGGTTACTGTCAAGGCAGAAATTCAGTTGACATAGCTTTTAATTCATTAATTCAATTTTAATTTACAAATAACTATATGAATTGGTAGTATGAATTTTCAAGATTAAAATCTGATTAATTTTCAGCTTCATATTTATAGGCTATGTATTGAGTGTACTGCTCAAAGATACCTGCTCTTGTTATTGACTGGTTTGGACCATGTCTCTTTCTTATTTGTAAAAGAAAGCGATCAAGAAACTCACAATTTATTTACACTTCTTCCAAATATTTTCATAATCCCTTATGGCATTTAAGTTACTGTAAACAGCAGCACAGATATTGCCACATCATAATGAGGTGCTTATGTCAAGATGAGTTACACTCATTTTTGATTAACAAATAAACTAGTTCAGGCGGCATAGTGGAGCAGTGGTTTAATTGCCCATGTTACCTTTTAAAGAAATCTATATATCTAATATTTGAATCAACTTGTCACTCCTAATTCATATTTTGTTTGTAACAAAAACAAACCTATAAAAAGTTTTCATTTAAATAAAAACATTACAACCATTTTTATTTGCTTAAAAATCAGTCACACTTTTTGTAATACATTTGAATGAACATTTAATGCTCATTGAACAATCCATTATTTAAAAAAGATTTACAATTTACATACTCAAGATAGAATATTCACAGCCAAATATTGTCATTTTGTTCTAAAGTATAATCAGTGGTTAAAACAACAAAAGGCTAGGAAAACTCAACAGTGAACTGTTTTTGATCATCATCACTCACTGTTGCGTTAGCAGTGACCGACTCTTAGTAGCTTGTGTTTTTGATAGTGATCTTTTGAGCCACCTCAATCTTGAAATCGTTGACACCTGAGGGAGCAAACCAGCATTTTTCATTTTTATTAAAATGAAATTAAAGCAGCAGATCAAAGAAATAAAGAGAATGCTCTGTTACTGAGTCATGACATAATATAGTGTGTGTGTATGTGTATGTGTATGTGTCCTCACCCTGACTGAGTGCAGTGCCGTCAGAGGAAATGTGCCAGTATCGGCGGTCGATCTGCCTGGCCTGCTCTCCATTCACCACACTTAAGAAAGGTCCCCACAGGCTGGGTTCTTTCTCAAACCTGCCAAACAGGATCAAATATTACTCAACATATATAGGACTTTTAAAAAAGATATAAAAAGCTGAAAAGCACAAATGAACTCACGTGAAGCCAACATTATTCCCCTTAAGAAGTTCAAGGGCCTCCAACAGAGAGCTGCCTTTTGGCACGTCCACATAGTAAAGAGCAGATGCCCCGCTTGACATAACCAATTCCACAGCCACAGTCACTTTAGCTTCACTTGGTAAAACCACCACAGGATCTACAGGCTCCAGCACTAAAGTATCTGTAGGAAGGCACACACCATGACAAAAAAGAGTGACAGTACAGGCACTTAACAGTGACTGCAGAAGGTAGAAATAATGCTCCACATACCATCCTCATTGAGGCACTGCATGCTTTTTATTGACAGGTAGGATTTCTGCTGGAGAGCTGGCAGGAGCTGGGATATGGCCATGGGGTTGTGGTATGTGTTGTTTCTGGCATCTGTCCTCATGGCCTCCATTGAGGCAGCACACTCTTCAATCTGGCTGCCCATTGCCAACAGGGCCTTTTATCACAACAACATACAGATATAAGATGGCAAGTTTTTTTTCTATAAGGTTTCATGCAGTGAAAGAGTAAAGGGGAGCTGAACCAAGCATAAGGGAAATATCCTTACTTGAACTGCAAGGCCTGTGCTGAATTCATTACCAATATGACCATCAGTCCTATGAGAGGCCTGAAGCTTCTGCTTGATGTTGCTAAGGGCTGTGTTTAGCTCAGCAGCATTGTGCACATGAGAGTCAGCGTCCTTCAGACACTGGAGTGCCATTCCAGCCATGGCATAGGTATCTAGGAGAGGGAGTAGGATATAATATGCATATCTCTGACAGACGGAGGGAGAGAACAAACCTAGGAACTGAACTAGTACAGAGTGGGGTTGTTGTGGTGTTAACCCTTTCATGCATGACTAATGAGAAAAGTGATCAAGATTGTTTAAAGAACATTTTTATTATTCAAAATTGTGCTACGACTGAAATCCATTTTAGGTGCATTTAGTGAATTTAGGTTTACAAAGCACAGAAAATGGTCATCGCACTTTCCTGTGAATGGCAATATTTTTTCGACCTGCTTTGACCTTTTTGATCAGAAGGTTTTCACTGATATACCTGAAGCATTTAGCACATCACCACCATCAGCCATCTTGGATTGAGGGTGTCAGGAATCATATTTTTTGGAACACATGATGGTAACTATTGTTACAATATTGCTATGGACATACTAATACTGCCCAAAATTGAGTTAGATTAACTGTACATGAACATGGACACCATGCATGAAAGGGTTGAGAACTGAGGCTAAGGACTATGCAAGGACCCTACTGAGGTTGCCTGTTTTATATTTGATGGTAGGCTATTTTGTAATTCTGCGGCATAGATGAGAAAGTAGCATCTCCAGTGTTTTATGAGTGTGATGCTAAAAGAGCAGTTGTGAAACTAAAGATCTTAGAGCTCTTACAGGAGTATATGGATTAAAAATGTCACATAAATGGGCTGGATCTAAACAATTTAGAGCTTTATAAACTAATAAAAAGACCACTTCCAATTCTTTTGCACCCCAAACCTTAATTCTGGCAAGTTTTTATTAGATGATCCCCTGGATAACAAGTTATCCATCTCATGTTTTGGGTGCACATAATTTTGCTAAATTAACTGAGATAAATAATTGTGATTGTAAAGTAGATTATCATACATCTATAATGCAATTTGTGGATTCTGTTTAGCATATGATTTCAAATGCATCCCCATCTGCATATCATTTTATAAGGGAAAAAAAGAAAATATTTAGCCAGTTTCACTCACCAGTACTCTCAGAGTCTCCATGTTTGAAGTGCTCATGTTCTACTGCCTTGATGAGCTTGTTGCTGACATGGCTGTTGACCCTGATGCCGCTCACGCAAAGAGTGAGCACACCCAGAGAGTACTGGTAATAGTTGGTTAAAGGGCGGTTGGCAACTGAAAAAAAGAAGAAGAAATCAAATTATGTTAAACATGACTACAGTAATGCTCAAGTAATTAAAAGTAACCTTACTTTCTTCAGCGCTGCTACATGTATCTTAAGTAGATTCATTATTATTAAGATGGCCTGTATAATAATTCCAAACAGCCTTTTTTGAGATTTGACACTACAGTACATACATGTCCTTGGGATTCCTTTCATGCTAGATCAACTTTGAACCCATTTTGTAGCACAATGTAAAACAGGATGATGAACACTTTTTATGACAACCATTCACCTCTAAAAGGAAAACTTACTGGCAATATGATCTTTTTCTCCTTCCATCTGCTTCTTCAGGTGTGTCAGCAGAATCTCACTCTTCTCACCAACAGTGAAGGTGACTGTGTTGAGGTCGTAACAGGAGGACTTTAAAGCCAGAGCATACAACGCCAGGAGGCCGGTCACAGGGCGGCTGTTAACGAGAGAGCTGTAAAAAATACGCAGGAGACTAAAGTTTAGGTGTGAACATTACGGAAAAGATCAATTCAGTGGGTGGACGTACATAGACAATTTTGAAGAATGAGCATTTGTAAACTTTGCATTACTTTTGTAAGTCATTGTGCAAATTATTTTTCAGTCTATCCAGGTGTTCGCTCTCCTTGGCAAGGTTGTGGTAGTTAGAAAGTCGTAATGCCAAGTGCACACTGGGATTGGGGAGTCCTTCCTGACCATCCAGAGCACGAAGGAGATTCTTATTGAGTGTCAGGAGCAGCTCGTTGTTGGATCCATTGGTATCTGAATAAAAAGTTTAAATAGCTTTAAAAGAAAAAGTCACTCAGAAATTTTTATCAGAAATGAAAACACAGATGTATATAACTGTCTCTTGAGATCAACATTAACTTCCTAAGAATTGCAAAACCAGAACTGCAGCTTCAGCAGTTCCAAGAGGAAACAAAGATGGCAGAGATTTAATAATAATAAAAAATAGACTCATTGCCTGCACTGAAGGCCAAAAACGTACTACCATTTGAAAATTGCACAACATTTGTCAATTACAAAATGAGGTGAATGTCCAAACCAGTGAGTCAGTTTATTTGCACAGTTAACTTACCACATGGTTTACCAGAGGCAAACGCCACTAGGCTCATAATGACGAAAGATAGCATTCTGGATAACCGGTTGGATAACACAAACACTGAAAATAAACCAAATTTTATACATAGCAGTATATGCATCGATGTTGACTAAATGTAATGAAATCGTTATTATGGGCTAATAGCGGTTTAGTAATTAGCTTGTAAGTTATTTAAAGTTTGCACTAAACAACATTTACCTTCCCAGAGAGAGACTCCAGTGTGAAATGTCAGTGCTGAGTACCGACACTGACACAACAGCTTCAGCTTCACTGTCACATGACTCGTCATTTGAGATGACAAAGCCATGAAAAAAAGCAACATAGTCCCTTTAAATATCAGCTGTGGGTCGGACCTTAAATAGGACGTTACAGAGAGTCATCTTGTTGACCATAAGTAGTCTTTGATAGAAACGACACAAGAAACATGGGGCTAAATTATTCCACACTTTATCATCTTCGGGTACGTGCCCACGCCGGCTTTGTGACATTTTCGAATAAGGTAACTAAAACTGGTATTAACTTGTGATGGCAGATGAAGTCTTTTGACGAACTGGGGCTTTCTTTCTATGGTGTTTGTGCTGAAAAAAAAAGATTTGAAGTTTTGGGACTTCAAACAAAGCAAGTACAGGGACATCTGGTGGCAGCCCCTCCGATGACCCCAGTGTGGTAAATGTCCCATAATGTGATGTTATTGGAGAATATTTTTGCAATTATGCTTTTATTATATTTTTACTTGGTGCCTATATTGAAGTGTCATCATAAGACATGTCTCTTTAGTGCACAGCACTGTATTTCTCAGTGGTTCTCTCTTTTTATTAGTGCCACAAATCGGAAAAAGTTGGGATGGTAAGTAAAATCATGACAATACAGCAGCACATTATTTGATGTGATACCTCATCAGTTTTATTCTTTGTTCAAGACAAACACTCACTTCAGTTCTGATGTCTGCAACACATTCCAAAAAAAGTTGGGACAGCAAAGCGTTTACTACAGTGTGATGTTGCCGTTTCGTTTCATAACACTTAAAAGATGTTTAGGGACTGAGGACACCAAGTGATTAAGTGTGTCAGGTGTAATATTGTCCCATTTTTCCTGCAAACAGGAAATCTTAACCGCGTTTTATCACAAGCAAGAGTTTGTAGTAGGGAGTTTGTCTACAGGAACTACAATTCCCACAATTCATCCGAGGCAACTTTCTAGAATCCTGACGCATATTTTAGCGCGACTCGCTTTTTAAGAATAGCTAGCTAACGTCCACTTACCCCGTCCTATATTTCAGAGAATTAACGTCTAAGGCGTGTTAATTTTGGTCCATTTTTGTTCGGACGAAGCATTATAATATTAGGTTAGTAGGGCTTGAGCCTTTTGCTCCGTGCTAATGAGATTATTTCAATGGAAAACAACATGAACCGAATGGAGGAAAGCTATCAAAACATCAACATCCACAAATAAAAATACAAGGGCAGCACTGCTGCGCAGGTTGGACTGTATCACTATCTTCCATGTTTCTGCTTATGATATTATTTATTGCACGTTATAGTGATATTCATTGTTATTCATAAGGTCACATTAACAGAAACTAACATTCAGCATTGGCGTTGTAGTTAAATTGATGACCATCCAGCTGCCCCAGTTGTAAACCAGTGACTTGCGGTCAGGGGAGGCAGGTGAGGCAGGTGAGGCAGAGCCTCCCTTGAAAAGAAAAAAAAGTTAACCATAAAATATAATAAATGTTAATATTTGTCGGCTGGTGTGTGTTGTAGGCCCTTTTGCCGTTCGAATCCGATGTTGAAGGAATTTTTTT
>NW_018127936.1:2605035-2626226 GCF_001952655.1 Monopterus albus
AAATTCGCAAATCTGGACTTTCAATCAAAACATTTTTGACAGTCTGGACATTTTTGTCCAGAAGGATCTTCTTTATTGAGAACATTTGTTTTAATATTGGATTCGAACGGTAAAAGGGTTTGTAATACATACCAGCTGACAAATGGATTTCGTGTACAAGTAAAGGTAAGACCATAAACTTTTATTATTTCTAGTTAGAAATAAGCTCAATTGTGTGAAGAATGCTGGTATGAGATAAACATAACGCATTGTCTGGTAACAGACAGTTTGTATTTGTAAATCTGACTGTAAAAGAGTGAGTGCCTCACCAGCTGTCAACCTCACCGCACGTCACTGTTGTAAACAGATTTAGCGTTATAACTTAATAAGCGTTAGGTACGTTACAGAAAAGACTTTCTTTTTAAAGCTCAGATCTATTTTGCAGTTATCTGCCCGAGTGGCTCTCCAGATCATTTCATCAATTGGACCACCATGCACCAGTCTGCTCCCTCAAGCAGTGAACTAGGGTTTCTGCCAGCCATGTATTCATTTTCAGGTCCCACAAGCCTTCCTGAATTTGAGCTCGAACCTACAAGTACGTCTGGTCACTTGCAGAGAGCAACACTCTCTAACAAGTAGGTAGCTGATAATTTTGGGGAATAAATTCCATGCATGCATCTGTCAGAAATACATTGGCAGCACTTGAAATAGCTTTCCAATCTTAGACATGTTTTGTGTAATGTTTTTGGTTTTGTCTGTCCCATCGCAGCTGGGAGACACGATGCCTCAGGAAGCACAGGAGGAGAGTTGATGATGAGTATGTGAGAAATGCAAAGAAAAAAGTTATACTTATTTTGTTATATTGGCATGTTATATTAACTTCGTACTGCTTTCTCAGGGGATGCATTGCCAAAAGGAGAAGATTGATGCTTGAGGCCGAAGTGGAGATTTCAGAGAACTCAACCGCTAACCCTCATCAAGACTGGTCTACAGCGAACAGCTGCGCTCCCCTGTCTAGACAGCAAGCCAGTCCCCCACTTCCACAGCCCTGCCCAGCACCTCAGCTACTGACCTTGCCACAGCAACCTAAACCTTGTCGACCTGAGACAAGGGAGGAGAGCTCCTGCATGGAAATTGAGGCAGCTCAGAGGAAACTTCAGGAGATTGAGCACAGGTATGTAGCATGCAGTGTTTGTGAAAACTTGAAATTTCCAACTCTCAGACTGCTCTTCAGGATTAGACTTCACTCCAAAAATGCTTCCTCTGGTTAGCCATCCTGGAATCTGGTGATCACAGGTAAAACAAGTGCAAAAAGAAATATTTAGATAAAGTATAATTTACCATGCTCCAGACTTTTGGATGTCCAAACATTTGGTATCTGCCATTGATGCATTTACCTAGGAAGAAAAATATACAAGACATTGCTAATGAAGGCATTAATGGGTTTAGATGCAAGTTTTCTCAGACTCTAAGGCTTAAGAGAAGTGAGGCAACATAAAGAAAGTCCCAAGTTTGCGACTTGGATCCAAGACCAAGCGGCAGCCTCCGAGGCTGAGAAATGAAGCCAATGCAGAAGTGTCAAAACCTGCAGTTCCTCGAATGGCCACTTGAGGCTGGCTTCAAAAGGTATTCAGCCCCCATAGACTCCCATGTGAAAATACCCAACTTTACAGCAGAAATAAACATGTTTACAGCCTGGTACAAAAACGGTTTTGGTCTCTATAGTTAATTTCCCCTTCCATGACAACTGTATGGGGTTGAATGTTTTTATAACTTGTCTGTTTAAAATATATTTAGACTAAAGGTTGTGCATAACTAAGGGCGTGACTGCTTTGAATGACAGGCAGGAGGGTCCCGCCACTGGTGGCTGGCTTCATTCAACCCATTCAGCTTGCCTCATCTCCACTCATGCTCCTCCTCTTTGTCCATTTTTGGATTAGACGTAACAGGCAGAGTGATAAACTATCAATATGGTGACAGCCAGACTTGAGTTTCAAAACTTAGAAAACCAGTTGGTGACATCATGGTGGGTTTGTCCAGCTTTGATATAAAGTCAGTGTTCAAGGTGCACTTAAATCGCGCACACAGCGACTTGAGACTCATCCTCAGAAGACTTGAGACTCAACTCAGAATTGATTTGGGACTTGTAAACAGTCTTTATTTTATTTATTTTTTAAAGTGCATTAGCGTTAAGAAAAAGTCATTACCTTTCCTATGTGTAGCTTTACACATGTATGGTTATGGTGCGTGCTGCCACAGATGACTGCAAGCTGCAGCAGCAACATCTGCACCTGCCATTTTATCAGGCACCTCAGAATGCACCCGGACAGGTCAGCCAGTCATTTTGTAATGTGAAAGACAAGTTAACATTAGTGCCTGTGGACCGTTAGCAAACCTGTTAACTCAACATCAGCAATCTAACATTACCTTGTTACTAGTTTTGTAGCAAAGGCATGTTAACATGTTAGACTGGTGTTTGCTTAATGTTTTGAAAAGATGTTTGTTTTCTTGCCACATTTGTTAACACTGAGTGCTGGTTTTGCCATAAAAATGACAAATGGCTAATTAATCATCCGCATTCTTCTGCCACCATCTGTTGGCTGATGTTAAACTGAGAGAAAGACCATGTTAATTATTACCATGGACTACAGGCATGTTACAGGTTTATTGCTGACCATGTAACAGCCTTATTTGGTTACCATTACACTCTCTGGTTACTGTTCTGTTAAAAAGAAAACTATATATAATTTTTGTATCACTGTTTTAATGACTAAATGAATGAGACCGAGTTAAAAATGGTCACTGTTACAAAAAGATCAAATACTTTAGTAACTATAATCACTCAGCAGTTTGATGACAATCCTGTCTTTGTGATAATTATTACCTTCTACATATCACCTGCTTCAGTATATACAGTACATATACTGTATGTCAGGAAATTCTTTGCTAAATTTCAAATGCTGTTCTCTGACTTTCAGTTGCAGTCACCTACGTTGTCAAGATATTTGTTGGCTTTCATCTTAGTATAGCACCTCATTTATATCAGCCTCTGTGGGTTTGGGAAGTTGTGACATAAAAGGTGACAACATATACTGTACCCTCTGTTCCCTTAAGTGAACACTGTGATGTTGATGTATCACAGAATAACGCTGGAAGATGATGAGGATGAAGATCTGGATGTTGAGCCAGCCCCGAGACGGCCAGTGCTGGTTATCTCTGACAGTTTGAAAGAGGGTCTGCAGCATGGCATCAGTGACATCCTCCCCCACACCGTAGCCCAGTCTGTGTATGTTCTCCTTATTTTGCTATTGGAATGTTTAACGTTGAATGAAGAAACGTGATTTGATGAACACTGGTGGGAGTTTCCTCTTTGAAAAGCTCTACCCATCATTTTTTCTTCTGATGCTTATTTTTTGTCTCCCTTGACTCTTCCTCATACTTTCAGGAGCCAATCCTGCATGGAGTTGGTGTTGTGGCGTCCACCAGATGATCCCTTCTGTCGGAGGCTAAAGGACTCATTACAGAAACACCGTAAACAACAGACAGGCCCTCGGCAACCCTCAACTCCCTGTCCATCTCCCACCCCTCACAGTCCACTCAGCCCCTCCTGTCTACCTGCAGATACACACTCTCCTTTGTACAGCTTTCCTGTGGCCCACAGCTCTGGGGAGGAGGACATGGAAATGTAATGGTGCTTAACTGCTTTAAAAGCCCTGCCAAAGTAAAAGACTGGACATGTTGTCACCCAAAAGACTACAAAAGCAACTTTAAATCGGTCTGTTTGACAAGGCATGTTAACTTTACATGAATATTGTGCTGTTTTGACAGTGTGTACAGCACATCATTTGCTTTACAGTCACTCACTTTAGGTTTTCTGACTGTCATCCCTGTGAAATCAGTTCATTTCAATAGTGACGGTTAACTGTCACGATCTCAAGGCTTTGAAATGTTCTGTTGTCACCCTTACATAAACTGTTTTTGTAACACAGAATTAACCTTTGCCCTTAGAAACACTTGGTGCTGTGGCCTTTTTTGTTAAACATGCACAGAACTGTAAATAAGTCATAGAAATGCATCCTCTCTTGGATTGTATCTTCATATGTACAGTTCCAGAATTTGAAAGATCCATCAAAACGTTATTACTTTATACTTGTTTTTAAGCAGCAATCTCTTACATTGTCCATGTAGAAATTCTGCACAGTCAGTCTTTATTGAATGAAATTCAGTTTGAATTTATTAAAAGCAATCCTTGTTGGGTGAACACTGTAATGCTTTTATATTGACATACCATTAGAAAGAGTAAGGTTCCCAAGATTGTCTTTATTGATCCTCAGTAAAGACAATATATTACTTAAAACAGTGATGTTGCTTTGAAAGGGATATCATTAACATGCTGGTCCAACATGCTCCTGTCAACGTTTTTGATACCACAGGACGAACTGACAACACAACTACTTCATCCTTCTGATCAACGCTAACAAATGGAAAACACATATGGTAAGTATGGTAGCAAATGTGATTATAAGAAACCATGTTTTAACAATATGGCAGTAGTGTCAGTCATTTTTTGTAAGAGGACACATTTTCACAAAGTTATGACATTTAAAGGCATAATACATGCTAATGACGCTATTGTACCTGAACTTGCAGGAAATCAGAGCTTAATGCGTCCTACTCTGAAAACCACGCCCATGGATGGGACAAGGCCTTCTTCTGCATTGACTTTGTTTTGGATGAAGGCATCTTTTTGACAAGTCTGTCTTTTTACAAAAAATGAAAAATGTCTAAAAGTAACTCTGTGACAGGATGCACTACTAATAAGGCAAATAACACAGAGTTAAAGTTCTAGAAACTGCCAGGGAAAAAACAAAGCTTTAAGAAGACGAAAGTGGATAAGATGTGAGGCATTAGCAGAAACAGGAAAACGGTTAGGCATCTTGGTATTTTTGCAGGAGCCTTAGCTAACTACATCAGTTTGCTAGGACATAGCACAAGGGAGGAAAATTTGCATTTAGTTGATGACTAAAATGATTATGGGACAAGTTTGGCACCTTTTAAAACTAAACCTCTGGGTTCTTTGCCTTGTGGGTAGTGCACCCTACAGCACAGCAGCATTTAGACATTTGTCAGGTTTTTGTAAAAAGACTGAATTGTCAGAAGTGCCTTCACTCAATACAAAGTCAATGAAGCAAGATTAACTGTTTAACGCCCCCATGTGGTCATGGCCTAAATGCATTGTCTTTATTAAACATCATGTAATTTTGATTATACAGTAATTCCCACAAAGAACATCTGCTTTGAGGTTTTTGACATAGCTCGCATGATCTTCAGTCTTCAGTGAAATCAGCTCATCATTCATTCACAGGTCACTACATCCTTAAGCCATAAAATTTGACTGACTAAACAGGAATGTGAACTTGGTGACCAAATTCTCAGTTGTGTCACTGTGACCTGCTTGTTAATCTGCAAACTTAAGCATATGTATTAGTAAATGATTCATCTCTGTGGTCCATAGAAACAGCTTAAAATGCTTATGACTCAGATTTACACAACATCTCTCACACACACAGTGATTGAGTGTGTGTGTGTGTGTGTGAGTGAAATGATTCAAGTTTAGCAGAGTTATAGACTGTGGTAGCCTTGATAACACCTTTAGGAAATGTTATATTACAGCCCCAGTTCCAAAAAGTTGGGACACTGTAAACTGCAAATAAAAACTGACTTTTGAAATCTCAAAACTCATACTTGATTGAAAATAGTCCAAAGACCCCATATCAAATGTGTGAACTGAGAAATTTTGTTTTAAATTTGATACCAGCAGCATGTTTCAAAAAAGTTGGAACAGGCTTTCTTTATCACTATGTTGCATCCTGTCTTCTTTTAAGTGTTTTGGAGGTTGGGAGACCAGTTGCTTTAGTTTTGAAAGACAAATGTTTTGTGTTTCTGCATAATATGGGATTTCAGCTGCTCAACAGTTGTTTTATTTAAAATAAGGTTGAAAATAGGCACAATAACACCTTATTTTAAATACTTTTTCTTTATTGCACAGAAGAGACATGTTTTGTGGGCCACTAAGATTCAATTAAACATTATGTTCACATAAAAAAAATCTTTGTCATACTGTGATATATTTTTCAGTTACATTAGTACATGTATTGTGGCAGTACATGGTGCTGTACTGATTGTTCTTTTTGTGTTCACAGCTGCTGGAAGTAAAGCAGAGTGTTCTGTCTTCTGGCGAAGTGGACTTCTGGAGGGACTGGACGGTGCAGCCTCCAACAACGCGTAGCCAGGAGCTTGTTGATCTGTGTGCCTCACTTCAGGCTAGACTGGAAGCCAATCCAAAATACACAGCTACCCATCACACCTGTGAACACATTAGTTCACATCCATGTTACTCTGAGGCAGCAAAAATACATTTCAGGCCTCGCAGCTATGCACCTTCCTCAGGGTGCATGGCTGCAGAAATATACTGTGTGTGTATCAAAGAACACAGCTTTGTATACAACCTTTATCTATATGTTTCTGGTTGCATACTGTATATACACAAGTGGGCCCTTCTGGTATTTTAAGCTCTGAAGAAGGTGCATGGTTACAGGAACATCAGCTTTAAGTTTGGAAAACAGTCTGTGCTGCATAACCGTCATTAGCACTCCTATTTTTGTGCCTTCATAAAAATAGTTCACTTAGCCATTTAGCAAATTACAAGTAAAGTACTACAAACATTAGTAAAGTACTAATGTTTGTAGTATGCCTGCTGTAAATGCAGTTACGGGTTTAGGGCTGTCACTTTGTATTTGAGTTTAGAATATTTGTTCATATGTAGTTAAAAAAAAACAAAAAACTAATGACTTGTTCAAATCCAAAAATGTACTCTGTCAATAAGTGCAACAGGCTATTTGATGCAATTTGCCTTGTGGTCCAGCAGAGGATATTCTTAAAATTCACTGTCAGATTGGCCAGTTACATGTCCTATTGACCTCTCCGTAAAGTAATTACATACAATACACAGGATAGTAGCGAGGAAACTTGTGCCGACTGGACAATAATGACAAAGAAGCATCTCAGAAACAGTGAGTGGCAGTATTTTCAGTTCTAAACTGCAGATGGCAATATTATCAAAGATAAAGTGGTTTTCTGACAGCACAAAAGCTGATGCCTTACTGAAGTACAACAATACCGAGGACTCATCTCCATCGTGCTACGTGCATTACATTATAGGGGTTCTGTTCAAATTAATTAGGATGAATGTGTCAGTTTGACCATAATTTTGGGGAAAAGTGACAGCCCTATAGTGGTTACACAGAAAGAGAAGTCAATAATCAACCTGTTATTAAAATAATGTACTCACTGTTGCGAGATAGGATCCTGACAAATCTAAAGGCACTGTATCTGGAGGAGATGGGTTCCAGTTGTTGGCCTGGTTTTCTACACGGAGCTGCTTCACTCTGCTCTGGAGGTAATGTAGAACCTTAAATGAAGCCACATTGGAGGGGCTGTAGGAGGCAGCATGGAGGGAGGGAGAGCAAGCTGAATGAAGAGTTTCCTGATTAGAGAGAGACAATGAACACCAAGTATTTACACTATGATTAATAAGGTATGCATAGAAGCTCACGCAGGAACATTAAAACAATGCCATTACCTTAGCACTAAGAGTCACATGTTCTTCAGACCGCTCAGACTTTTTCTGCCTCTCCACTGGAGTGTTTGATATTTTTCTGAAAAACAAACAAGCCTACATTTGAAAGTGAATTAGGTGTGAATGATCAACCTAACTGCTTGACAAAGGTCGGAATTTACATGTATAGTTACACTAATGTTACATCTATGGTTTAAACAGCACATTGGCTAGTTATGTCATCTGATTTACAGGCAAACCAATGACCTGCCTCATAACAATTTCACCTTGCATTTGTCAGATAGCAAAAATTGGAGCAAAACGTAAATACGCAACAGCAGAATATTTGATTTCTATTGTGTGGGTCAATAAGATTCTGGGCCATAATGAAGAACAATTATGGTAAATGACCACTTCATGCTCAGAACAAAAGCTGTGGCTGAATTTTAACTTAGTTTGGAGGTTGCCATTTTCAAGTTCAGCGTTTTACCTTTCCAGTTCTGCTGTCAAGTCTTCTTCAAAACCGCATGCTGGACGAGCTGCAGTCTGTTCCTTCCACTGACCCATGTTCCTCTGAACCTGCCTGAGCTCTGCGTCTTTGGTTTTCAGCTGCTTGCGGAGAGAAGCTGCCACTCCATCACTCATATGAGCCCAGTTCATACTGCTCAACTCTTCAACGTGCTCCTGCATAAATATCACAGGGCATAACATTTCTCAAAAGCTAAAGCTCAGTGGTTCCCAAACGTTTTCTGCTGCCACTGCCTTTGGTGGGTAAAAATATGGAGCCCCCACCCCTGGGAACCACTGCCCTAACTGATGTTTTGTACAAACATTAGCTTTACAGTGTGCTTGACTTCATACCTGAATTAGACGCATCTTTAGAAAATTCAAGGCCTGATCCCTCTCTATCCTCAGCTGTTGTCTCTGGATGCTCAATTCTCGCTCCTGATAAAATATAAGTACTGTAGACATATGTTCTTGTATACATTAACGTGCACACACCAGACAATCTGCAGTATGTCAAGCCCAAACTATACCTTGTCTTGTCTCAGCTGCTCAGTGGTTTTTTTCTGTGAATCAAGCTCCTTGTGCAGATGGTTAATCAACTGCATCAACTGCTCTCTTAGTGTTCTCAGGTTTGTAAAAGCTTCAGCTACTGTGGGACTGATTAATACAAAGATGCCAGAATTAAAAGCTAATCATCAAACAAATCATGCTGCCTATGAATTATTCATTTCTTCCTACACCAGACATGCATGAAAGCTAGATCAGAAAATGATACCTTTCAGGTAGCTGCACAGCACTTTGTTTGGCTCCACTCTGTTCCACTAAGAGATGTAGATGCTGGCACTCTGCTCCCAGCTCCTGGACCCAGTGCCTGAGTTGCCGATCCAGCTCAGCTGTGACTTGCTTATGGCTGCTCTCCCTTTCTTCTAGCATCACCCGGAGCCTGTCGGCCTCTCCCTCTGCCAGCTGAACAGCCCGCTCAAGCTGCAGCACTGTTCTCTGACTCTCCTGTGACCACAGATCACACCGTGTCCACTTTTCTACAACATCACACCTCTTTATGTTCCTACAAATGATTTCTTTCTATGTTTCTCTTGCACCTGTCCAATCTGTCTCTCCAACCTCTGCAGCTCAGCCTGGTGCCCCTCTTTCAGTGATTTGCACGTAACAGCCAGCAAAGACTCCTGCTCTCTCTGCTGTGCACAGCGTTCACTCTCCAACTCCTGCACTCTCTTACAAATAAAAAGGAAATATGCAAAAATAGAAATTTTGGGTTTATTTGAGATGGTAATGTTACATGTCATGGTTGTGAGTCACCTTACTGTTTTTAGTTCCATCATTTTATGTTGAATAGCCAGTGCTTTACTCTTTTCTTGCTGCATCTCACTCCTCATGCTTTCCAGACTCTTTCTGTTCTGTTCTTCCAGTATCCCACGTTGCACCTGCACAGCTTCCACTTTTTCTGCCTCCCACTTCCTCCTCTCCTCCTCTATTGCTTTGTGCACCTGGAAGGGAACAAACTATGAATGTGATGCAATCATTTTAAAGAGATTGTATATTTTAGGGTGAGGATTATCAGAATACCCTTTCCAAGGCATCTACATGGAGCTCCTCTTGACGGTTGTTTGCCTCTTCCTTCTGTTGCTCCAGGGATTTCCGTAGTTGCTTGACCTCGTCTTCTTTTCCCTGCCATAATAAGAGAGGCTCACTTCTAGAGACACCCAAACTTAACATGAAGTTACAGAGGACTGTCCCTCACTTGGGATAATTATTAATGCACCAACCCTATTTTTGTCTGTACCGGACTTCTCAACACAACTTGAACAAGTTATACACCGTCAGAAAGCTCCAAGTCTCACGATTTCAACAAAGCAAAGCATTTTGTGTACCCAATGCAACCGCCGTTTTTATTTTACATTAGCATAACCTTAACACAAGTGAACAGACACTCCCTGCCTTTCTGTTGTCTGCAGCCAAACGGCTACAGCTGGACACCGGTTTTATCACAACATTCAATGAACAAAATCCACCCAAGCATTAGTGCAACAAATAAAAGATCCAAAAACCGTTAATTTAGTTCGCAATTTCAACCAGCAACATGGTCTTCTGCTATCTGGGTAGACTCTGTATTATCATGTTTCATGTGTAGACAAAATGCCCCATTTACATGCCCAGAACTCTCACATTGGCCAGTCAGCATGTCGATCAATAATATAATTGCAATTATAAGCTGAAGAACAGTAACACTTTTATTTATAAAAATAGGGATGCATGTGAGTGATATATTATGATATACGATCTATTAAAAAATGTAGAATTAGAAGACCCTGCGAAAGCCTCAGCATTTACCATCATTCTATGGGCTTGCTCTTGGGCTTCCTCCACTGATTTATAGAGCTGGGATTTTAGGTGTTGTAGCTCTTGCTTCAGTCCATCTCTTTCTGCTTGTGAGGCCTTACGATGTTCTTGGAAATCTATCAGCTGCCGTTCCTTCTGGGCAAAGATCTTCTCCAGGGTACCCACCCTGATCTTAGATTCACCAAGTTCAGCCTGCAGCTTGCTTACCTGAACCTCAAGTGCCTAAGAGAAAGAAAACATCAAAAGTACTTAGAATAGAATAAGAAATACAGAAAAGTAGATGCTGACATTGTGGCAGTTACTTAAAGGATAAAGATGTCTTTTTGTATTAGAAAACAGAATGATGAAAGAAGGCACCACCTCAATCTCCATCTTTTTCTGCATCTGTTTCTCCTCCAACCAAACACACCTGTTCCTCAGTGTGTTCTCTGCCTCCGTGGCCCTGTGGAGCTCCTCACAAGTCTCCTCCAACTTCTGCTCGAAGATTAACAATGTCAACACATATACAGTGCATATTTAAAACACAGAAAGTAAATCTGAACTTTCTCCCTGTGAAACTTCACTGGATTTTCTCATTCACATCAAACAACTATAACTAAAAATAATGTTGTAGTTAGAACGTCGGACATTTTATTATTTTTAGATGTCTTCTTTTTTACAGTGTGAACAATTATTTATGTTAAAAAATTAGTCTTGTTATGCTTTATAATTGCCATTATACTTATAATTATCAGTATAAATAGACCTTAATACTGTACCTCTTGCATGAACTCGAGCTTCTCTCTTGCACGACGCTGTTCAGCGAATAGTGCTGTTTTTGAACTATCCAGCTGTCTTTCCATCTCCTCCCTCTCCAGAACTGACATGACGACACTGTTCTGTTTGTGGAACAGTGGACCAGCAAGAAAGTGGTGTAATAAGAAAAAAGGTGTCTTATTAAAACATGTGAATGATGGAGGACAACCAAGAATAGAAAGACATACTACTTGAGTCAGGTTTCCTTACCTTTTCCATGTAGGATCTGTCCTTTAGAGCCGCTTTACGCTGACTCAGAGTCGCGAGTTCTTCTTCCATGTTTCTAACCTCAAGGAGGCAGGACTCTCTCTTCCTCTGCAACTTTTCCAACTGGCAGCTACAACATACACATTGTTGTATTACTGTTTAACAGAACTTTGCTTTGTAAGGAACAGGATTATATGTGTGTTGAGGCAGTGTGATGTTAACCATGTATACAGCTCTGTATATTATAATTAGCAGGATTTGATTTTATACCTAATAGAGTCCTTCTCTGCCTGGCTGTCACTCAGAAAGGTCTCCAGAATTCTCTTCTTCTTCTCCATCTGTGCTGTCTCTGCAGTCAGTTGCTCTAATTCCTGCAAGGTATACTGAGGCATAAACCATAAACTGTGAATATTAGTGAGGCAAATATACACACTTTTCTATTGAACATGCTGCACATTACCTTTCTTTTCTGTTGAAGTTCAGAGAGGGAAAGCTCAACACCTTTTAACTGAGTCCTCTTCAACCTTAGTGCCTCCTCCTCCCTCTCACATTTCTAAACATGCAAACCAGTTAAGTGACATCTCACATATAAACAGAAGAACTTAAACACCTAACATAAAAGCATTTCTCAAATTCTACTGAAATATATATATTAAAATACAATAGGATGTTCATTACTTGTTGGAGGTTAAAGAGGCGCTCTTTCAACTTTGCCCTATCTAACTGCATCTTCTCTGATGTCCTCTGAGACCTGCACCTCCTGGTCCAGTGGTTCATTTTCTCATTTCCATTCTGGTCATTTTCATCCAAAGAATATACAAGTCTGGGACACACAAAAATGCCAAGTATGTAAGTAACTACCAGTCTAAAGTTTAGACTGACTTTTGCACTGAATTGAATAGGAAAGTGTGCCCAAACCTTTGACTGGTAGTGTATAAACTGAATGCATGAAAATAAAAGACTGCACAGAAGACAAAAACACTGTTTAAGTCTTGAATATTGACTTGGGGTACCTGTATGTTTTTCTCTTGATACTCTGAGCTTTATGAGCAGAAGGACTTCTGTTTTGTAGATTTCCATGAGTGTGTCTCTGGACTTTGTAAACAAAGAACAGCAAATTCTGAGACATTAAATAGTTCTTTTATTACTGTGGACTCAAAAAGGAATACACAGTCAGATCTTGCTTTACCTGATGTAGATGGAGGTCCACTCTCTTCCTGTGCGGGTGTATCACAGCCACTCTGGTCGGTGCAGTTGCCGTCTATGCCCGTGACAGACCGAATGAGTGCGTGCCATCCTAGGAGAGTCACATAAATTATATAAAATCCGATTTACATTTTTTGTACTCCTGTTGCCAAGTATTTTGAACACACAAAGAATTTGACTATTGTCTGATTCTTTATATTTAAATAATTTGATTCCAATCATTTCTTGATTTTCATCGATTATTGCTTACATTTTTCAGTGTATGCTGTCAACTGTTGTGTTGGTGGCTGTATTTGAAATGGTGATAATTTATATTTGAACATGTTTTTTTTTTCCAGTTTAAAAATGAGGCTCACTTTTCTCCACATTGTTGCGGTCTCTTACCCGGCTGCCTGTGAATATGCTGCCTGCTTTGCTCTGTGCAGACTGAGTCAAGGTCGCTGTCAATGGACACGGAGTCAAAACGTCTCACATGCACTCCTATAAAGGAAACAAGTATCCTGCAGGTACTGTTTGCAGTGAACAGATTTCCAAGATGATGAGTTAGGTTTATAGAGGAAATGTAATCTGTTTATGGTACCTGGCAAGCACCTGGACTTAGGAGAATGGCTGTTATTGTGCTGTAGCCTTTCAGGTTCTGTTACAACCTCTGTCTTATGAGAAGCTGAAGGGGAAGGGAGAGAATCAAAGGTGTAACAGTTCTGTAAATGGATGAAGAACAAAAGTCTGGAACCAAGTTAACAGGCCCTGAAGGCTGCAACATCAACTACAAAACTGTTGGAACAAACAATATACTGGCTCTTCAGAAAAGGGGGTCATTCAAGTCAAAAGAGAGCATGACTGTGCCACAAATCTCACTGTAGAACAGGATATGAGTGCTTAAAATGGACATTTTGGCCTAAGGTCCCTGCAGAAACTCACTTCCCAAATGTAAAGGTTTCATCCACAGGGATCAATGAATATTCTCAGTAAATCTCAAGGCAACATGCCCATTAGATATAGGAATGTTAGTTTCTGGATGTTCAAATTAATCCTATGGTCACTATACGTATAAACACATTACTTTAATATATCCTGATATGAACAAAAGTGTTGATAAAGGGGACTTCTGACAGGACTTTCAATCTAGGAGAAAGGTCAGGAAGTATTTAAAATTATTAGAAATAGTCGTCAGTGAATATCCATAACAAATTCTGTGGCAAGCTGTAAAGTATTTGTACTGAAAATCTGCTATGTATCAAAATGTTGGGGTACACAGATGGGCCAACAGATGGATCATTTTCTCTTAATCCTGTGTTGAAACTAACATCAATATTGAACATTTAGAGCATGTTTGACAGCTCTTTCCTGGCTTCCAAAGGTTTTAAAATGTAGGGTAGTACTTACTGTTGCCTGCATCAGCCCTCTGTGAGGACTGGTATTTCTCTCCAGCACCTGCTTTCTCACTAAAATATGGTTCATTTCTTTGATCTGGTGTATTTGCCTGGGAATAATAAGCAGTCTCGACAGCAGGAACATTATAGTAAGTGTCGCTGTCAGAGACCTCTGTCTTCTCAGACTCTTTTTCTTTGTCTAGCTGCTGCATATTATTCTCGGGAAATGCCAGTTCCACCATCTCTTCTCTGAAACGTCTGACAAAGTCCTCAGTGCAGATACTCTCTGAAGGAGGGTGCATTTCTCCTGCAATCCCATCCTTGTTACAGGTGTCACCAAGTAGCCTCTCCAGCCTCCAGATGACCTGCTCCCTCCGAGACTCTATTTCCTTTTCTGATCTCATTTTAGTTTCCACATGCATGGCAGTATGTTCCTGGCAGCTGGTGCTCCTTTCTGGAGTACAGCAAAAGAGAGATGGCATAATTCTGTGTAAGAAAAAAGCTTGATCCTGTTGTTGCACTAAAGAGACTTACCTTACAATTAAGACATACAACTTATTCTAACATTATGCAGGAGCATGTATGGATCTTACTTATTTCACTTAATGTTTTCATCTGTGCAAACTCAACAACAGTAGGTTATTGCTACTCCTGCAAGTTATTTCTCTATCAACAGCCAATCAAAAGACAATTTTTGAAGAATAATTTGGCTTAAAGCAGTTACAAATCAGAGTTTTTCCTGTAATTATTCTGATATTGAAATATTACCTGATTTTTGCCTTATCCTTTGAGTGTGTATCAAATCAAGACAAGACGTGGGAGTGTCATTTGTCTGTTTTGTACTTCCAAGGCCTGTGTCTTTGCTTGGACATCGAGACCAGCCAAGAGGAGCTAGAAAAAATTCAGAAATGCATATAACCACCTTAAAAAAAAGTCTGAATTTGGAATAAGGTGCATGCTATGTCATAAATTACCCGCATTACTGCAATCACACCCTCTGGAAAGTGCTGGATGTTTCTGGGGTTGGACCTGCATACATTAATCACACTTGACACCTAATAAATATATTCTTAAGATATTCCTGATTACGCATACATACAGACAAGCACACAGAATGAATGAAGATCACAGACCTGTAGCTGGCCGAGCTGAGCATCAATGGCATCTAGGAGGAGGTCACAGTGGTCCGGTTTGAGAGGCAGATGGTCCAGTCCGAACCCTCTGATGTTGTCACTCAGGTCTACAAGGGCAGTGACAAAGGGTGTCAAGATTGGGTACAAATTCACAAAAAAGTGATATGTATATAAATGAGTGCCTGTAAAACCTCAGACCAGTGTAAAGAAGCTCATCGGTGTCCTTTGCATCTCTCTCTACTTCTTCGTGACTTCTCTCAGCCATGTCCTATTGCTGAAGCCAAACAGATATTCAGCAGAACCATACAGACGCAGCATCTTCAGTATCTAGCAGTGGTTAACTGACTGGGTGGTCATCAGTAGTCGGGGGTGGGGGTGGGGTTATGTTGCTCAGTTGTCCAGGAAACCAAGACAGTTTCTCTTACTAGCAAGACAAAGTATATTCTTTTCTTTCACTATATAACAGCACTAGTCACTATAAATTATTTGGCCTTCTGTCTCTCCCACTCCCCAAATTGATATCAAGTACAGTAGCTGTGCCAGGACTGCAGCGCAGGATTTTGTATCTCAAATTTTTAACTAACGTTAAGCCATGACTGAAATGCCTAAAAAGAAAAAGAAGTAGTAGCCAAATTAAGCCTTTTTTTCGCTGAGGCTACTCAGAAGAATTTTCAGATTTAGCCTTTACCACTGAACTTTACAACTGCAAAGATAGCAACGTTAACCTAGTTACATCTCTAACATAACTAATGCGACCGAAAACACACGGCTAACCAGAAAAACAGGAGCTACTGGGTCTAATTTCACTAAATTGGTGTAGCGAGGTTATGTGAAGACAAAACAATTATCTTATTATATATATTATTTGAACATTTCTCAAATTTAATTGCACCAGCATCGTACCGCCTCAAACATGGCATAACCTACCCGCGGGGTTTACACCGACGTGCCGAGTGGCGTGCACAGCTGCAGCACCAAGAGCTGATGGACAGAGGCTTCGGGCTGGTTGCCATGGAAACACTCAAACAGCTCGCGACCACGCACCGCCCGCGCATAGCCGCAATATTAGCGCCCAGAGATGCGCTCAGGAGGATAGATCATAGCCATCATGGCTTCCCACTGCAAACATAACCCCTTATACAAACGTGGACTGCAAATTAAAATGAGACCGTACAATTTAAATAGGTACAGTATGTTTCCAGTTTACTGTATAGTTCAATGTTGCTTCAAAGGCCCCAGGGTTGAATTGTGGTAATGAAATAGTAAATCCAGCATATTTGTTTATTTTATTTGAATCTAGGCTACTGGATCAGCCTGAAGTGAGAGAGAACTGTTCATACTAAATTTAACCAACAATCTCAATTATGCCAAATAAATTCACCCCATCTTCACGCTGCCAAACAGAGAGAATAAAGCAGATAATCAGTGTCAACAATAACTTTATTATCCTATCTTCTTTTGTTATTATTGTGTCTGTTGTTTAAAGACATTGTTATACAAGTATAAATTAAGGGAGAAAGTACACAATTTAAAAAAGAAGCAAAACCTCAGTTGAATCTGCAGTTACACCTGAATACATGTACATATATTTGGGAGAATAAGCGAAGTAGTCAAGGCAGGTCAATAACCTTTGACCTCCTAGAACCAGGCCGCTGCTGTGATGCGTCTCATAACTTTCATCACCATACAGATTATTAACATCACCACCATCTCACAACAAAGCTGTGAGTCACAGTCTAAGGAGAAGCAGGGTTCAGTTTAGACAAGGCAAGAAAAATCTCCCCATTTTAATTTGTTTACTTCTGCCTCAAAACTGAGCAGCATTGAATGAGAAGGAAATGTGTGCCCCACGTGCACACCAATCAAGCTCATTATCCATACAGACAGTAGGAAAACACTAATATAAGAATAATGGCACCCATGAGAAGATAGAAATCAGAACAGAAAATAAAAGCATTAAAATTAATGTTAAAAAACAACAACCACACTATAGCAAATTAAAAGTAGGATGAGATGAGATGAAACAATGAGAGGGGTTTACATTAGGCCCTTTGACATGGGGAAAGTAGATGAAGAGGTTTTTATGTCTACAGTACACTCTCCACATACACTTTGGTTGTTTTTCCCTTTCTGCATGAGGCAGATAATGGTTCTGTTTGAAGCAACAGCCGAGAACTAACAAGTCTACATGTCACCATGTTATTGCTACAGCTGCCCGATACTGTACAGGCCCTCGGTGAGGCAACTTCAGCAGGCAAATCACCATGAAGTACTGAGGTCACGTTATTTGGAAATATATTAATACGTATGATGAGCTCTCCATTATCATTCAAAATATATGTACTCTCAAATATAAAATCATCTCAAACACAATATATTAAAGTAAATCTAGTGAACCCCATTGATCGCTGAAAAAGGAAATCATAACTACTCATTTGTACTTCTTCACCATCATTCAGCAGTGATCTGTGTACTTTTAAATGTCATGGCTGTGCATGATGATACAAAATTATCCATCCGCAAAGACAATTTTCAAGATAGCAAACATGAAACGTCTTGCTGCAGTAGTGTCCATCTTTTATGTGACACCCTTGATGTGATTAAAAGTGTGCACATCCTCTGTCAATAGCTTGTATTTGTGTACATGCTAATGGAAGTGTTTGAGACTATGTAACACAGACAGGCAAGAAGAGAACCCAAGCGGTAAAGTAAAATTAAACAAATTGTTCATCATTTTCAGAAATATGCTTAATTATTATTTTTTGGCCAAAAGTCAGATGAGACGACTGACACCACTCTCGTGCTGGTCTGTTCAAAATACAGTAAGGCGGGTTAGCTACAAGCACAATGGAGGTATTGAGCCTCTCATCTAGCTTTGGCCAAAAAATTATGCAAAATCAGTACTTTTCACAAGCTGTTAGCAAATTTCAGTGATTAATCAAATTGTGCTCATGACAAGAACAAATGCATAACCTTTTATGTAAATGGATAAAAAGCATTTTTGTGCAAAATATGACATCACTCATTCATTTCTTTATCAAATCATTAATTCACTGGTAAAGAATCATTTACACTTAAGAGCTCATATTATCATACGTAACTCTGTCATTGAGTGGTGTATTTTTTCACATCTTTATGACCTGCACATCAGATGAAATAATTGAAGCACATTTACTAATATGCTAGTATCAAGGACTTTATAAAAAATAATTTTTAGTGTGTCAAGACAGATTTTTGGAAATATAAAAGATGAATCTGCAGTCAAACTGTGGGTGCCTCCGGGTTTAACTCCATTATATCAGAACTAGTGTGAACTAAAAGTTAAAATTACAGCAATTCCTTCAGGCTCATTCAATCAGTTTTTCAGGTTTTAACTATGCTATATAGATAACTTAATACACATATTAGTATAATTATTCTTCATTTTATAGTATTGTTCTTTTATCACAAAATTCACACAGAGAGACCAGATGGTACTTACAATACCTCCAGCCTTGAATTCTACATTCCTAACAGTAATTACAAAAAAATACTAGGAGGTTTTCCAAACTCTTCTCACCGTAGATGTGTAGTGCACAGGTCAGAGGACTCATTCCTTGTTCAGTCAGTCAAAGGCAAAAGATTGAGGGTACCTTCATGAGCTGATCCCAGATCAGCATGTCCACAAACACTGAAGAAAAGGATTACATATGTGATTTGTGGTGAGCCTGTAGTGACAGCTGAAGCAGTCCTCAGTAGCTAAAGCTGACTCCACAGTGGTGTTGTACAGGAACCAGCCCTGTCTGCTTCTCTAACCTCTGACTTCCTGTCAGCTAAAGCCACTCGGGACTCTCTGGACAGATGTACTGGGTGGTAACTGCTGAATGTCTCAGTGATTTGGTGTAGACACTGCTTTGTGTGATCAGTGAGCATGATCTCAAAATGGTCACCAAGGGTGTGGTATGTGTTGCTATGGTAGAGCACCAGAGAACAAGGCAAAGTACATGTACAGAGAGAAATTTTCTCAACATCAACACAGGGATATGTACTAACCGACAGTCTGCCACAGTGAAAAATTTTATTCAGCTCTCTGATGGAGATTCCTACTGGAGTGATCGGAACATTTTGTGTTCAATGTTGTAATGTTGTACTGTACAATTAAAGGACTGACCACTGGAGAATTTTGCTTATCATTATTACAAGGGGAAGATCTCTGAAGCATGATTAGATGACTGAAACATGAAATGGATAAGCAGCTATAGTATGTCTACATGGACTATACTTGGACAAACTAACTGCTTGTTTCTAGATGGAAACCACAACATTCTCACCAAATATATTTCTGCATATTTTAATCAATTTAGATGATTTCAAAATGTCATTTTAAAATCTATATTTATTTTACATTTATTTCACAATGTTGCTTTTCCCAGTGGCCAACCACATCACTATCTCTGCCCTGTTTGTCTTGAGTAAGAAACAGAAGATTTTTTTGGTGAAAAGTGGCATTATGGGAAAATATCAGTGATAAATAAAACTGCTGGAATGAAAAACAACAGCAAAATATATTACTGTGAAAATAAGCAGCTAGAAGTAATGTCTCATAACAGGTGCTGAGTTAAAAAAAAAAGTAAATTCTCTCAAATTTAAGATTATATCACATATTTTGTCTGTTGTTATTTATATGATGTCTTCTTTATTTAATTTGGGTCTAATGTGAGACTTTGGTTTCCATCATTTTTAACAGAATCTAAAATAAATTTCCAGACATCATGTTCAGGCCTTAGCTTCTTTGTTAAGCAACAAAAACAGTGTAAATATGAGCATATGAAATCAAGAGGGAACTAATTTAAGATTTACAAAGCAGTCATAATCAGTTGTGCTGAATGAGAGAGAGAATGAAGGCATCTTTTTTGTATCCACTGAAATAATGACATGTATTCATGTGCCTCTTTATCACTTGTCCCTGTTAGCTGTCAGACTATCGTAATGAGGTGCTTCGATATGGATTTCAATCCAATTGGTAAAACTCAGTAATGGGGTGATCACAGAAAAGTGCATTGTGGGTTGTATTTACATAGCACCTGACTGCAGGAGTGTGCAGGTGCCTTTATTGTTTTCCACACACATAACCTCACTGCTGTTTCAGTATAGTGTTTAAGAGGACTACCTGGGGAATGCCCCTTCTTCCCCATCGTAGTGAGAGTGTATATTTGGAGGTACAATGTAATCCGAGTGTGTGAAACATACACATTCTCACGCTCACAAATGTCCGCATAGGGCTCATAAGCCAGCTACGCCCCATTACTTAAGGATCAGAGGCCGAGCAGTTCCCTGTCTGAAGAGATGTGTGATCCGTGGCGAGGTCCTGGGTTAGAAGATGTTAGGACACTTGCTCCAATCCTGTCTCTCCTTTGCCTCCCAGTAACCTCCCTTGTATACAAAGTTTATCTCTCCAGTGACTGAGTCCCTCCTCTGGTGAAACCACAATGGCTGGTAGCCTTCATATTCTCTACCTGTGGAAAGAAGCCCAGGTGTCACTCAACTGCCACCATTTAATCACACTGTAGTGGAGGAGCCATACTTGCAGGCACCTCACTGAGCAGTCAGTACATCTTCATATTTAAGCTGAACAGTTTAAAGCACACAGGATGACAATGCAGCACATATTAATCACATGCTAATGTGGCTTCACCATAGCACACAGAGAATACTTGTAGATTTTAAAGCTGCGTCTGTTATTTCATGTAACATACTGAGAAAAGCTCTGAATGAAAACGTCACATGTGTGCAGGAAAAAGCCTTTTTTCCCTGGGTCAATATCTGGAGCAGGTGACATGAGAGGGGTATCATGCAGTTCTAACAGTGGCAGACTCCACCGAGGATGGTGTGTGTGTGTGTGTGTGTAAGTGTGGGAGTGATGCAAAACAGATGGGCACAGGGCAACCCCCACTCACCAGAGTCATAACCACACTCTGACCATCAATATAGGGAGGAAAAGAAAGATAAGTCATGTGTACACCAAATACGATCTAG
>NW_018127936.1:2626245-2645325 GCF_001952655.1 Monopterus albus
ACCAGGATGAAAAGGTTGGGCCGAGTTCACCACAAAGTTAACCCTGATCTCCTCTTTGCTCTTTTTATGTTAAGCTCTGCCTTTAAATCTGCAATAACTCTTGCACTTACTGGAGTAGTTATCCTTTACAATGAAAGAACATATCTGTATAACTTAACAGGTGCTACATGTTAATCATTTTATGTAATGAATTTCCCTGTACAATGAAATTGTACAGGGAAGCATGTTTCCTTACTGTGCACATGACAAACACTTTGATTTGACTTTGATTTAATGCTTTAATTGGAGGTCTGTCTCGGCTGTTTGTCCCAATAATAACTATCTTGACATGCAGCTGTAAACGCTCTCTAATGCTAGATAGAGAATACTGTTGACATTTACAGTACAGTATGTGAAGCCTTATTGGAACAGAGTTGTAGAAGGAGGAGGAAAATATTTTTACCCCCTAAAGTTTTATTTTTATGAGATCTTCACTGCTCTTTAATAGAGGAATATCCTAGATAATTAAACAATACTATCAATTTATAGCCATCAAGGTTCAGTTTCAATTATTTTAAACCGTCTCTAAGAAATCATATTTTTGGCACTTTGTTAAGGTGGATGACTTTCAATACTACAATACCCATGAGGCCTGGCTGCTATTGCTATGGAGATGACTGACAGACAGACAGACAGACAGACAGACAGACAGACAGACATAATCCTTAGTTTCTATGTGGTGCACCCACAGTTTTGAGCTTGGTGATTTGATGTTTGACCAAAATGCTTTGATTTTTCAGAACAAAGATCCTCATACTTCAGATACTCATACTTTGTACTGATTTAACTAAGAGAATTGTATAACCCTCCAAGTGCTCTTACTGTTATAAAACCCTAGAACATTTATTACAGTAATGGAGAGATGCCCCAAAAAACCTCCTCCCACTTTGCAACTCTCCCTTCTTTCTTTCCTGCTGTTTTTTTTCTCATCACCACTTTACCTGTCAGACATCACTGTTCCCTTTTTTTCTTATTTTATACCTTCATCCAAAGCATCTGAAGCTTCTGCTTCCCTCCTCCTCCTCACGGCTCTTTGTTTCTCTTCTAGCCTCTGTTTTTCGGAGTTGGCTTCATCCCATCGCCCATCTTCCATCAGCCTCTGATCTGGTCTCAAACGACTGTCAGTCAGTCCCACTCCCTCCTCTGGCTCATTCAGGGTCAGTGCCAGCGCAGAGAAGTAATACATGTTCTCAGCATTCTTTCTGTGAGGATTAGGAATTTGAGGGGAGTCACAGAGTTTGATGGTCTCCCATTAGTGATAATGACAAAATATTGCAGGTGCTTTACAAAAATAGTGACTTGTATATTGAAGTGTTCTTCCTTACAAACCACATGAGACAAGCACTTACGGGAGAGGGTATTTCTTCCACAGCAGTTTGGGGGACAAAGTCTGATAGACGGTCTTCTGCTTGCCCTCTGATCCACTGCCCCCTCGGCTGCTGTGAATGATCTTGGCACTCTCCATCTTTTCATCCCATGTACCAGAGAGGATGTAGTGAGCCTGGCCCCCACTGTCTGCAACCACACCTGTCACCTGGGAACAGCACAATGAAATAAGAAAACAGAATCCAAATCAGTAAATACCAAGAAAGGCAAACCTAATACAGTGACACTCTTCTTTATTACACTAGTCTAAGTACCAATATATTTGTTGGGACTGTCCAGCAGGAGGCAGTATCACACAAATTAACCCTGCATGTATGATGTCATACCAAAGCCTGGCATCAACAACATGCCGAAAAGGAAGCATTTACCTTCCGTGGAACGTCCCTGGAGAAATAACTGTAGGGAGAGAACTTAAGTTGGCAGGTCTCCTTGGTCCTGTGGTTCACAATCTCAATGTCCCCCGACTGCACAAATACACAGACAGAGAGAATAATAGCACATTTGTGTTAGTAGATTTCATCATGTCACAGCATGTGTACTTGTAGAAGATAATAATCCTGAACTAAACATGGTAAACAGTATGACAGACCAGTAAAAGTGGAAAACTGAACAGTTGGATGGGACGAATCAACAGTTAGATGTGATTTGGACTTAAGGTTTGTTCCATTTCCTAGTTCCATCTTAAAGACCCTTGTGACCAATTTTCTGAATCAGCGTCTTACTACAGTATAGGTAAGTATAATAACTACAATATACAGTAAGTAATCCTATAAAAATACACTAAAACACACATGTTCAGGCACCTTAAAAGTACTATGTGTAGTCTCTGACTACTACTGTCACAGTAGGGCCATGTTTTGATGTGCAGGTCCCTGTATTGTTTGTGTCGGTTCTACCAGGACATGTATGTGGTCATACAATAATGGGTGGCAGCACGATGAACACTTGTGGCTTTACCAGAAGATCATGGCTTTCAAGGCTCATGCTTAACGTGTGACACACAGTTCTGTCTTCTGTGGCATCTAACAATCATAAAATTAAAATCTCAAGAACTATCAAACTGTCAAGCCAATTAAAAAGTGCTGCTGTAATCCTAGTTCAGTAATATTATATCCAGTGTCAAAGCCATGCGGATCACTGTGTCTAGCTTTAGTTGCTGTGCTCCTGACTGCACTGTCAACCTTAGCAGTGGCTGGCAGTAGAAAGTACAGTAGCATAGCAGTTTCCATAGTTTGCTATGGAGGTGTTTGGCTGATCTTGTTCCGCTCCAGAGGGCAGCATGGTGGCAGAGCAATGTAGCTGGCAGTTGCAAAAGTACTGAACAAAGTAAGCAAAGCAATAAGCAAAAACCAGAGTACGTCATTTTCTTACAGTCTCCTCCTCCTGTACAACTGGGCCATCTCACAAAAAGATGAGGCTGTTATTTTAGGGTGTTATTAGAGACCAAAGCTTAAGATAAATCCCTAGAGACTGTGAAGCTCCTTGTTCATGTGCTGTAAGGCTTTGTTTGATCCTCTTCCTCACAATGCTCTGAACAGTCAGTCTGTACCACACACTTTAGCAAAACAAGAGGGCAAAAATATCTATAGGCTACTCCAGGTTGTGGGTTTGGAAATGTGAATGAATGGCTACCAATAAGAAGTGCTTACAAACTGACCTGGTCAATCCACAGCTTGCCCACAATGATGTTATGTACTGTGGAGGTGACCTTTCTCCACACATAGTGGTTCCCGCTGGAGTGGAACTGCAGGTGAATGACACCTGGGGAGGGACAGGGACATAAGGCTGTAAGTGAAATGATATATCATAGCTGCTTTGTTACCTGTGGTCTGCAACTGAAGACCTGACAAGTGTGCTAGATTATTGTTTGCTAAATCTGTTTTTAAATACAGTCAGTTCTACCTGCAGCCACTGAAAAATGTACTATCTAAGGCATTTATGCCCTGTGCACAGGAAATACATTTCCACCTAATCTAGTGCAGCCAAACCCTGGAAGATTGATTGTATTTCTCCATAAATGCTTCCACCTTGAAGATTTTTCTATTACATGGCAGCTCACAGCAGGTGTATGACAGGAAGTGAGAGAACTTAAATAAATTCCACTGCATTCACTGGCTGGACCTTCATCTATCAAATGCCTCATCTATTTGAGCCAAAAGACCCTTGCTCTCTGCCGTCCCACTGCAATAGAGAGCTCCCTTTATGCTCATACTTTATGTATGTGTCACAGGGATCATAAAACCCTCTTGATTCATTCTTATACAATTTCCTCTGCTTTAGATTGTGTGGGAGACAGATCGGTGCTTTTAAGTTGGATGTGGATTCCTTCTTAACTTAACTTTGTGCTGTGGCTTTACACTTTATATGATGGAATCTTTATGGAACATATAGTTTACATACCCAGAGGCATTATGGAGAGGTATTTTCCACGGAACTTGCTGGCAACAGTGATTTCCTGCCACAGGGTCCAGCCTCGTTGGGAAATCACATGATGTGCAGCTGCAGGGGGGTGATGGCTCACCTTAGAATGAAATACATAAAGGTAAATTAAATTGTTTCATATAAGCAGCAACCGCTTAATTTGTTTGGAGAACACACACCTTACTGTATCTATGTCCGTTTATACATCAAGTGCACACATGGGCCTCAGTGATAGTGTAAACAAAAAACTCCCTGTGGCTGCACCATTACCTGCTCACACAGCGAGCGGTAGCCAAACTCCTCCAGACGATCGAGCTCATAGGTCTCACCCAGGAGGGGGTTGAAGGGCTTGGCTGTCCGGTGGACCGTAGTGGAGTATGCTGAAACGGTGAAGGCAGCGACCAGGCACATCTGCTCCAGGGAGGACTCACAGCGCGCTGCCTTGTCCAGAAGCTCATGATACTCCAGGTCCTCAGTAAGACGCTGTAGCATTGATAGAGGCTCATTGAAGTTCACCTGAATGGAGAATAAGGAAAAAAAAAAAAGCTACCCTGTCAGCAAGAACGATCACCATGCCTCATACACTTACAGGCATAGGGATCTTGGAGAGTTCCTTGCCAATGCAGTTCTTCATAATGCTCCATAAATTGAGGGAGTAGTTGGGTTTGTCTGGGATATGAGTCCGCCTCTGTCTGCGGGGCTGCAGCTCCTTCCCTGACACATTGTTGTAGCTTGGAGACATCTGGGAATATGTCAGGGGAAAGGGATGGAGAATGGGGTGGTTGTATTTTAACTTTGTGTAAAAAAGAATATTCATTATATAAAAGTTTGAGAAATACATCCAACTTCATGGGCAGTTTGGCAGCATATCACCAGACACAGTGGCACAGCAAGGGAAAGACAGGAGGAGAGGGAACAGAAGACACAGATGTGTAAGAAAGAGAAGGTAGAGGACAGCAGATGTCTGAATGGTAATTAAGATTTAGTGGAATGATGCAGCTGTGCAGCTTTGGCACTACAGGGGTGACAGTCACACTACAAGAAACACAGAAAAAGCATTTTGTGTGTGTGTGTGTGTGTGTGTGTGTGTGTAAGAAAGGAGGACTGTGAGAAAAGCAAGTGAAGTTAGGTATATAAATAAACTGAGCTCTCCAGCAACACAAATGCATCTATATTGAAAGTACAAGAGTCAGTCCTATTAGTCAGACTTATTAGGAGAACAGATGTTTACGTGGTCGTCTTGGTTCCAGTCACCGGGCTGACCTCCACTTGCTCCACTCAAATTACTCTGAGATCGTCTGGAACAGAGTGAAAATAATTTTGTTAATGAGCACTGGGCACATATGTCCATTTCTTTATCTAGCCTTTACCCCCTGCACACACACACACACACGTGCGCGCATTATAAACACAATACACAAAATGGAGCAAAGAAATTGCTGGGTATTGCAGATGAATGCTGTGTAACAGCTTCCATCATTTTTAATGGCGCTACTGGAGTCAAGGGATATTTTGCAAGAGATGAGTCATAAAAATGATGGGGAGGAAGACACTAAAAGTACCCAAGACATTTTTAAAAAAGTAAAGAAAGATTGCAGCCCTGAAAAACAAGCAGATGCCAGAAAGAGGTCGACTCCAATGCAGCAAACAACTATGCTATAAAATGTTTTGAGAGGGCACAAACAAGGACAGAAAATTATTTGCTTTGCTGCAGGACAGCAGATACATATTAGGGTCCTATGTTATTTTTATCTACATAGCACAGAGTGAACATATCTGACATTTTTCTATGTGAAGGTTAAGTTGTCAGATCGCATCACAAGAGCCTTGCTCAGCTGTCAAATTCACTATGCACAGAAATGGAAAAGAAAGAAAGAAAAAACAACCTTCTTGCCTGTATCTGTCAATAAGGTGTCCAGCGGAGACTAACCTGTGCTGTGTGCTCTCAGTGGCAGTCACTGTTATAAATGCAGGGGAATCCTCCATGGCATCGAAGTACTCAGTATCCTCATCTTCATCGCTTGCCTCTTCTTTATGCGGCCTCTCACTCCCTTCAGTTGGGACACAAACATTTGTGAGTACATGCAGACAGCAGGCAGCCCTAGCAGAACTATCACATGCTGCTGAGTTTGTATTCAGCAGAGTTCGGGAGAGAGAAGCATATAATCACATACCCATGCCAATTAATCAAGGAATAATCAGCTTAGTAAAACTGGCACTGTTTGTGCTGTTTAACAAGCCTGAATGAAGCAAGTTCCTCACAACGTGCTTCTCATATTCAGTATTTATCCGAGTTTCAGTATTCAGTATGTTTAGTGATTTGTTATGTGCATAAACTGGAACTGGAACAAGGAAGCACAAATCCTTACATCAGGTGATTGCAGTGTTTTCTGATGGAAACTGATTATAATAAAAAAGGAGAGTAAACTATGACCTTCAAACAACTACCACTGTGAACAAAATTGTACTGTTTTATCAAATAATAGCTATAAGGACAACATAGTTTCTTGTCCTTATTCTTTTAAATTCTGCCTCTGTTAAATGTTAATATCGAATAATCCATCCTATGAATGTGTATTTAGTAAAAGATGTGATTTGCCTCAAACAGTGAGTCAACAAATAAAGCTGAACTGAGAGGTAATTCAAGTTTATATTTTATGTCTAGGGTTATATGTTTTTTTCACCATTCAAATACTTAAAGAAGAAAACACTCATCTCTCTGGTAAGCAGTTACCTTTATAGCCAACATTATACTGTGTAGCTGAGAAAATACTTTATTGTAATTTTGTAATGACAAATATCTGAAGAACTGGACAGAGCGTGGCAGAGCATCGCAGATCATAGTAGAGCAGGGAGAGAGAGTGCTGGGCAGAGCCGAGTGGATTGATTTGGAGTTTCATGCTAGCGCTACCTTAAGTTACATATTGTAGCGAAGGTGATGAGAATGACATTAGTTTTGCAGGTATTTCGTCTAAAAACAAAGTACTACAAGTAGGTAATCAAAAATGTTTGATTTAACGATTGGCAAAGTCATTAGAATTCATCCTCCATGGGATATGATAGTACCAAATGTCATGACAATCAACCCTAAATATCTCTAAATGTCTCTAGAGTAAATGTCAGAAGTGACCAAAGTGTATGTACAAAATGTTTCAATTCATCTAGCAGCTGTTGAGATATTTCATGTTGGTGGCACTAGATAAAAGGTCAGGTGATCACCAAATTAGTTAGGATTAATCCTCTGGGCTCCATGAATGTTTGCAGCAAATTTCAAAGCAATCCATCCAATAGCTGTCAAGATATTTAAGTCTGACCAAAGTAGTAAAGCGACTGAATGACAAAGTGATGCCACCCCTACACCCATGTCACTAGCATACTGAAAATTTCTCTAGTCCATGTTTATTGGTTTGTGTATTTATGTTTATGTGTGTGTGTTTGTGTCTTTTAGGAGTGGCTGGATTTGCGCTGCAGAGGTGTTCGCAATGCCAACGCCTACATCCTGGTGTATGACAGAGCTTTGAATATGTCAAAATGATCAGACAGCAGAGAGTGGAGCACAGGTACAGTATGGTCAACCACACACATTTAGCAAACATACAATCACTGACATGCAGTCACACTACTTCCTGTTTTTGTATTGAATGCCGTTTTAAGCTTTTATTTTACAAATGGCAGTGCTGCTATTTTTCTTGAGAATACAGTCTTACTAATTATTGGTAAGGTCATGGGGTCACTAAAATCACTAAAGTCTTTGTAAAAATGTGTGTGAGGTGCACGGTGAGGAGATTTGAAATTGTTAGAAGAGACCACAGGACATAGAGTGCAGTCCTCGGTAAAACTAGTTGCCATCTCTAACTTAACTATAATCCAGACCTTCTGACACAACTTCTTCTCCTTCCTCCACATGAAAAATGTCTGTAATATTGAGCCTGAGGTCACACGACTTTTATTCAGTAAAGTGAGGCTCACAGACAGTCAGTCTCACCCTTGTTGGTGGTAGGGGCACTAGGTGTGCTGGAAACAAGCGTGGGTGCTTCTCTCCACGCCCGCTCCAGGCTGTTATGCTGTTTGGCTAGCTGCTCAATAGTCTCCTCTAGGTGTGTACGCTGCTCTCGCTCATACTGCAGCGCCCGCTGCCACCTCCTACTGTGAGTCTCTGCTAGGTCCAGGAAGTCTCGACACGCCTGAGGGGGAACACATGCACACAAGTACATAAACACACAGAAAGCACTGAAAGTTTAATGAAATATTAAACAAATTCAATCTACAGTCTGAAAAAAATATCAACATCCTCAAAAAAATCTGTCGTTACTTTTCATTTGCTATGACTAAAAGCTCAGATTTTGGCACTAAAAATACTGCAGTGTCCTCAAATAACTCTTCTCCTCACATCTTTGAAAGGAAGGTCACTTTATTTGGTTGCTGTTCAAGTCTAAGTGATACTTTATTGAAAACAAAACCATTACAATCAGAAAAACTATATGAATGCTTTCATCTTTATTTAAGTCAACAGATAATACTACACAGAAAAAAAAATAGGATATCATTTTTCTGGTGTTTGACAACAATATAAGAAAATTGGGTTGGAAAAAGGTGTGAAGACATTTGTGCCAATCATTGTAACCAGGGCTCTCTCTCAAACTGCTTCAAACAATCATCAATATGTTAATTAGCCGTCTGTGCAGCATTTACAGGGTCTCCCTGCTGTGTCAAATATGCCTCGAAGCAAACATCGGTGAGTGATGAGCTGATTGCATAGCAGACTATATTTGAGTCAAGAGGGGGCAACATTGTTACTGCTTTGGTTTTTACTGTGGAGACAAAAGGTTACTTCAGATCAAACAAATATTATATGTCAGCACTTGTGGGCACTGCATCATGTGTCTGACATCTATGCCTCACTGTGAGCTCAAAGGTCAATGAACCTAAATAACACCTCACTGCTGACTGCTTGCATGATGAAAAGGTCATGTGACCGTCACTGAGCTGTCTGCACGCAGGCCCTCAGAGGAAGGGTAATCATTTTGAAACTGCTGTACACTGATAAAGTAATTTTGCGGTATTTTGTGGAGGCATGTTCTTTCCCATATGAGTGGAACAGCACATTATTTCATTCAGTGTTTTCAGCAAATATCTCTTTGGTCTCAGAGCCAGAGGGATGGTTGAGACTTTGTGTGAACCTCCTCGATAAACTTGTGGCTGCAGGCAGCGACCAGGACGGATGAATGTGTCACACAGCCCAGATCACCTCTGTTCCCTGGCTGGTGAGAGAGCAGCCACAAGGTGCAGGATGGCCTTTAGGCAGCAGGAACAGAAACACGGATGCGATAACGCCTTAAAATGGAATATCTACCCGTCTATTGAACAAATGGTTCTCTCTCACAGGCACACAATATTATACTGTCACTTAATATTTAAAAAGGTATCATTTTTTTGTAAAAATTTCAAAGCAATTTCTAAAAATCCCATCAGAATATATGCAGTATGTGTAATGAGCCTTTCATTTTACCAAGTAACTAAATTAATGCCTTCAAATATAAAAAATGTAATGTATTGTTCATTGTACCATTTTATATTGATAATATTTAATTTTAACCGAGTAAATATGTAACCATATTAAGTTTATTTGTTGTCTTGTAAAATATCATCACTGACATTTCCATGTTACATATGAGAGTCCAGATTTTCCAGTCTTGAACAGATTAAGTAGTAATGAACGCATGCAGTCAGGTAATTATTATACATATATATGAGATTATTTCTGGAGTGTTTTAGCTTCACTGGCAAAAGACCAAAAGCCTAGATATTATTGAATACATCAGTCTTTAAAAAATATATTTTCATGACTTAAACAAGAAAAGTCTAATTATTTTGCTCAAAGCACAGTATGGAGATCACCAGATGTCTAATCATTACTAGAATCATGTCCAGCCAGTCTCTTACCTTCAGGAGCCTTGTATCAAGTGTCTAAACATGAATGTCTGGGCCTCAGCTTAAATGTTAGATGGCCATGTGACACTGTGGTCCACTTCCTCAGACATAACCATGACATGAAACTCAGCATTCGCTTAAAGAAGTACGACAGTTCCACTTTTTTATGCTGAGTCTCTGGTACAAACACAGACTGCATGTGACATCCGGTGAGGGAAGACGGGCTCAAAAAATGAATGGGCACAGAGGAATGAATGTGTAATTAACAAATGCCAAATTGAAAGACGTAGTGAGAATGAGCAACGGTGTAAAGAATAAAATAATCTTGAGCAATACGTGATTAAATATACAAGCCTATAGTGGTAGGTATGTAAATACATGCATACACAATCGGACAAGAACTTGGACTCAATGACACATGTGAGAAGTTACATCACTGCTAAATGAACTAGAGTGCAACCCTCACCTCAGGCCAGGGTCAGATCACTAAGAGCATGCATTTGTGTATATTCCAGTTTCTTTGCAAAGGCTCATAAAAACTACATTTATATTTTAGAGCAAAGCACGTGTTTTTACAGTGGCTGAACCCACAGCAGCAGAAATCCAGATATGTTGCTTTCTACTTTAAGAGACCCATTTACAATACCAAAAATGACTACAGGGAGTTTGTAGTAGCACTTATTTTTCATTAGAAGCACATTCTAGGCAAACCCGATGGTGTTTTAATGAGGTGGGCCATCCGAGAAGCTCTATTTCACTGCATGTCCAGTAAGTTCCCACACCAATTTAAAATATGGATGACAGAAAGAAACAAGTGGCTCATCATTTCGAAAACCAGCCTTTCACTTAATTCAGTGCAATCTAGATTAAGACTTTTTTCTCATTACCCTATGGCTCTGGTCACTTAACAAGTACAATTAGCACATAGTTTAGAACTAATAATTTCTCACTGCTTAATTTCAAACTAAATCTTATTAAGGTAAAAGAAAATACTAGCAGTTCAACCACAGCTAAGTCTGACTAAATTATTTTATACCCATCAACCAGATAAGAAACAGCAAAATCAGTCAAACATGCATTATAGGCAAAAAAAGGGCGTCTCCAACCCCACTACGAAGTTATCAACAGTTCAATGCCACAGAGAGAATCAGGAAGAAAGACAAACCTTGTATGATTGCCTGGCCTTAGTCAGAGCAGGTCTGTCTGTCTGTCTGTCTGTCTAACTGAGGTCCAGAAGGCTCTGACATTCCTCGTCTAGCATGAATGTGTGATGGCGTTCGTGGGATGGGGTGGGGGTGGGTTGCTATTCCTGTCGCCTCCACCCACTATTATATCTAGTATATCTCCTTTAGGACCGCAACCCTCCCTGAACTCTTGTCCACTACTAACATACTATAAAGCCAATGGAATTTACCATTGAGGAGAGCAGAGCAGGGCCAGAAACATTACACAGCTTCTTATGCTAGTAATCCGATAAGGCACATCTAACATAGTGGTAACTGAAAACCTGGTCATGTTGATTGTCGTGTTATGTTAAATCTAGCAGACAAACTAACTGCGGTTTAGGGCAAACTGCAATATGTTATTCTGAAAGATTCTGTTGCTACCACTAGACTCAACTTCAAACAAAAAACACAGCAAACCACCATCAGCACTGCAGTTAGACTACCATCTTATTTCTTGACCATAATTTTAAAGCATTAAGTTAGAGACAGTTATGTTTAAGGTTAAACAGGATCTGTTGCGGTGTAAAACTCCTTGTCTAAATGTGCAGCCTCTGTCCCTGCAGCTCAGTGGCTCTCATGCACCACACTGTGAAGCGATCTCCTCTCTCATAACTCATTAGGACATTACAGACAACTGGCATCCCTGTCACATTCATCCTGCAGAAGCATGCAGGAAGCAGATCATTCTCTGCTCACTACTTCTGCGTTCTGTACCCTGGTTTGTCCCAGATACTTACATTGATCATAGCATTGGAAGTGATGCGGAAGAGGGTGGCTCGCTCGTTGACTGCTTTGATCTTCTCTCCTCCTTCCACAGGGACTTTCAGAGCCTCAAGTTCGCTCAGGGAACGCTGTAGAGCCGCCCCATGCTTGGCAATGAGGTCATTGCATGTGCTGAGATCATCGAGCTTGCTGACGAGTATCTTCAGGGTGCCCTGAATCTCACTGCGGTCTGACTGGGATGTGGGCTCCTCATCCCCCGAGTCATCTGTAAAGGAAAGGTCAAAGGTCATACAAACTATCTTGATCAAAATGGCACAGAACTGGGAATGTACTGTACTTTATTTATTTAGTAAGATTTCAACACATTCAGTTGCCCTGATGCTAAAATTGAGCCCTTTAATATTAATACCTGTATTTCCAATTAGAGATGTACTGACTTGTCTTTCACTATGGTGAACAAATACCCACACTCTCCGTTGCTCAGTGACCTCCACTGATAAACATAGTGTTAAACTGCCACAGCGCCAACACTCTGTTTACTTATTTTGGTGTTTAGGTGATATTCATTAAATGAGAAGATTTATAAAAGACCAAAAAAATGTTTAAATAACAAAAGCTACCTAGTCACCATGACAACAAACTATTCAACAATTGCTTGTTCCAGTGCTGTAGGTTTTGTTAACTGAACGCCATTAGTGTGATTTAATAAACAACCTCCCGCGACACACAAATACACCCAAGAAACAGTGACACACTACATGACTGCTCTGACTGCAAGCAAATATTCTTGGAAACTTATCAGCTGCAAACTGTATCAGGAGATGTGCATATGGCTATCTTGTTCACACATGCGCCTTTGCTGTAGCAACTGCCTTTCTGTATGATAACACTAAAGACAGGTTACTCAAGGTTAAACAGCATCTGCCCAGAAAGGTTAAACAGAGCACAGAAGAACAGTGCTGCAGCGTCAGCTCTGTTACACACGCACACTGCAACCACAAGCACGTCTCCATAAACAGCCCACTAAGGAAAAATTCACAAATAAAGCAGAACTGCACACTTTCTGAACTGAAGTGGATTTATACACAGCTTTCTAGCAGAGTACATTTTATTATGTAGGTCTTTTTTTTAAATAGGAAAACTCCTGGGAAGACCTGTGTTAGATTTAGAAACATTTGCACACCTGTGTGTCTGATCTGAATTCACACAGAATGATATTTTCCTAGACGAACTTTATCTGTATTTCTATTTTAATAAATGAAGCTAACAAAACAAGCCCATTATGACACATTCTGGCTTGTATAAAAGCAGTAACATCCCACCAACCATACAACAGGAATGACAAACTATTACTGCTAATGAAACAAAACAAAAAAAACAAATGACAAAGATGACGATGGAGGTGCAGGAGGAGGACATGGAAAAAAGGACACTGTATATCTCTACATGGAAAATATATTTGTTATGCTTCCGGTGTAGAGAAAACGTCTCTCTACAATCTACCCTGTTAAACCTCTAATGCCCTACAAAGTGCTGTTCTGTTGCTTTCTGCACCTTTTGGTGTAGAGCACGCTTTGTCACACGCTATGTAGCTGGTAGGAGAGACTGTTACGTTCTTGGAGAGGCAGCACTACATTCAACACCTTTTCGTAAGACGATGGTGGCTACATGTCACCTGAGACTATCACCTCTGTAAAGCCAATTTACACAGCGCACGCACAACATTGCTCTTTGCCTGAGGAATGCTGGGAGTAGTCTCAGGACTACATTATGTAACAGCAGAGGTCATATTTAACTGTGACCTTTGTTCAGTGAAACATCCGGCTCCACTGAGAAACAAGCAGCATGGAGACAAAAACACGTAGGATTCATCCTCAAGTGGAGTTGGAGACTAACATGCAAAAACACTCATTCATTCAATCAATTTCTACCGCTTAGTCCCTGAACGGGGTCACGGGCAAAAACACTCAAATGTTCTCAAAATCTTTTTGTTTTTTTTTACGTAAACTGAATACTGTGAACAAGTTAATTTCTAATCCTATTGCAGAATTTATCTTTTAGAAGCTTTAAATTTTAGTTGTTGACTTACTAGTCAAGGCAAACATGACAGTATCAAGAGTAAACCCTATAAGATACTTTGAGGCCAAACCCAATTTAAATATTTGTTTTAAAATTTTTATAACTAAATACTGCATATCCACAGTTTAACATAAACACATACAGTAATATAAATAGTTCTGAAAGCTTAAATTTGGTCAAAGAACAGCAAAAGGTTTGGTGGCTCAGTGACCCAGACTGAAATATACAACGATTAGATGGACTGCTATGAATGTTCATACAGGCAGTAAGCACTGTAGCATGTGCAGGGGACTCTCCTGTCGGAAAATGATATTCCACTAAACACTGTATACTGATGCCACTCAGTGTGGAGACAGATATAGCACTACAGGGATGTTTTTAAAAGATGGCACAAATTTGCATCTGCGTTTACAAGAACAATCATCAGGCTCCACCCGGTACATATTTGATGCAGTTTGAGATATAGGATACAGAACATAGTCAGGAGCAATGGTGGAAAGGTAACTGCTGATTTCTCTGAGAAAAGCATATTCTCCAGGATACAGAATTTAAAGAGTAAAAACAGAATGGGTTCAATGAGATTCTGACAGAGTACAATGAGTGTAGTGAGGAAGAGAGAGCAAGCTTCCTCACAGTCTATTGTTTATTTTGTGGTTTGCATTTTATTGATGGTATGGCACATCAAACCTATTGTACAACACCATGTCCAAATGGAAAAGATTTGTGTTTGGAAATGACAGAGTAGGCAGCAAATGGGGTACAGAGTCAGTCAGTTGTGAGGGTGGAGACAACAATGGTAATGAGAGACGACAAGAGTTGTATGCAAAGTTGTACAGGAACATGGACAGGAAAAGAGTGGCAAGCCTGTCCAGTGCAGAACCTTTCACACCGTTCCCATTGCTCTCTTTAAAGGCAGCTGGGCTTATGTCAGATTCCACGATGCTGCAGGTCTGCACTTCCTCTGCAGCAATCTCACTGCATTCAAAGCTGTGCACAGGGCAGAGATCGAGCTGTGAACAATGACATTCTTGTCTCTTATTTTCTTGCAGGTTGCATTATCAATCTCCTATGGTGTGCTCTTTCAAATAAAGTATGTGCTTGCCATGAATGAAAATTATAATTAGTATGTAAGGACCTTGGTTATAAGCAGCACATAATGCATCCTGTCATCAGGCTTCTTCAAAATCCATGATGTGTATCAGGATGTAGCAGATGAAAAAGCAAATGATTACTGACCCCTAGTACACTCCTCAGTGAAATCAAACCAAAAAATGAGACAACTTTCTGTTTGGATGGAAACTAAGGTGCCTAAATAGCAAAGTCACCACTAACCGACATGCACTAACCTCCGCATCACAACCACATTTGAGAGTGTGAAATTACAGAGAGGGACCTGGATAGTTTTAGGTAACATTTATTTATAGGGACAGTAGGTGATATTAGACATTTTAGAGGTGCTGTAAGGGGAAAAAAGAGGCATGGAGAGCATTTACAGTAAAACATTTAAATACTAGTGTATTCATACAAGCTAGTGATTTTTTTTTTTTAAATCTAAAATGACATGTAGACATGGGACATTTGAAGCTAAACTATGTGAAGACTTTGCAGCACTGCAGTGAAGACTTGGTCATATTATTCACCCTCATTCTGCCAATGAGTTCAGCAGCTCTAAGCAATGTCACTTAAAAATAATCTGTCACATGAACCAAGGCATATTTGTGTTTTGAGACCCTGCTTACAGCACATCACCTGCAAAACTATTTTAGAAAATACATACGGTAGTTGTAAACTGGAGGAACACATACTTTGACTATTGGTACTACAGTGTAGACAGCTGGTAGCTACAAAGAGAAACCAGGACACAAAGGCTTCTTCGATCTAATAATATGCCACAGATAACTGAGCCCGATCCATATAGAATCGATAAAATGTCAAGGTCTACTGGACAAGTTTGAATACTGGAGATGAACACACTTTAAGACGTTTAAACATATTTTGTCAACTGTATATCACACAGACCCAGAATAAAAAGTGAATACTGGGCTTTACATTAAACCTATACCAGTAAATTGCCCATCTACAGTATTTTGTCGGTGCATCAGCTCGACCCCTCACATCTCCAACAGATGTGGATGGATGGCTCTCAGTAGCAAAGTCAATACCACGAGGAAAGGCCAGGAGCCCATTACCACTCCAGTCATGCATCAAGGGCGGACTACCTTCCCCCACAGTCTACCACCTCAGACAACACCCTGCATCAATATATATGCAAGTGTTTCCAGTTCCTGCCATGCCTATATAATACCCTTCTCCTCAGAAGTTGTATTTCAAGCAAATATCTCAGTTTGAAGCAAGCTGAGTGTATTTAGTGGCAGCATTTCAAAATATAAATACATGACAGCCTTCCTCCTTAGCACCTTAGCTCCTTCCTTGTTGTCCTTCTCAGCACAAAATAGCGAGGGAGAGGGAAATCACAGGTGATGGGAGGATGCAATTGGGAGAGCAGCACTATGCTATCCCATATCCAGGACTTGTCTCTGTGCTCATCCCTGAGGACAGGCTGTCAAATCAGTGGAGCCAGGCCTCCAGGTGACAAAACATCGCCATGTGGCAGAGAGACGTGCACATCAAGCAGCCGAGCACATGGGAGAAGTGTGCTGCACCTCTGGGTTAAAGATGCTTTTTAAAAATAACTAGGTGATGTGCCTATAAAAAAGCAAATGTAAGCAGGTGTTATTTCGCAAGAGCAGGACAACAAATTAATGTTGTTGGTGAACACTTGAATCAACGTTGCATCCATCCATTCATTATCTATACTGGTTATTCAGGAAGAGGGTGCCTGGGCGGGTGTAGCCAATCCCAGCTGACATTGGGTGAGAGGCGGGGTACACTCTGGACAGGTCACCAGTCTATCACAGGGCTGACACTTAGAGGCAGACAACTACACACACACCCCCACACTCATTCCTACTGGAAATTTAGAGTCACCAGTCAACCTAAGCTGCATGTCTTTGTACTGTGGGGGGAAGCCGGAGTACCCGGAGAGAACCCATGCAGGCACAGAGAGAACATGCAAATTAGAAACACAGGAACGCCCCAGGGCAGCCGGGGCTCAAACCTAGGACCTTCTTGCTGTGAGGCGACAGTGCTAACCACTGTTCCTGAATTAGTAGTATATATATATATATTTAATTTCTAGGAGACAGGGATGTGTAAATTGTATCTTTAAAAAAATTTAAAATGTTTAGTTTCTGCTGAAAAATTTAAGTTTGTCTATATTGCAAGACCACTGTATTAGACTGCATTAGATTTAGGGAGATAGGCAGCAGGTTAAACTCAGCAACACGGAGCTCAGCTCTCTACATGTGAATGAGAAACTGTGCAGTGAAACTCATCACTGTCCCCAAAGCTCTGCAGTACAGCTCTGGCAGTGTATCCAATTGGACAGGCACAGAAAGCAGCAAACAAAAAGAAAAGATAAGCAGGAAACAGCAGCAACTAAGGAGTGAGCTTTAATTCAGAAATATTTTATAATGTGTTTGATTTGATTTGATTTGATTTATTCTTTCAAGCATGTAAAGACAGTTGATATGACAACACACATAATTTTACACATATTCAACAAATGCTAATCCAATATCAATTTGCTTATACCTAGTACATGCTTGAATGGAGTAGGAAGAAGTCAGACTTATCCAGTCCTACCCCATGACATCATCTTACCATCGTTGGTTTGCAAGCAGTATCTCTACATAAATAATTCTCTTCTACACCACACAAGTAATATACTAACGAATTATTACAAAGTGTTAACATTCATACACCACACCCACAATGTTCCATCTGGTTAATCATTAAGCCTGTTCTTGCATATATCTTGATTGACACATACCTTTATATTTATGTTTAAACTCGTCAATTCTATTACTATTTTTTATGTCCACACTTAAATTATTCCATAGTTTTACCCCACTTATGGAAATACAAAATCTTTTTTTGGTTGTACGTATAGCATGAATTTTATAATTTAACTGACCCCTTAAATTGTATCCCCCTTCCCTTTCATTAAATAGTTTTTGAATTCCACCAGGTAATAAATTGTTCCTGGCTTTATACATAAACACGGCAGTCTTATATCCCACTAAATCAAAAAATTTTAACAATTTCAAAAACTTTAACAATTAGACAAGAAGATAAATGTACAGACTACTCAGTCCTAAACTGGAGATTTATATTCTAGTATAATGAGTGTTCCCAGCTGGTGAATCAAACCTTTGGAAAATGTCTCCCGGTTACTGCCCAACTCATACAGTTTGAAGGTTGAAGTCATTAATTATCCTATAACCTCAGAATACTAGCAGAGCTCATCTACACAAGTCTGGTCACTGTGGCAGGATTTCCAGGATATTTACTGCAGTATTACAAAGACTGTTACTGTAGAGAGACAATGGATCACAAGCTAAATGTGAAGTCAGGCTTTAGAATCTGAAATAGTCTTCAGTGATCGCTTCATTGTCTGATATGCACTATATTTAGTTTTCATTGAAAGACAATGAGCTCAATGAAAACCCATGCATACAAAACCAGTATAGCAAATATATTAACTAAATGCATGTTCACACAAAAGCTTTACTTTAAATGCCTGCAAACAGTTGGTTAGGCAGTGAAGTGGAAGGTTTGTGGACCGTTGCCTTCCATCCATCCATCCATCCATCCATTTTGCTCCGCTTATCCGGGACCGGGTCGCGGGGGCAGCAGTCTAACGAAAGATGCCCAGACTTCCCTCTCTGCAGACACTTCCTCCAGCTCCTCAGGGGGAATGCCAAGGTGTTCCCAGGCCAGCCAAGAGATATAGTCCTTCCAGCATGTCCTGGGTCTTCCCCGGGGCCTCCTCCCAGTGGGACATGCCCGGAACACCTCCCTAGGAAGGCACCCAGGAGGCATCCGAAACAGATGCCCGAACTACTTTCTCTCGATGTGGGGGAGCAGCGGTTCTACTCGGAGCTCCTCCCGGGCGACTGAGCTCCTCACCCTATCTCTAAGGGTGCACCCGGCCACCCTGCAAAGGAAGCTCATTTCAGCTGCCTGTATCTGGGATCTTGCCCTTTCGGTCATGACCCAAAGCTCATGACCATAGGTGAGAGTCGGAATGTAGATCGACCAGTAAATTGAGAGCTTTGCCAAAGTGGCCGGACCAAGCGTCAAAGCGCAACCTGTTTCGCCAAAGTTCGTCTATTATCATCTATCTGACACTGTGAAAACGCGAGGCTATGCT
>NW_018127936.1:2647262-2659020 GCF_001952655.1 Monopterus albus
GGGCCTTTTCCAGCACCCCTCCCAGGGACTCCAAGAAGGCCGGGTACTCTACACTGCCATTCGGCCCGTAGGCACAAACAGCAGTGAGAGACCTATCCCCGACCCGAAGGCGCAGGGAAGCGACCCTCTCGTTCACTGGGGTAAACTCATGGCAGCTAAGCTGGGGAGCTATGAGCAAGCCCACACCAGCCCGCCGCCTCTCACCGTGGGCAACTCCAGAGTAGTAGAGAGTGGTGGTCAAAGGTCAAGGTCACTGTGTCCTCAAGCCCATCCCATTCCTGTCAACTGGCTGGTGGAGGCATACAATCACGATGGTGTAACTCTAGTTTATATTGTAATGCTATATGTGACTAGTCACAGAGGATTTTATCTATATTGTACACAACTTAGCCAGTTAGTGGTTGGCAAGGTTGACAAGCATTTCAATCTCCTATTTGACAGGACATGCCTGCTATGAATAAGAATTCATTAGATGAGCTATTGTTATGGCCTTTCATTGAACACCCTGATAATGTGGAAAGAATTAGCAAAATCATAACCCATGAGTGAGTAACCCTGGGTCACAGTGAAACTGTGCTGTCATGCTAATTGTCCAGGTGCCAGCGCTGTCGCATAATGAGCCATGAAGGTAACCATCAAACCAGAGTAGAGGTGACTGCAGAGGCAGCTCCAAAGTACTGTTAAGTTATGTACATTGATATTTGAAAAATTATAAGTGATGAGCACGCAGCGGGAGCACCAGAGGGTGACCCTATGCTCTGACCCATCTTAGAAAATACATACGGTAGAGACTATGTGCATTTGTAAGTAGAGGGGGATGAAAGTAAAATGCCAACTGTCTGGCAAAGTTTTCATCCTCTTTATTTCACAGGAACAGTCTCAGAGCAGAAACACAGATGTACTTCATTAGAAACTGATTATCAAACTGACGTCGAATCTCAATCATCAGTGCAGCTCCAGAGCATGTTTTACCACTCAAAATAAGTCTGTTCATCGTAGCAGCCTGAGTGCACCAAGAACTTTCCACTGGGTACAAGAACATTTCACTGACTAGTTCCCTCTGCAAAGTCATAAACATGACATGTTCATGGTCAAACACTGAGACGTCTATTAAAAAATAGATAACAATGTATATGAGATCTATAAACTCTGGTACAAGGGCAAAAGTATAGGCACTGTCTGGGAGGAATAAGGTACAGGAGACATCGTCTGATGAGACTATAGAGTAGATATAAGCCCACTGGACCTTCACTGCTGCATGATTTTAATTTAATTGCACAGAGGTCACAAAATACGTCAGAGGCTTAAAAGATTGCGATCAGTTTAGAAAATCATTCTTACATTAAGGAATAACTGTCTCTCATAGCTTTCTTCTGCTACTTTCGGCTTCTGTTTTTCACGGTTCCCAAAGCCTGCCAAAAACTGGAGTAGTGCCTTCACGACAATGACAATGACATGGCTGTTAATCAGATTACGCATTAATGAGCTAAAGTATTGGCGTGAGCCACCGCTCAACTATTATGACACTCCAAGTAATTTATATTAAACTATGCTCTACCAAAAACCAGCCTTTATCTTGACTGGTAGCAACTACAGGCTGCTTTTGTGGCTTGATCATGACTGAAGGTTAATTTACAGTAAATCATCATAATTTACTTTATCTATGTATGGACACAATAAGTGGGTCTAAAAAGGATATTCATAATCACCTTTATTGGCCAAGTACGTTACACACAAGGAATTTGTTTCCGGTACAGAACCGAGGCAGACATCTGCGGCGCAACTCAACCAATGGCTCTAACCATCAGGTGCAACGGGGGGGTTCAGTGTCTTGCCCAAGGACACTTCGACATGTGGACTGCAGGCACCGAGATTCAAACCTTCAACCTTCCGGTTGGGAGATGTCTGCTCTACCCACCGCACCACTGTCGCCTCCCCAGAAAAAAGTTATTGTGAAATCTTTTCATAACAGCACCAGACTCTTGGTCACATCCAGCTTACAAGTAAATAATATTTTTAAATGTCCATTAATTTAAACCAGGGGTCTCCAGCCTTTATTCATGTAACATATCAAAATACTGCTTTCCAATCCACACCAGCTGAGAGAGCTGCATTTTGTATTAAAAACATTTTACACAGGACATACTCATAAATGCTTTTTATCTGTCCCATTATGTTGTGACATTATAAGAGAACAACCAGCACCAGTTTGTCCTTGGAAGGTTTCAGTTTATTGACTATTTGATCACTGTTCAGAGCTGTGCTGTACTGACACATGTTCTTTGTCTAACTTCCTCTCAACATTCATCTTGAGGATAAAATGCAGAAGCCTTACCCTGGAAAGTCTTGAAACAACATGGCCTACACTACCTATGCCAAACTCATTTCAGTGAACAAAAAGGAAACATGAGGAGACAGAGCCCAGGGCTTAAGCGCACAGCTGTTCAACTTAACACTCTCCAACCATGTCATAGCCAAGAAAATGAGAGAGGTGGATAGACAGTGTTTTCATGGTTCCTCCAAAGGTAACAACATATACAGACATACGGTATACAGATAGTACAGTATAGGATGTTATTAATCTGCACTGAGCAGTAATAGTAATACTGACTGACACTGACTGACCTTTACTCTTTGTTATGCTGGCTAGTGAGTGAACAGGGCAAGAATCCTGGATATCTGTAGTACTTACTCACTGTCCTCCTCACTCCATTACATGAACGCATTAAACTTGTCCTGTCCACACAAAGACAGGTTCTAGGACCCTGAGATATACAGCATGTCACATGTCACAGTTTTGGTGGTGCAGTAGACTCTCACCAAGTATTATGCGTACACTGATGAACATTTCCAACATAACACATAGGCTTTGCAGGCTCAGACTCATCCATATGCAAATGTGTGGTGGAGCAGGCGCAAAGGAGAGAGAGGAAATGAGTAAGTGAGAACGGTGCAGGAGAAAGGGGGGGAAGCTGCATGCAGTGAGGTGTGCAGGAGAGAGGACACACTGCTCTTGCTGCAGCATGAGGCACTGCAATGTTGAAGGAGGTTGCAGAAGACGCAGTGACAGAAGACAAATGCAACAGAGAGGAAAATGGATGAAGGAATGACAGCTACCTTTGAGACAGACGATTGGGAGGAGATGGTGGAATGAGGAAGGTCTTGTCGTTGGACAGATGGAGATGAGTGTGACAGCTCTGTGGTCTTGTGCCATAGCTTTAGCCATAGCTGTACTGACCCTGGTTGAGTTTACTCAGGCAGCCAGAGGTGCAGAGGGAGCGGACCGTCCTTGGCTCCCAGCAGCTCCGGCCCTTCATCCCACTCTCTGCAGGCCTAATCCCACTCCATGTTCCCTGAGATGCAACACTGACCCTGGGCTGCTACATAATCCCACTGAGAAGGGGCGCACACACATACTTACAGTTCACACAGGCGATAATATTGGGAGCGATGAAGGAGCTCCCTCTTATAATTCCTATCTCCTCTCCTGCATTGCTTCCCTTTCTTCCAGAAACACACACACACACAGTCTCTCGGGATGCACACATTCACAAAGCTCGGCACATTTACAATTCTTCTCCACATGCTTCTCTCAGTGCAGTCTAGACTGGAGAGAGGAGGAGAGGGAGGGAGTGAGTGAGTGAGCGAAGCAGAGAGGAGACAGGACTCGGCAGCCAGCAGTCATCTGCACAACTAAGACCAGAATGCACTGCTTCCTCACCCTTTACCCTGTCTCATGCTTTTGTAACCTGATGGGAAAAGTCAACAATTTCAGGAAAGCTACCTGACCAAGATTGGTATTAAGTAAAAGCTGTGTGGCTTCAAAAATGGCAACATGAGGAGCTCCCTGTCAGTATGATAACACAGGAGGGATGAAAATATTTCAGATTAAGTTACAACAGATTAACTCAGAGTGCTAACAGACCAAGAGCAAAAGGTAAAACGTATCTAGGGCTGACAGACCACCTCAAATCGGACCTCTATCACTGTAGATAGCCATGGGCTCACTCACGCCCATGTAAAAGCAGGTGATGGTTTTAATTTCAATCTTATTGCCAGTGTACATAACAAACAGTGCTGTAACTCAGAGTCACCTTGGACCCTTGAACCATTCAACCTTCCCTACAAATAAATGAGGGTGAACATGCATGTTACACCAATTCCAGGTAGGACTGGCTAGTTAAAGTATTCAGTATACTGTATTATTTATATACTTTCATCAGAATCGCATCACAATGTACAGTATGAGCAAGCTCTAATAAAAAAAATCTATATCTATTATTTTATTATTTAGTGTTTGATAAATTCTCATGCAATACATAACAATGGAAGGCAGTTGTTTGGTTCGAAAGTCTGTTTCATTCTTTTAAAATGTCTGTGATTGTAGGTGATGACTGTGGATGCTCAATAAAGCATGAAACTCAAGCAAATTCTAACTTTACCTTCATAGCTTCTTTTTTTAGCTACAGTAAATTCAACCATACAAAGAGAGCTAAATATGGCTGGTGAAAAACAGCAGGCTTTCAGATGTAACTACTCATTATAGTATATACAGACAGGAGATAAATTAAAGGAGAAACATTTACTGTATAAAGGCGTGGTCTCTTTCAGGATGACAATGCCCCCATCCATAGGGCTCAAGGGGTCACTGAATGACATGATGAGTATGAAAATGATGCAAATCATATGCTCTGGGCTTCGCAGTCACCAGATCTCAAATCATAAGTTTTTAACTGAATGGTAGACAAAAGTGTGCCTTTCCTGAAAGTTTAACTATGGAGTTTCTGTTCATATATACTGTATATATAAACAGAAATTCAGCTCCACATTTCCAGGTTTGTGACTGGAGGGGAAACCGCTGGAAAACAAAGAGGAATGGGAGCATTTAAAGAGCGTGACTTGCGGTCTCATTAAGCCAATTACTGCATTAAAACCCAGCAACCAAAACGCTCCACACAGCCTGAATGCACAAACACTGAATTCACTGAAACCAGTCAAACCAAAAAAAGATGACATTTTACAAGTCATATTCTGAGTCTGAGATATGTTAAAACACCAGACTGTGTCAACTGCTGCAGCAGTAGCTAGATGTTACTAATCCATACCAAAAGACCATATTATGCTCGACACTGTGCTGCCTGACAGTCACTGAGGCAACAAAAGACCACTTGTATGGAAGAACCACAATGAAAAAAATGGACTTAGTGAAATACAAGCTGACACTGAGATCTCCTAATGGACTGATGCTCCCCCTTTGGCGATAATAACTGGTTTATCCAAAGGAGGTGGAACCTCTTTAATTAACCGCAAATGTAAAAGTTAAAAGTAATTGCTTCCTGCGTCAGCCTGTGCTGGCTTAAAATAAGAGGACTGTTCATCAGTTTGATCCCTTAGTAATCACCAACACACATCCCATATGAATACCCCACATGGCAGAATGAAATTACATCTGATTTTCAATAGGGGTATGAATCATCCAGCCCTTATCACTTAGTCATCACTGACAGATAAGCTCATGTTGAGGTAGCATCTCTACAGAGCTGTATCCTTCAATCTTTGATGTTTGAGGAGTCTTGACACACTCCCTGCATGTGTCTTAAAGCATGCTGCAGTAATGGCAGACTAAAATTTTTTTTCCCTTACTCATTTACAAATGCAAATACTGTTGACTGTATATACCGGGGTGGCCAATCCCAGTCCTTGGGAGCCGCTGCTCTGCTTGTTTTTCAACTACCCCTGCCCTATCCACTGCAGAATACCTGAATCAGGTGTGTTCAGTCAATCAGAAGCTGGAAAATACCAATTCACTTTGTCTTTCCTCACTCCACCTTCATCTAAAATGGTTTGTTTCATTTGTTTTCAAGACAGTTTGAAGTCCACGTTGTTGCCATGCATACATGTCATTACCTAGGACACTTAAATTACCTCTTTCATAGAAAATATTATCTTATACTATAGGTTCGCATGCAGTACATTGACTGTAAACATCCTTACAGTTTTAAAAGCAACTATTTCTATGTTATTTGTTGAGTATTTTTTCTGTGTAGTAGAAGCAAGATGAAGAGCAGACCACATAAAAAAAAACAAAAAAACAATACTGTTCCCTACCTACACCAATCTTCACTGACTGAGCAACATCTTCTCCACAACTCCAACATTCCTTATCATCAATCTGAACCTGCCCCCACTGGAACTCCTGAAAAAGCCCATCTGTAGGCGCTCACAAAAAATAAATGCTGTTTCATGAAACGATGCAGACAATGCCAGGAACCACAGAGGCACAACAATGCTGCCTAATGCACAACCACAAGTGTGAATCCATTTCCCTGTCTTTTCCTAGAGTAATCTACATGATCAGGAAGAGTCTGGAAACCCCAGACCATACCCCTTTCAATGTACAGTAATACTGTAGCTTCATGTTTAATGCACAGAACCAAAGCTTGGCTGAAAGGAATACTTCATTAAAAAATTATGACATTTCTTTGCCCCCTCACTGCCCTTAGTGTTAATGCCAGATGGACAAGTTTAAACTCATAAAGTTGACAGAAAGTTGGCACTTCCAACAGTGACGGCCTTTAAATAACAGCAAAACAATACCGAACCCACTGTGTTTGACCGGGGTACTGTGAGAAAACACTCCGATCCAACTATGGAAAAAAGAGCAGCTTCACCTGACCAGTGAAAGAGGTGTCATGGCACAGAAACTGACTAATAGGAAGAAAATAGAAAACTAAACCACTATTATCCTAGCTGACTACCTTGTGCAACAATTAACCAATGTATAATTTAATGATCTGCCTGCATCAGCGTTCTCAGTTTCTCCTCTGCTGATAAAGCAGAAAGACTACATAGTATGCTGACTGGAACACAATGCGAGCTTAATAATAACAACTTTCACGCAGCATACAGCAGGTCAATGTACACTGAAATCATAGAGAGCAGAACAATCCCAGCACAGCAATGATCAGCACAATAACATCAGTCATGTAGTGTGGATTCTGTAGTACAGCACTTCAACAAAACTGTCCACTGACTGTATGGAACTATAGCATCCTCAGAGAGAAATCAGCTAACAAGGGTAAAATTTCTACAGATACACTCAAATGTTTTTAATTTAGCTGGCACTGTTTGTCCAGGGTGGTTTCAAACATAAACAGAAGAGAGAGGGGGCAAAAAAGTGAGCATTTACACGCAGGAGACAAAATCCAACTTTAAGTAAAACAAAAAAAGCCAAAGTAGAAACTGTTTAAATTCCGTTGTTTAAAATATACTGTAAGAAAAACAGCAAACACAGATGCAACAGAGAGAGCAAAAAGCAAATCAGGCCAGTGAGAGAGGAAGCAGGTGGCATGTAGCTCCAAGATCGATCTGTTGACATGGCCAACAGCATCGGGAGGGACGTGCAGGTCACTGAGGGAGCGTGAGCCCAGAAGGTCACATCCATTATGAGACAGCAAAAGTTTTGTTTCACAAAGACACTTCCCTGCTATATTCACAGGAGATTCCAGAGGCAGAAAAGGGAGAGAGAAGTTAAATATGGCTGATAAACACGAAAACCAAAAAGAGAGACAGAAATGCACTGAAACCATTATTTTTGGCTGGTTGACCACCTGGACAGCCACAGTGTTTATGGCCTCTGTGAAGAGCTCAGCTTCATCTGGCCACCAGTATTTGTTGTGTTACAAGAAAAAAAAACCTGACTCTGATCCGTCTCTTTGGCTCCATCTCACTTGCCATCAGGGACTTAGCTGATCTAGCAAATCGGCCTCGCATTTACATCCAAGACAAACAAGGACATGCAATTCGATATGCAAGCCCTGCAGAACTAATGGATGAGGAAGACAAGCATGCCATCGGTCATTTCATAACATCCTTTCATGAGCTCACAAGGTAACACACCACACTACAGGCAGCTGCAGAATAATTCAAAACACAAATATTTATTATACATTGTCACAAGATAAAATTACTGACAATGCTTATTTGCAGTTTGCAATAAAATACTTTAAGATGCAGTTTTTTGCTTTTACACACTTTAAGACAATAGGTGTGACAACTGTCCTTAACAGTCAAGAGTGTGTGTAACAGACTCATTTTATAGAATCATTAGAAAACATGTTTCACTTTATTAGTAAATGTTGTGAGTCATGCATTTATTGATGCATTCATTTTGTGAAGAGGAAACTACATTGTACATATTTTCTGAATGTATTGCCACACAGACTGGTGAAACAAACATGACATAATCTGTCCTCCTATCTCGTGCCCGACTCAGAGAGACTTCAAAATGTATACAAAACAGCAAGCAATATATAGCAATAAATGAAATCAATTTTCTATTTACTTCATAGGTTACTTCCTTATTTCTTACATTTGTAAAAGTTTCTCTTCTCAGTTTGCTTTAACAGTTTCAGTAGCGGTTTCTACTGTACAGTATGTAGCTTCTCTGTAACACTGAAACCTCAGCTACTTCTGATCTATCAACTGTAAATCAGCCTAAATACACTGATGACATGGTACAAAAATCATCGACGCCTAATCATCTACACCAGATACATATTTATGCTTCCAAATACATACAAACATTCCAGAGGACAACACAAATGGAAGAATAGTCATGTACTTACAAGACAAAGACAGCCTTATCCTGTTTTCCCCCCAGACTTTGCAGAACAATAGCAATGTTGTAAGCGAAAGAAACGGGTGAGAGTTGGAGGAAAGCAGAAGGTCATTCCATTCAGAACTGAGACCCTGTTGGATGAAAAGCTGAGTAAACAGCTTACTGAGAGAAGGGGAAAGGGGGAGAGACTGAGAAAGAGGGAGGGGGGCAGAAAATCCAGACAGCAAGCCAGAGGGTGACTAGAAGAGAAAGGAAGAGCGAGTGTCAGAGCGAATGTAGGGGGGGAAACAGGCAGGCAGTAAGGACCAGGAGACAGAGTGAGAGAAAGAGGGGAGGAAGGCATGTGACAAAGAAAGCATGTTTAAAGAGGTATTTCTAATCTGTACTCGCACTGCCTCTCTGATACGCCTACTGTTTCAGGACCAAGGACAGAGTACTACAGAACAGCAGCTGGGATGTCAAAATAAAAGAATTAAAGGAGCCAATGCCAGAAAAGAATAAGAAAAAAATTATAACAAACAAGATCATAAATGTGAAATATCTTAATAAATGTATCCTTACCAGTAAATTATGGGACCACCAGTTTACTCTGTAAAAGTGTAACTTCACCAAAAGATGCTTACTGATCAAATGCTGATGTAGATCAATGCACTGTTGTTCAAGAATTCAACAAAGAGATCATCTTGCATGCTGGGTACATCAGGGCCAGCTGCTGTTATCTTCCTGCCTACCTCAGCTGCAGCTGTCAGAACTCCGTTAGCCCCAGAGAAACTACTGATCGGATGACTGGTTCCAGCATCTATGAATTTCTCATTTCCACCAACTTTCACTAAACCTTTACTGTTTCCACTAAAATTCACCACCTAAGCAAATTTTCATTTAAACTGAAATAGGAGTGCGTGTCAGGCTCTCAAATTCAAGCCACCACTGGAACAAGTAATTTCTGGGGCTGTGAACCCACTTTCACAAGAGAGGAAGAAAGGGCGTGTTGGAGTGGGAGGAAACACTGCCCTCTGCTGATGTATATGCTTTAGACTGTGTTGAATAGCATCAGTAAGCTGTTAGAAATCCAATCTAAGCCTAAATTAAAACAAGATGCACCAGTGGAAGGTTTATTAACGGAAAGGATGCAGATGTGACACCAGCACTAACAGAAATCCAAGTTACTGACTCAGGACTCTGGTCAGCTGTACATAGAATCTCATGGCTGACATAGACAGACTCAAAAATCACGTTGATGCAGAAATTTAATAGTACTGGATAACAGTAGCCATAGAGGGTACTGGATGTAAAGATTTTTAAAATGACACTGCCTTCATAAGTGAGGCGAAAGGTGGCAATATAAAAGCACAACCACAGATGGTAACAAAAACAAAAAGCCATATTAAGGATTTCAAGATATAACTATAGTCTAGGTCAACACACATGATGTGCCCAGGGGTTACACTGTGCTTTCCTAAGGGGACAGGAGCTCTCTGTTCCACTGGCAGAAATGGGAGGACAGATTAATGAATGTCACTGATCCCCATTTGTCTAACATCACAGACAAAGCATGAGATGCTCTGAGAAAGTATGATGGCAAAATTTAATCTAATACCTGATCCACTGAGGTATTAAAGCATTACTCTCAGTAGCAGTGGTATTAGTAGATACTTGATTTTCTGTAGACAGACTTGCACAGTGTCCTTTTTCCTCACATTCTCTTAAATCCTCCTCCTACAAATAGATTAGCTGTGAAAGAAAATAAGCTTTAAAGCCATTACTGAGTCAAAGTACCAACAATTTACTGTTTCATAAAATACAAGTCTAATGCACAGCAGCTAATTACAGCACTAATGCAGGAATTACAAGCCAATTCAGTTTTTCGTTTTTTTTATTTTTTTATTTAGCAGACATTTTAGGAGGTTCTGATTAACAGGGTAATCTCAACTCTTAGACTCCAGACTTAAAATTCATATCAGAAATCCTGCATTGCAAACTGGACATACAGGAGTCAGTGAGGGACTGGTGAAAGACGTGATTCAGTTGCATTATGGGAATTGTGGAATCCTGTATTTTAGTAGCATGAGCTATACTAGGAACTAAAAGCCGGAATATCACGGCCTCTGGTGCTAGCACCGCTCTTTTTTTAAATCTGTCCCCCAGCTTTACTGAACTGTAGGTCTATACAGTGCATCATCAAGTGACAACTGCTTACTAGATGGTGAGACAGAGGAAAAACTGTTGAGTCAGTGAATTCAAAAGTAAATGGCACCGATTTTTCAAACGCACAAGCTAATTACACATATAAAACCAACAGGTAAGTACAACAGGTCACCTCAGAGCACACTGCTGAAGCAAACTTCACTGGACAGTGAGCAAATAAGAGAAATGTTAACTAATATGTTTTGCCATGCTGCTTTCAATATCATCTTGCCCTCTGCTTCTGTGAAAATACTTCTAATACACATTGCAAAAACATGCTTATACTTTAAGCTTATGTGTGGATCTTTTTATAACAATTAAAAATAATATTGTCTATTATAACCCAAAGCTTCATATTAATAGCATCATATTTCAATAGCTACTATACTGTATTTCATGTAGCTGATGCCAAGACTATCTCTAATAACACTTCAATTCACTACATTTCAAACAGAAACATTCTTTCTAACTGATTTTCCATCATCTTCCAATATATGAACATTTCTCTCCTAACTGGAAGTGCTGCATTAATATGCACTCACATTCTCTCCCAGTCTATATTTAGTGATCTGACTTTCAAATGGAGGCCAGAGAAATATATAGCCTGTCTCAGTCTCTGCAGACTTGTCTGCAAAATAGTAGGGCAGAGAGGCTTTGGGATGATGCCAGAGTGAAACGTGAAGAAAAACGGTCCTCCCAGATTTTTCCCACAGCCTCTGACCAGCAACACCTAATACAACCGTACGAGAACAACTCCTCTTTGAAAGGAGAGTGTTGTGCTGTCAGGAGGAGACTGAATGGAAGCTCAGTTCTCACGGCACCATTAGCATACTCTCCGATTTGTTTTCCAACTGGACTGAGCAGACAGTGCTGCCCTCTCCTGGTTCACACTGAAATCTGAATTACATTAAAGCTGCTGAAGCACCAACTGTGCTGAATATCAAATGCAAAGTG
>NW_018127936.1:2659288-2666162 GCF_001952655.1 Monopterus albus
ATATATATATACATATACATATTGAGGCTCTGAGAACCACGATGAATATGTTGAATCAGTACTGAACACCTTTCCCCTTGCAGGACTCTCAATAACTGAACAGTCTGATCACAAGATAAACACACTCGTGTATGTTTGCCCAGACTGTGTCAGCCTAGCCTTTATTTATCTAGTGTAGATTCCAACAATTAATGGCTTAGACCTGTGCCTCGTGGTTGCATTATGCTCTTGGAGCTTGCACTTACACTATAAAAAGCATGTCATGCAGCTTACATTTTCCATATACTGTAAGCAGCTGCTTGCTTCAGCTGCCCTTACCAGATTGATCGTTCATCATGCGGATGGCTTTAGCTTTGGCCAGTTCCAGGGCCGTGACCCATCTCTGCCGCTCCACTTCTGTGCTAGCTTTCAGGTGATAAGTGCGGCCGCCACTGCTCAAGACAATATTGCAGGCATCCTCTGTGTCGATGTGTGCTGTGGCCAAGTTAATTGTTCCACGACACGTATGTGCCATCTCTGCCTGCGTCCTGTGAGAAAACACCAGGCAGAAAGACAGGTAGGCATTCATAAATATAACATTGTAAATCATTATTGTAATTCAGCAAGTAGGTGGGATAGTGCAACTGACGTTCCTATGGCCAATAAGCACAAGCAAGAAGGCAAGAGGGGACACAAGACTGCCAAGAATCACTCAGCCATCTATTCAGCAGTGGAAGCATCTGGTCATTTCACTGAATACACACCATTTCTGAAGCACACTCATTCATAAAACTTAAACCTGCATTAGCTAATGTAAAAGAAACTGGACAATGTGAACTTCTAATTCAAGCACTGTGACCCGCCTGCATTGTTGTGGGTATTCTATGTAACCTCCACTAAGACCAACTGTTGCACATTCAGTGGGCCACAGTAGTCCAGATAACAAGGCCATTGTCCAGCTCCAAGCCTCTGTAGTGAGCAAAACCAAACAATGAATGCCAGCATGAATAAAGAAGGAACAAAGTGGTGGTGGTAAAAACATAAGTGAGTGACATAGCGGGTAAGAAAGAGCCAAAATATCAAGGCAAGAGACCGGAACAAAGAGAAAGGGCAGCAAAATGTTGTGTATGTCTAGCATGCACACATTGTGCAAGACAAGAATATACACTGTATTTTTCCAATTAATTCTCCAGTATATCACATAAAGTGTCATTCATTAATATGCATAATTATTCAATTCTATAACATGCTCTTGTAAGAATTGTGTTACTACAAGCAATTTGATTAACTGAAAAAGTGAAAATTCAGGAGAAACATTTCATTTAATTTTTGGTGGAAAGCTGTCTGACATTCTGTCACAGTTAAGTAAGCTGAGCTGCAGGGCAGGGATGGACCATCGCATCCCTCCAAGAGCTGTGAGTATGCAGGTTTTCAGTCCAACCACAGTCAGCTCATTTTGCAGATTAAAACCCTCAACCAGAAAGCAGCAACTAATCAGCAAAATCACATGCTGTGGTTGTTGTTTCAAATGAAATGAGCATACCCTCAGCTGTTCATGTCACAATTGCCTATGCATACCCTTGGAAACAGCCACTTTGAAGCATGCAGCCATGCAATCATGTGGAATTGTCTGTGGGTGAACCCTCACTGCTACAAGCAACTGCCTCTCAGCAGCACTAAGCTCTACACTGACACTGACAAGGTGGCTGCTGCCTTACTAAGTTAGGGGCTGAAGTGTAAGTCTAAGTTCAGCCGGGAAGTGATTTCCCTCTCACTGCTTCTTCTGACTGAATTCAAGTCTTGTTAGAATGCCAATCCAGAACAAGCACTTCAGTGTACCGCTCATCTGCTGGCACTTGATGCACATCAGTTGTGCAGACAAGACCAAACTGGGGTCATGTGAAGCTGTGCAGGGCGTGGGCAGAGATGCTGAAGAGCCCAGTTTTCAGCCTCGCCCAAACGAGCTCGGCTGCAGAGTCCCGGTTGTAAGTTGCTCAATGAATTGAATGTGCTGCTGATGAGTAAAATGAGATCCATGCTGATTGCTTCTGCCCTGTGGGAAGGCGAGGCCATGCACAGGCCATGAAATGTAACAGTCAAGGAAACTACAAAAGCTGGGAAAGAGAGATAAGGATTACAAGGGCATTAATGCGCTTGTAAGGGAGGGTGTGAGGTTGAGTGGGGCATGAGAGAGGGTCCTGCATGTTGTGCTTAGGCAGGAAAGAATTGCAGTGCTTTACCTGTCAGTCCCCTGTGCACATATCCTCATAAAACACAAATCCACCGATCTGGAGCATGTAATGACAGAACAGCAACCAGTGAACAACACAGAACAGATGGCCATGAGCATGAGGAGACATACACAGACAGGCAGAGGAAATCGGACACAGAACCCAGAACACGAGGACGTACTCTACATAGGTTCTGTTGTGGCTGGGGGCTGTGATATTAAAGAAGATTTAGGGGAAAAGGCAGAGAGATACAGGGGAATGTGCAGCTATAGAGAGAAGACAATAAAGAAACATAAGACAACCCAAGCAATGGTACTGCAGAATGAACAGCATGACATGACCCGCTGAGTGACTGAAACAATATGGTGTGACTGTAACCAGACATCACTCCGTTGCCTTCACCTTCACATAAAAACACAAAGACCCCCTAGACAGGCATACATGCACACTCTGTAGCCTGGTGCTAAGACCAATGAAGAGCCCATTATCCAGATTAGACAACAGCATCCACATCTCTTATTGCAGTCAGTCACTTTGCTGACTTGCCAGGCTAGTAAACAGGGTTCAGACAAGGCTTTATCACATGCCTCCTACTCTGCCTCCCTGCACCCAGGAGCCAAGTGTGACAGCAGTGACACCATAACCTGACTCTCCAAAGAGACATGAATGGTGCCAAACCCCTGCTGAGCACTCAAAATGATACTATCTGAGAGCTGAGAAGGAAACGTGACAGGCCTAGTCTACTATGAAAGACAAGGAGGATTCACTGATATACCAGCTCCAATAGCACTCAAAGCTTTAATGCCCTGTAATCTTCCCAAAAGCACCAAGCCAGATTTACTTTAAGAGACGAGCAAGTAATGATGAGAGTATTAAAACTGTGAGGAAAAGTAAATTAAGAAATTAAAAATTTAGGAAATTCAATTGGGTGAATTAAACTAAAATACACAAGACAGTCAGTCTTGCAGTGTCAGAGCCATGTAGTTAATGACAAGTGCAAAGTGAGATCTCTGTAAAACTCATTTCAATTTAACAAATGCAAATACTGAGTGTGACAGTCTGTCCACAAAGGCAAAGCACCGACTATGGTCGGGCAGACCTAGAAAATTTTGGGCGGGGTGGCCAGGCTGGGGGACATATTCAGAGATGGGTGGCACAAATGAAATACATGTAAAAAAGTAAATAAAACACCCAATCTATGAAAGAATAAACCATACATTATTAAGAATCAAAGTTAAAAATAAGTCAAACTTTGTGACTTTGGCTGCACTGCTTATTTACTCCTGGTCAGGGAGATCGCTGCACAGTGGACAAGAACAAAAATGTGTTTCAGAAAGTGTACATCTGAGGTGCACCACAGTTACAACTTGACATACCATGAAGACACATTAATTAATATACTGTCACATTTGTCTTACTGTCTGCCTTTAACCTCACTCATAATACAAGTGTTAATCAGCTAAAGAAGGTGGATACAAAGGCACGCAAAGTCAGACGCACACGATGTGGTCTGCCAGAAGACATCAGTGGTGGGTGCAACTCATGCGCTTCACTGGTTCTGTACTTCAATGGGCTACCTTTACTTCAGGGACAGCAGTCACCTTACAACATAATAGACTATTAATAGAGGGTAGTTGCAACAGACATCTTTCCTTTCACCACAAGGGCAGGCAGGACTAAGCCTTTAGCCATATCTCTGTGTCAAATTCAATTCAATATTTTATATCATGCCAATTTACAACAAAGGTTATCTCAGGACACTTTACAAAGTAAGGTCTAGACCTTATTATTATTATTATTAGTAGTAGTAGTATTAACAAATCCCTCACACAACACTTTGCTGACAACAAAGTACAATCAGACTGCTGCTTGACAAGATGTGGCACTAAATGGCATCAGATGCAATGGGCTCCGGCTTTGATCAGATTTTTCTGCAAGCGTAACAAGTAGAGAATGTTCTTGATCCAATCTGAAAAATTATATTTTTGAAGGCTGCATTTCTGACTGAGCAGCAGGGAAGCATAAGTCAAAATTTTGCCTTGAGGACTGGAAGCCACAAAATTCACCCTGAAGAAAAGCCTTTAACTAGGGAGTGAATCCCTTCCTGCTTCATATTGTAGCTGATGTTGCACTCTAACCTACCAGTTAAAAACAACTTTTGAAAAGACAATTATCTTAGGGGGATCAGTTTAGTGTCACATTAATTATGTTTATTGCTGCAAGCGATTACAATTGGGGCCAACACATAAAGCTAGAAGTTAGACGTTTATTTTATCATGTCTGATTTGTGGGGCAGTTAAACTTCCCAGGCACAGGTTTGACAAATAGCACTAGCAGAGTAAGGTTAGCGCCACTGGGTGCACCTTCATTCTGCTGTGTAGCACTTAATTAAGCAATCTTGGTCAGAAAGTGAACAACTGTTGCAATAAATACTCCACCTCTCCACTTATGTGGACTATGTGTATACACAGGTGGTTCAGGGCTTCCTGGTGTGTAGCAATCATTAACTTCATACTCCTCTCATACAGCAAAAGATCCAAATGTCAGGCCCATTCACTGATTGATACTGCAGGCAACAGAGACAAGCAGCACTAAAAATAGTGGGAATCAATATTAAGTTTAAATTGTAAAGCCATTTGTATGTGCACCAAAGACAGTGTGACCTATAAGGAAATATAGCAGAATTGTTTTTATTGCTGGAAAAAGCAGTCAAACTGAACGTTAAGTCTTGGCAGAAAGGCTAAATGTATGTCACGCAGTGAGATGACATGCTTTATGAACCATTCATTGTTCCTATGTTGTGCCTGCTGACATGCACACCAACACCTGTGGAAACATGAGTCCCACGCAAGAAGCACCTGAGCCACAGGTGTTAGGCTGTTGTATAGCAAGGTCAAGCTGACAAACTGCAACTGCGTGATCCGTGCGAAGACAGAAGGTTAATGACAGAGACTATCTGTTGCAACATATCTTGTTACAGTAATCAGCGACGTTAGCTAATGCAAAGAACGAATGAATGAAAAGTCATGACTTTCATATGCAATTAAAAAAAAACAATGTTGTTAACATGAAAGACAGTAATTACTGTTGGGCATATACTTCATAACCGTAACTACACGTTAAAAGATCCGTGCATGCTGTCGTGGTAGTATCGGTGAGGAGCGAACAGCTGATCTGCACCGACTGGGGCTAGCAGGCTAGCTTAGTTTGCTAGCTAACGTCGCTATTTACTGTAGCCACGTTTGTCACTTTGAGTTAAAAAACTTCCTGCAATTGTTGCTGTAGGTTATGCGTGTATAACTATGTTTGTGCTCTTCCGCAACACACTGTAAGACGTATACGTCTTGTCGCTGCCAGTTTAAAGTAAACAGACAGCTGTCCCTTTGACAGCTAGCTTTAGCCTACCGCTAGCCAGCTGAAGCAGCCTGCTGTAATGATGCGCCGACAGAAATATGACTTGCTCTGCGCCCAAGTAGCGTCTGACAATTCTTGCACACGGCACTTGCAAAATTTACCTGTAATATGAAAGAAGGCCATTACTGAGGACGAACCATCGTCGCTGGTACCCTTTCAAATAGTTGGTCCATTTAAAAAGCCAGCCTTTGTAAGTGTCTGACCCTGGTGCCGGGGCCGCGACAGAGGCGGATGCCGAGCTTTTCCCTTGCTCGCTCATCCTCCGCTCCACCGCACGCCGACGAGTGCAGGACAAACCGATGACAGCGGGGAGAGGGACTCTACCCTACTGGGACTACCGGGGCGAGGACGTCGGCACTGACGAATGAGCTCAACGGAGGAGGGTCCGGTCTCGGGCGAGAGAACCCACGATGAATCACATGACGCCGGAACGGACACCGGAGGAATGACGAGAAGTGATGCCAAGATACTTTTCTGATGCGGACTGCAGAGGATTCAGAGCACAGAGCGGGACAGCATAGAAAGGAAAGTCTTTACATGACCATCAAATACACTGGCTGTCATCAAATCAACAACGATTTCAACGACAAAAGAGCCAAACGATTTTTGGCAGTACGTTTAGGAGGAAGAAGCGTTTAACCTGACCATTCATGTAGTGCATGTTTGTATGGGAACTGCTGCCCTATCAACTCAAGGCTATGATTCAGACCTGCACCACGTGATGTTGTCATCTAAACATTCCTAAATCTTTGACATTTTGACTGATTTCAGACCTGATAGCTTAGCAGTCAGATGATTAGGATAGAATTTAATATTATATGCAACAAACCTGCACAGACAAACATAAATACACTTAGTGCACATAGCAACAATAAACTGACACCTGTTCAATTACAAAGTTCATTTCATTATTCAGTAAGGGAAAAATAATTTAGAATTTGGGGTCACATTAGAGGTCAGATGGTGAACTAGCCTACATGATCAGTCGGATCCATCTTTGGAATTTCTACAACGTTGGATTATCAAGCAGGCAACTGTTCCTGGGCCCTGGACTGCCAGTGATCCCAAATGCCCCAGGGCACTTTTAGTATAGTTTCACTTTTAGTACAAGTCTATTTTTGATGTACAGCAGGTTTTGTAGAGGGGATCCCATGTCCCATGTACTTCACTGGGAATTTGGAGGTGACAGGGCCATACATTAGATAGAGAGATAACGGGGCTGATAATAACCCAAACAACAAACTCTTTCC
>NW_018127936.1:2666262-2694286 GCF_001952655.1 Monopterus albus
GTACCACCTTTATGTTTTGACCCAACCATCAGGCATGGACTGTGCTGAGATAATTGCTCAGTTAATTCATTAAACTGCTTATATACTGACTACTGTCATTACCACACAGCCCTGTACATGTAAGTATACATTTTAAGCAAAAGTCCAGTAATTGTAAGGGGTTCAGCACCTGATCCATTGTCTACGTCTGATCTGGCTCCTGATAATGCTGCTTTACCACAAGGTGGCAATGTTGTCAAAATTATTATAATGTGGTGTAAACGTTGAATATGAGTGACAAAGTGAAGCTGGTGCTCTCAAATGCATTTAATAGTTCAATTATGAGTCAGAAAAAATTACTCACAGTACTACCACATGAAAAATAAATACAAGTAATGTTTCTGATAAAAAACTGTAGCCCTTTTTATTTGGAAACACATAGGCAAACGTATGAGAACTCATGCTACACTCAGTTGCTTTCTAGTGTATCTCTGCTACATATTTCTCTTTTTTTCTTTACTAGAAAAACTAATAAACAAAACCTAACACAGCCATCTGCCCTGATTATAGGATAAACACTACATCTTGGAAAGAATTGTGAGCTTACGCCCTCACATGCCAGTGAAAAACAACCACATTCACTCCACTCAGCTGCTCATTTGTGTCAGAAAACCATGTTTTACAAAAATTAAACACAATATCACATTTTCACATCAGTGCAATTAAACCCTGACCTGTTGGCTTTACCAACAAAAGCATGCAAGTCAATTACTTTATGAATCACTCTTATATACAAAAGGTCTGCCCACTTTCAGTGCAGCCATATTCACAAAGTACCAATCCAGGCCTATTCAAATGAAAATGAAACTGTTACTCTCACAACATAACCAATTAGATACAATTCAGATACAAATGTGAAAGCTTTATTAAGGTTCCTTCTGTGTCTTGATGCACTCATGCGGTGTTTTGTGGAAGTCATTGAGCTGTGCTTCCTTATTTGCAGGACATGTATTGTATATGAGGCATTTTAATAAAATATAGTGGTACATTCCCATGGGATTTTATTGCTGTCTTTATAATCCAAAACTTCAACATCTGTCTCTTATCTTGTTGTGTCTGTCCTTTGCTTGCCTGAATGTCAGCTACCAAACCTGTCTCTCTCTGTCTCCCTCTCCATCTCTCTCTCTCTCTCTCTCACACACACACGCACACACACACACACACACACACACACACCATCCACGCTGCATACAGGTTCTCATTTTAGACTCTGCAGGCTCTTGCAGGTCCCCAGGAGAGGGAGCAGATTAAGGTCCAACAGTAGTACATCATCAGAAGGAACTGCAGTATTTTCTGCTGCAAGACAACCTTAAAACACCCTTCTTCTGAACACAGCTCTTACCACAGTCCGAATTTGTAACAGGGATGGGGATAGAAAAAAAATGCAGCCAGCTTTTCAGAATCTAAAATTAACACCGCCTACTATTTTTGTACACTTCCAGATTTTCACCTCAGAAATGAATATTTTTTTGCTCTTTGTTATTCTAACTTGACCACTGCTCCCATAAGCTCAAATAAATCTCAGTATTTCCAGTGTCAGCATCCATTTTTGACCTTACTGAATATGACATATTCAAAAGGAAGACTCACTGATATTGCTGCCTCTCTGTTTTGAGTCTCATAAACAGTTTCCATGCTATCAGATTCAGCTACAGACACACGACAGACCAGGACCTACTGCTCTGTAATTTGTCTTCTTCAAACTGTCTAGTTGAAGTGAGAAAAATAACTGTGCTATGGTAATCCTATTGGTTTTCACCTGCATCCTCTTCTACCTCCTTCCTTGCATCTTTGACAGAATTTGACCAGGAAGTGGCTGGATAACCATGTATGAAATATTTGTCTTTTACAGCGCAAGAGTCTAATAAACCTCATTAAGAAAAATCAGCTCAGTAAAGCAGGAGGCCACAGGGTAGTTTTTCAGCCATTTAGATAAACAGTCCTTTTCTTTACTGCCACTTCACTCCTGAGGTGAGAGGGGTGGAGGCTGCTCTCAGGGTCACATGATGGTGCAGCGATTCCTCTGTAGCGCCCCCTGCAGACGGATGGAGGTGTGGTTCTGGCGCATGCCCCGCGCCACGGCAATGCCCAGCAGTTCTTTGAAGAGCAGGACTACGTGCCAGTTAAACTTGGCGGAGCACTCCACATAACCGCACTTCCAGGTCTTCTTCACCAGCACTGACACTGCCCTGCGAGGCATGAAGCGTTGCCGCTGCAGATCTCTCTTGTTGCCTACCACCAGGATTGGCACCTCACTGCTGCTGCCTTCCCTGTGGGATTACGTGAGAGGCAGAACGAGGAGGAAGGTTAATTTCATAAAGCACAGTTATTATCTTAGTGTTTGTCATAGTGGTTGGCACAAGGTGTCTGCGTGCACTTTTTCCTTCCTTGGGAGGTGTGTGGGGGTGGACTGGAGGATTAGAGCTCACATGCTCAAGGGGCCTCCTACCACATTCTGCAGCAGCTGGTTGTACAGCATTATGAAGTGTGAACCTGTATAGCAAGCCAGAGGTAGGCATAAATGACTGATTTAACACTTGGGCTTGTAATGTGTAGTCCTGTAGTGTTAATGAACAACATCACTGTCAACCTGACTGGAGGTGGTTTGGAAATCCAGTCTGATGCCCACTGTAGCTAGGAGAGAATGGCAGTTTAGTACGGGAATGTAGAAAAAGTAGAAGAATTGGACTGTATAGCAAAATCTATAAAGGAACAAAGGCTGATAATATAAATGTGATTTCTAACAATGAGCTATATCTTTGCCGTTTAGCTGGGAGCTAAAGTCACTTGAGCTGGAAGCCTTAATTATTGTTTTTATGAAAAATAATAATAGCATAATAATAGCATATTAATTAAAATTCAAATCTGTAGAAGGGCAAGTCAATTTCATTGAGGACTATTAAATCAGGTTTATTATGAAAATAGAATGAGCAGTGATGTGTGTAAGATATAAAGTGTCAGCTGTTGATTTAAATAAATAAATTATTAAAGCTGCTGTCTTCACACTTTCTTTTTGGCACAGCGTGCCTCATCTTCTGACAAGGACTTGCATACATATGCATATTTGTGCATCACATGGGCCAATAGCTGACAGAGAGAAAGACACAGATGCAGTAAAATTTTTAAACCCTGGGGAGACGTTCTGAAAGATATGGAGTTGAAAGACACATTTCTGTAATCATCTCACTTTTCCCTTTCATTTTAAAAATATCTCCAAGCTGCGTCAGAATGCAATGTACAGTACTGTATGTGCCGGGGTGTGTGCATCTGTTTGTGAGAACTGGGAGAAACTGTACAGAAGAGATGCAGGGACGCTACGCTGTCAGACTTCACAGAAATGAAGGTAGGCTGGTAGAGGGCTAAAAAAAAAAATACAGCAGATATTCTGGTTTGAATGAGATACATTCTATATAGCTGACATCTACAGTGGAGTATAGTTCAGCCACCCTGCCCTAAAACAGCCTCAGCTATTCATGATTTGAGTTTATATGTAGTATTTGTCCTGCTTTTTCTAATTCCTCCCCCTTTCTGGCCTCAGTCCTTTGATTGCTCCTTATTTTCCATTCCTCTTGCATTCTCCCTTCCTTCGCCAGCTGCTGGTGATAATGGTTTTCGGTCGGGGGGCATAAACATTCATGGGAACACATTTGGAGTCACAGGAAGAGTGGAATGAACTCTGCAGTGCCAGTGTGGTCATGTACCACAGAGCAAATGAGGCCACTCATTTCACACTGTATGCAGGTTTGCCAACAGTGAGGGCGATAGCGCAGGTGATGCCTTTACACCTGTAGTGTTCTGTCCTTTTGGCTCTTGTTTTGGGTCAAAGGTAGCCAGGAGACATTTAGTGTATGCTCTCAAGCCTCCTGTCTTTTGCTTCTGTATTCTGTCAAATAAAAGCAGTAGTATCTTAAAAATAACTTTTAAATCACATCTCAGGCAGCTTTCATCCAGCAATGCCAAAATTAAGTGTCATTACTGTCATGATGCAGGGAGGAGTATGCCAGTTTAAAAGATATCATCACAAGCAGGCTGTCTATCAGTGTCACTAATGTATAATTGTACAGCTTTGTGGAAGGGCTGTGAAATTGTATTCTGTCTCCAGACAGGTGTCATTTTAAAAAAATCACCAATGAGGGTTAAAAAAAAGCTGCATATCAGTGATTGTTCACTAAATGACAGAGCAGTTGAGTGTGTGTGGTTGACCATACCTGTGCTCTACTATCTGCTGTCTGATCATTTTGACATATTCAAAGCTCTCCACACAGCAGATGTCATACACCAAGATGTAGGCGTTGGCATTGCGAACACCTCTGCAGCGCAAATCCAGCCACTCCTGAAGGACACAAACACACACACACGTAAACATAAATACACAAACCAATAAACATGGACTAGAGAAATTTTCAGTATGCTAGTGACATGGGTGTAGGGGTGGCATCACTTTGTCATTCAGTCGCTTTACTACTTTGGTCAGACTTAAATATCTTGACAGCTATTGGATGGATTGCTTTGAAATTTGCTGCAAACATTCATGGAGCCCAGAGGATTAATCCTAACTAATTTGGTGATCACCTGACCTATTATCTAGTGCCAACAAAATGAAATATCTCAACAGCTGCTAGATGAATTGAAACATTTTGTACATACACTTTGGTCACTTCTGACATTTACTCTAGAGACATTTAGAGATATTTAGGGTTGATTGTCATGACATTTGGTACTATCATATCCCATGGAGGATGAATTCTAATGACTTTGCCAATCATTAAATCAAACATTTTTGATAACCTACTTGTAGTACTTTGTTTTTAGACGAAATACCTGCAAAACTAATGTCATTCTCATCACCTTCAGCTGTAATTTGTGTTTATAACTACAATATGTAACTTAAGGTAGCGCTAGCATGAAACTCCAAATCAATCCACTCTGCTCTGCCCAGCACTCTCTCTCCCTGCTCCACTATGATCTATGACGCTCCGCCACGCTCTGTCCAGCTCTTCTGATATTTGTCATTATGAAATTACAAGTAATAAAGAATATAACAAAACTTATTGATGAAGCAGAAATAGTGGAAAATCGCTGATTGGTTAGGGAAGTCAGTCCCACTCAAAAACTTTTAGAAGCTAATATCTCTGCACTGCTGCCAGTGATGTTCAATGAGTCTGGGTCACAGGAGGCTTCGACAGCACCTCTCCACATTAAGACAAGTTTTGGAGCAAATTTCTACAACAAAGATATTTCGAAAAGTTACATACTGTAGCTTTAATGCTAATTAGCAACTGTTAGCATACTAAGTCGCTAAACTAAGAGGCTAAAACACTGTGCATTAAATATTATTATTAGTAAATAGCATTATCAGTGTGAGCATATTATCATACTGATGTTAGCATTTAGCTCACAGCTGTGACTGTAAGTGCAGCCTTGCAAAGTCGTTAATATATAATGCACCTTAAAACAATAATAGTAGAGGGCAGGCAGCTAAACAACAGTGTGTGCTTCTGTAATTATGCTAAAGTACTTTGGCTCAGTGTAGTGTGATTTGCCTGGTTCAGCTGCTTATCCTTTGTGAGAATGTGCAGAGTCAGTGAACTCCCAGACCTGGCATGGTTCTGGGAGTTTCAGAGCCTAGAACAAAGTCATAAAACATGGTCACTGCCTACTGGAAAGCACTGAACAGTGTCCTAGCTACACGTGTCCAAGGACGACACCAGAGGTTACAGCAAACACAACCTTCTGTCAGAAGAAGTAAAAGGAGCACATACTAATGTACAACGTTTGTTGCTGCTTGGCTAAGCTTTGTAACACAGCAGGGCAGCCAGTAATATTTGTTCAATGGTAATGAGTTTCAAACTGTAATTAAAACACATAGCACAAGTGGGTACATTTACACCTTACTGGGGTACAGGTGCTTCAGTAAAAAACACAATGACCCATTCTTCTATTCATGCTGTTTCGCACCACCACCATCACCTTCTCTGAAATTAACAGCATGTAATGAATTTATAAGCATTTGATCTGATCAAAGAGCAAGAGGGGGGGAAAGCTGTGCTAAGGGAAACAAGAACACAAATGCAGCCCTGAGAGAATGTTAAAAGGATGAAAAAGGCAGCGATGGGATCAAGGGATGAGTAGAGAGGGTGTCAACACATGTGCCTGCATATGACTAATCTGGTCTGGAGGCTGTGACTGTCAATTCAGTTCTGTTTTATTCTATTCTGTTCTAGTTGGTTTGATTTCATTACACTGAATATGATTTATCAAGCAAATAGTGTGCTCTATAATCTCTATATGAAATAACATTCAGTGCAAATTGTTGTAATGTAATGCAAACTACTGTATATGACATTGGCAGTATTAGGTGAGATGACTGATACCACTCTTTAAACTGTATAATTACTCTGCAATATATAATTTCATAAAATATCTTTTCATCACACACTCAGAATTTAAACATATATAAGACATGTATAAGACCACTGCTGGAACAAATTTTGTCAAAGCTGTTCTGCTTTGGCGTAGTTAATAATTTGGGTTTGTAATTTTTGATTGAAGCACCTGTACCTACCTCACGCACAGATGATTTGACCTCTTTGGAGCTCTGGTTGTTGCATCATGCTTCTTTGAAAACTCAGATATGAAAATGTTGATTGGTAGGTCCCTTAATTTTTATGCCTCTAATCAGCATTTGAGCTAATATGACCCATGTTTGTAGTAGTACTTGAGGTGATGATTGATTTGTTACAGTGTTGAAGTCATTTTCCATATGGTGTTTACATTATTTCTTCCACCTCCTGCAACAGCTTGTGCAACTTTGAAATAGGAATGTGAGAAACCTAATTACATTGATGCCAGGGTCGGAAAAATATGCTGTTCAAACCAACATACTACACAAATAGGATCAAGTGATAATTGGTGACAGAGGAGGCTAAGGGAGCAGACAATGATCGGTGTAACTTCTAATAATAATAATTATAATAACAACACCAACACATCTGTGGCAGTGAGGAATAATTTGTAAAAAAGATTTTTAGTGGGTTTTTTTTAGGTTTAGTGATTGAGAGGATGAGACAGATTCACACATCAGCAGAGAGATAATGAGGCCGATCAAACATAGAGACAAACATGTGGCACAAAGAGCGCTGCCATCAAAAGTGAAAGAGAAGGCAGAGAAAGGGAGGAAGTAAGAGGGGCAGTGTGTTGTGAAAACTGATAGAAAGTGTGATTATTTTCTGTTTCTCTTTCCAGGTTGCAAAGAGAGAGCGAGAGAAACATGTCACAGAAGGTATGATTTCTGCTGCCATCTTTTCATGTCACTTCTGTTGAACAGCATCCAAATACAATCTACATCCAAAATTCTGTTGGGCAGGCAAACACCTCAGAACATCTATTTTTGCCAAGCAAATAAACATATCTTTTATCGTACCTAGCAGATTGTCACAGATCACCCTTTTCTGATAATTAAGGCAGCTAACGATATGAGATGCACACACTGGCTTCAGCTAAAGCCTCATATCCCTGGGGCTAAAAATAGCAGCTTGTGTTCTCATCTCATATCTCTTTGTCATCCTGTTTTTAAATGTGGAGGAGGGGCCAGAAACAACAACACTACTTCTGTTAAACCCAAACAAGAAATGCAGGCAAAACAGAGAGATGAAGAACTACAGTAGATGTGGGAGGCCACGCCAGTGTAGCAATACATGGCTGAGCTAATTGAAATCAAACATTTAAAAATGTGTGTGGGTATGTTTATTTGTGTGTCCTTGCAGGATGTGAGTGTGTGCTCGTGGGAGCATGAATATGAAGTGTGGTGCCACTGTCTGTATCCTCCAGTCAGTCTTCTTAACACGGCACAGAAAAAGAGCATCCCATCCATCGCTCGTCAAGAGCCAAACAGAATGTTTCCCTGACAACCACAGGCCGTGGTCACTTTTTAACAGGATATGACAAAGCTATCATGTCTACTGATATTAAAGGGAGGCAGCTTAACAGTAATGACTGGTTTTGACAGATCAATACTCTAAGGACAGCAGGAAGGCTGGTATAACATGGTGGGGAAGGGTGCTGAGCAGGTAGGTATGGGTCTATTTCACAGACGGGCCATGCTAGCTGGTTTGCCATTAAAACCTATTACATTTCATGGGGATTAAACTCCCATCACTCAGTGATGACCATTAAAATCCATAAGTTTGATTGCTCTTGTAAGTAATTCCCTTTGTATGAAGTGATATGGGAATAATGTTCTATTGCTGCACACACAGAATCACAAAAGACTACTTATAAAAAGGGATCAATTATGGCTCATCTTTGGAAATTTGATTTTCAAAACTGGAGCTAACAAGGACTCTACACAAGTTGAAACAGCTTTAAAGGAATAGTCTGCCGTGTTCAAAAATACACTTCTTCTCTACACCTCCGTAGCTAGAGTTAGATGAGAAGCTTGATTGCACAAATACAATTAAACTAACGTGAATGAACACCGAAAAGACACGTGTTGATCATGACTGAATCAAAAATGAGAAAAAAATGAGCACACACTGAAAGCTTCCATGATATTTTTAAAAATTATAGCCAACATTTTGACCATTGGTCTTCTTCAAAGCAAATGAAATAAGTTACTAGTGGCAAGCAAATTTTTATGTGATGTGTAGAAACATCTGTGTGAATTCACTGATGATGTCACTGATTATAAATTGTTCTCAGGTGTGACGTGAGCACATAATTGTTTGCTTGCCTGTTTAGACTGCTGTGTCTAAATGTTGGCTATCATTTTTAAATAAATCATGAAAGCTTTCAGTGTGCGGTTATTTTTTGTATTTTAGATTAAGCTCGACACTGCTCTCATATTGAGACATTACAAATTAAGCTACGGTCAGCTAAGATAAGTGGTTTAATTTAGCATAAAAAGGAGAAACACGGGCAAATGGGCTCTTTCTGAAGCTTATGATTAACAGGTTATATCTTTTTTTATTTATCCATTAAAAACATGTAGAAGCAAAAACAACAATTTGGAGATTATGTGAATTCTTTAGAAATGGTGGCTCTAGGCTTTTGTTACCTTTTACCAGCAATTTCCCCTTCTTTCCGGTCGTTATGCTAAGCTATGCTAACCGTCACATGGTAGCATCATATTTAGCATGCAGACATGAGAGTGGTATCAATCCTCTTGTCTAACTCTCAGCATAAAGGCAAATAAGTGTCTTTCCAAAAATGTCAAATTATTCTCTTAATCATGCTTCAGCAGTGACTGTATTCACTCTATTGTAAATAATTAATAATTCATTTTTTAATGTTTCTATCCTAAGCATGCAGAATTTACACTTACAGTAGGCTAAGTGTTAGTGATGTGCACTTTGTTTAATTTTGTCATCCAGTAAAACTCATATCAGCAAAAATTTTGTTACACACTTGCTCATGTACATTCATTATATTTCTACTGTGTCTGATGAGAGTCAAAATTACACAATGCGCCACTTTATCACAGACTGTATTGATAAAGAGAACTCATAAAAATGCCCAGAGAGAGCAGGAAAGGGAGAGGGAGCATTTTGTGTGGGAGGACATCATGGTGGTATATTATAGCAAGAACATTAAAATAAAAGAACAAGAAAAATCGAACTCATCGTCAGGTTTAAATCCATCTGTCATCACATCCTACTGACACACAGTGACAGATGCACCGAAAAAGCAATGAGGGTATAGCACCAAACAGACATAGCCTACCACAAAGCAACAAAATCATTGCACCATCACAGCCTCATAGAAAATAGAAATCCTGCCTGTCTCCAGCATTGAAAAGGATAAAAATAACTGTATTTGTGGTTGAAATGGGGTCACAAGTAGCCTGCGAGAACATAGCTCTTCTTATTTCAAACATAATCTAAACTGATGAGAAATTGCCACACTGCATAAGTATGGGGGTGTACTGACTCACTCCATTCTGTGGCTTATTCATCACAAATTTCAAAGGATATTAAAAAACCTCATTTGGTAACCTTTACTTCAACAGTGTCCATTAAACTTTGTGCAACCTCTCTAATTGACTGCAAGAAATTCCGACTGTCTCCTCTGTTGGTCTTTTATTCCCAGCTGTGTTCTAACAGGGAACTATGCTTTAATTCAATCTGCTGTGTACTGAAAGTAAATTTCAATCAGGCGTCTTTGTGCTAGCACTACTCGCCATTCATTGCATCCACTGCCACTGACACAGGTTACATTTCTCTGTCTATGAAGTGAATCCAGAGTTGGGAACTGAATAAAAAAAATGTTCCATGTCTCATTACTGCTCTCACTGTGAATAGACGATATCACCAGACAAAATTAGAAAGATGGTTTGAGAGCATGCAGGAGAAGACAGGAGATGACAGGAGTAGAGAAAAAATAAAGTACAGCAGGCCTAACAGGGTCGTTCCTCAGCAAATTACTAACCATAAGTCTCTTATAAAAATGTTGTGGCAGCACTTAGCTAATGGTTTTCTCTGATTGTATACCTTTCACAAAGTACTTGCCAAACAAGCACCTTCTCACTGACTGTAAAATGATCATGAACTGTTCACAGGCAATAAAATACAGTGATATTAAATAATGAAAACTGCCTGTGCTTTTAGAGGTTTGTCATGTGATTCAACCTGTGGGACATACACACCCACTCCCACTCATGAGACTCATCTTGTCTTCTCCCTGCTTTCTGTTCACAGCTAGCAGCTTGGGGTTAAGCAAAGAAACAAGAGACTCATCCAGAAAGCTTTTATAGAGGGTCTCAGTGGGCAGGAAAGAACAAAGCATGCTACAGACCACTTAACACCTTCTAACAAAATGTTCTACCAAAATCTGGTAGAATAGCTACATGCTTTTCTGCAGCAAACTAACAAGATGATTGCTCTGGCCACTCAGCCTGCCTGTCAGATGTTTTCTCCACTAACACTGTGCTTTCTGAGCGCATAGCAAACTAACACTTTGGGAGGCCTCTCGTTCAAGCTGCTCTTTTTTTTTTGTCTGCTCCTCCGACTAAGCTCATTTTCTCAGAGGCACCTTGTCTGCGTAGAGCTGTTCTTGAGAGGGCTGTGTCTTACACCTAAGGGAGGTAACAGAGGAAAATGTGCAGCAGTAGCAGCCATCAGACTGGCGTGGTGACCTTGGAGAGTTCTATCTTGAAAGCATCAAAGCCTCAATAAATGAGGCTGCAATAGAGAGGAGTCCAACACATTTCAAGTTAACAAAGACTTGTTTCAACACCCAAGGGCATTCCACACTCATAATATCTATACTTTTTAAATACTTTTGAAAAAAGACAAAGAGGAACTTATTGTACCAAGAGGCTTTTCTGTCTTGAAGGATACGGTTCACACTATTTCAAGTCTTTTGCAGAAACAGTAATGACATTTTTGGATGCAGTAACCCCTGGATGCCTATTTGTTATGAAGAGATCACTACCTAATTTTAAATCAACTTTAAGTGATGGGGGACATAATCTTCATTCTGTGTAATAAGGTAATTTCAAGTTTATTCAAAATCAGTATAAGGCAAATAAAATGGATTCTTTCTGAAGTTTCGATCATTTTGGTCCCAAATTTCCACTTTGTGTTTTCACAGTGGTGGAATACAAACAAAAAGACAGAATGTTGGACAAAACAAAATCTTTTAAAAAACCTACTTGATTCGGACTGTTGAGAGTTTGTCTTGGCATTTGGCTGAACTGTAAAGCACATTTTTAAATTTTGACTTCCATTGTTTACACAGGAATTGCATTAAGAAGAGACCTCTTCGGGGTAGTACAGGAGGAACAATTATTGCATTCAGTAAGGCATCGAACATTTGTTTTATTTTGAAAAATGTGAATCTATCCTTTAAAGAAAAAAACCTACAGAAAAGAAAAACTAAAATACGGTCTGAGATATCCCCAGTTCTTGGTAATGAGACAAAGCAACAAATCTGTTTTGCAAAATGACTACAGACCCTGAATGTTTGGAGCTAGGGTGTTTTTTTGCTATGATAACTCAGATTCGTCTCTAGCTAATGAGATGTGGCATCTGACCTTTGGCCATGAATAAAAGGGTAGTCTGTTCTATTTTTAGACTGAGAAGTTAACCAGGTGCTGTGGATATGCCTGCAGCACAACTCTGTCATTGGTTTCTATGCAAATACAAGCCAGATTCAACACAACCACCAGCAGCATATTGGTAATCAGCTTATCTGAATGTATCAGACATTGAAGGAGTCTGTAAAGGACATGGTATAAATAATAAACAACAACATGCAAGCTGTCATTCCTTCAATGTGACGGGGGTTGAGAGAGAGAGAGAAAGAGAGAGGGAGAGAGTTTACAACGTCAAAGTGAAGCTCTTCGAGCCTTTAAGTCAGTCGGGTCTCCATAGCAACTAGTAGACCAGCGACATCTGATAGTGATAGAATAAATAAAATTGGTGGCTTTGTATGTGATAAATACAATTGGCTGCGAACAGGCGGGCACTAAATCTCAGGCAATCTGCGCCCTCTGTTATAAAGTAAAATCTTTTGGAAGAGGCGCCAATCTAAGTCCTGAAACAGACATGATACCTGGCTGGAGCTTGAAGGAAAGGAGGAGATTGGCGGGACGTCCAAAATCTTCAGCTCATACATGTTCCCGTTCAGTATGACGGAGGGTCTGTACACATATCTGGTTCTGGTGGGCGTGTACACCTCCGAGAAATCGTTATAGATGAACTGGCGGATTATAGAAGTTTTCCCCACTCCGGGAGCACCGATGACTGCGATACTCAGCGTCTCCACCATTCCTGGAGCACGAGTTCAGCACCATGGACAGCGACGTCAACAACGACAGATGTGATCGTCCAGAAAACACAGCTGGCCGCCGCTGTACTGTTGCTGCCCCGATGGAATTTTAAACCCCCCGCTGCCCCTTTTAACCAGCAGCCTCTAAACCACCTTAACTGGGTTCAGCTGCGTGCGATTAACGAACCAGTGACCGATGAATTCATCTGCCCATCGAGCAGAGCGAAGAAACTTTATCTCGAGGCTGAGGGTGAAAAGAGGGAAGCCACGCAGTTTTGGAGATTGTCAAAAATAAAGCTCAACCATGATCACGCTGCCTCTGCAATCCAACACAGAGAGAAACTCTTGGTTTTCCGGGGACAGCTCCAGGCAACCTCGTCCCCAAAAGGAAGCGAAAAAGTCCGTCCTTGGTGTTTCCACATGGACATAATCTCATCCAGGCTAGACTCTGACCTTGCCCAAACGCACAGGAGCCCTCGATGTCTTCACTGATGATCTCCTCTGCGCCTCACACACATTTCCACTGATGCACCACCACCGTGCTCCTCCATCACAGGGAGGACGGGCGCGCAGCAGCCAGCCTGGCAAATAAGCTTTCCACGTGGTCTGAAATTTGATACAACCCCATGATCTTGCGTTCTTTTCGATGGCAGAAAAATTACTTTACATCTATTTAAGGGAGCAGACCCAAACCACACAGCCTACAGTTATGCGTTTTCTCTAAAGGCTTCTAGAGCTTATCAACGAGTGTGTCTGCAGTTGGAGAGGCACGAGCTGGTGAAGACTGTCTCTCTCTCTCTATCACTTGCAGTAGACCTATCCTCTGCACTGTTCAATCCAATAGGATCACGTCGTACGCAAGGCGTGTGAGGGCTTTGCGCTCCCATACGCCACAAATAAACGGCAAAGGAATAGGCCACACGCTATATATCATCAGTGTGTGGGTCACTGAGAGGCGGCGCAAGGCTGAACATCATATCTCTGAGGGACACGACTTATTATTGGAGAGCGTCCTCTGGGCCGAGGGTTAGGACGATGTGACTATCAATCACTGCTGGGTGGCAACGGCACACAATATCCACCGCTCGCTGAAGTGACAAGACTGAGGAAGAAACATTACACATTTTATGGTCACTCAGAATAACTGGAGATCAGCTTGTAACCTCGGAAACAGGCCAGTGGTTTTCAAATCCTATGCCACTTTCGAATAAGGCCCCGTTTAAGGATTGTAACTTTCAAGCTTCCTCAGTGGTTAATACGTCATTTAGCAATGCTTATATATTAGCTAGAAGCGAACAGGTTAAATAGAAACACCGAGGAGTCCAGGTTATGGACAGTGTTTATCAAGGCTGGATCTCAGGGGGAAACAACCTGGGACCCCAAAACCCACGGGTCAATACGTGGCTGCTACTTTGTGGTTGTTTTTTGAAGTTATTTAGTGATTTACACCATTAAAAGTAAATCTAAACTGACTTAGGAGAAGGGCCTTTAGATTATTACCCAGTTTTGAGGCCCCTGTCCTCTTCCCGTGTTCACCCGTGTTATCACAAAATAACTGGCACAAAGCAAACCTGAAGGCAGGTAGTATTCAGCTGTTTGGCTTTTTAGGCTGAATGGACTGTGTGAGGGGAAAAAAGCAGCACAGAGGATTAGTTCAAACCATCCTTTGTGTTCTGTTATAATGCAGTTATGCAGTAAATATGGATTATTCATTTACAATTTAAACTTTTATTCAATTATTCATTAACAGTTTAAACCTCTATAAAGTCTATATGTACTGACACTATACAGTCATTTACAATTATAGCTGCCCAATACATTAACGTTTTCAGGCACAAGTGTTAAACCATTTTTAAATGCTCATGAACTGCTGGTGAATGCTAAATATGATGGCTCAAAGTGTGTTATTGTAAAATCTATTCTTTGCAGTGTGAAAAATAATTTAAAAAATAAGCTGTACATATAACTGAACAAAAGAGTAAATAAAAAAAGATTAGGGCTTTTTTATGCTGACCTTGAGTATTTTCAAAATTTTGTCTTTGTTCCTAGATACACTTTTGTAAATCTATAAAGTGGAAAATACACAACTATTCTCTTGGTATAACCATGTTCGTGTCAGTGGTTTGTAGTCAATAGTAACTCCTTTATAAAGAGGGAGTCTTTACCAAAATGCACTGCAGTGGCACCCGCACCAACACATACAGTAGGATGAATATATTGTATTGGCTCATTCAATAGCTGAAGCAAGCGGGACATCATCGAAGCCTTGTGTCCCAGGTCTTCTCTGGTCAATGAGTCTGCATTTATAAACACATGCAACTTTTGTCATTCACAGCAGAACTGATTTGAGACGAGTGCTGTTTGTGCTCCCCCTTAGCTGAAATCTTGGTTCAACTTTCCTAAGCAGGTCGGACTTTAAAAACCCTGTATATGTATCAGAGGAGCTGCTATGCCATAAACCTTCACTCAAGGCTGAACAACCCAGAGGCCCACTGCTGACTTTGCATGCAAAGCTGCAAAGTCTGTACAGTCTGCAACACCGGAGCTGAGCCGAGCAGCCCATGAGAGAAGGGGCATGAACACCCCAAAAGGTCATCAGTGCCTACAGTGAGTTTTGTGTGTGAAAAGTGGGACCGCTTCCAGGGACTTCTGGAATGTGGACTTTACTAATAAAACTGAGATGACATTATGCATCCTTTGACACTTTGGCAGAATGTGTCACTAAATTCTATTTTTTAGCACTGGAGTTTTGACTATTATTCTGCCTTAATGTCCAAATATAGGAATGGGAAAAAAAAAACTTGTCACGTGAATAAGAGTTTTAATAGTTTTTTTTTCAAATGATGTACAGACAATGAACAAAATCATGTCAACCAGCACGTAATTAAACTTTTTTTTGTTGCAGCATTTCATATGACTCAGCCATCACCACACACAAAGACACAGATTCTGTGTACGCAGCCACCTCTGTTGAAATGTGTTAATGCGTTAGCGTGGGCGCACATATCCTGTAGAGCTGATGAAAAGGGCTTCAGAGCAAAGACTCAAAAAAAAAGGAATCCAATTAATCTGTAGTCTGTGGGTAACACAGAAACACTGGATGTTGTTCCATTCCTGTTTCAGCTATGACAGTGTGTGCTACCTGCATATACACTTATTATCACAAGTGTTACAAACCATGACATCAGTTCTCACCTGAGACTTCACCTCAGGTGGCCATGGTACTTGAAGAGAGAGCAAAGTGGCAGAGAGAGCCCGAGTTGTTGTCACTGATACAGAGGGAAGCAGTATATACAAAATCTTCAACACCTGAGGCTCTCTCCCAGTTTGCCACATGTACACTGTCAAGACGACAAACACAAATTAGACCATGGAATGACTCAGAAAGAGAGCAGTCAGTGGATGGCTGCTGCTACTTTATAAATTGTCCAGATATGGATGTAAAAATTAAAAAGAAACACACCAACACTGTTGCCATGCATACTGCACACATCAGACATTCTGCTCTTGGGGACAGCAGAGGATCTGCTCCCACTGCTAACCACAGATGCCTAAGGGACATCTATAAAATGACAACAATAATGTAGTTTTCGTAGTATCTAATTATTTATGTGTCTCTTCTAAGGCCCAGTCAGCCATCTTTCATGTTGCACAGACAGAAGGGTAAGGAGAATTAAAGCCTTTTTTATTGCTGCATTTTAACTGAAAAGTACCCCTTATAAATATGCTGACAGTGATGATCCACCTGCTGATTGCAGATGCTAAAAACAGACTCCAATTTGCAGAGGAGTGGGGCTAGACAGTGATTAAAGAGCCTCATGCAAGGGGGGAAAAAAAGTCGCAGGAAAACAAGCAGGGAGAAGTGAAGGACCTACTCAGTTCATTTAGATAATTTATACATGTATTGTGCTGAAACTGAAACAAAAAACACACCAAGAAGGGATAAGATAATGCTAGCCAAGAAAGTGAACCAGAAATCTCTGCAGTCTTGGAAAAATTAAGAAGCAAAACAAAGTTGATGATAGTTCAAAATGGGAAAACAGATCATTAACCATCCTAATTAAACAGCTGCATGACAAACAGAGTGCAGCCTGCAGGCCCAACATAGCAGGAAGTGGTGCCTGCGCTGCGTGACAATGGACTATGGTCCATGGGTGAGGGGAGAGAAGGAGAGACAGCAGCACAGTAGTCAGGGGGCCATTTTTCAATTCTTCAGCACTGCCTCGTAACTCTGGAACACACACTGGGAAACCTCTGGAGCTCTGCACTTTAGACAGACCTGAGGGAGAGAAGAGTCAAGCAGAGGTGAACATCATTTATAAAGATACTGTACTACAATTCAAGGTTTACAGATACACATCAGGTTACCAGAGAAATCAAGTTACATAAGCCTTTGACAACAAGACAGAGCTGAGAAGCTAATACTGCTGTATAATTTAACATAAATGGCACAAAGAAACAGGAAAAACACTAAAACATGCAACCTCCCAAAAATGTAATGATACAGCTTTTTAATCTAGGGTAGGGTAAGACTTTGTTGATCCCACAATGGGGAAATTCCATAAAGATCTATAAAAGGTTTTAATGAGGACAAGTCTGATGTAAACACTTGATATTTCTAGAGCTTCATGAGCATATGGTGTAAACATGGCCATAATAAATAATCAGAATAACATCATTGTCTGTTTAAATGCCCTCTTTTACAGGATACACAGTTTATTACTTTGAGGGAGAAAAAAAGCAGCTTTGGATTGAAAGTCTTCCATTCAGGCTCAGACATAGTCAGACACATAAAAACATGAGAGAAAGCAGATGCAGCCTCTCCACTCTGAGGCTAGTCTCAGCTGGGAGTAGGTATAGGATTTGACACAGCCTCATGAAGCAAGTTTTTTTTCTCCTGCAATCATACTGCAATTACACTGCATCAGTCATTTCCTCAGAACCAGAAACAGTCTTTACAGGAAACTAAAAGGCAGCTGGAGCTTTGGAACAACTGTATCAAGGCAGATACTGCTATGATAACGCATTAAACTCTTAATAATGAATACAAAGTACAAGGATTCAGAATAATTTCAAAATTTTCACAGCCGCTGCACTGTCAGAACTAGATGTGCTTTGTCCTATGACAAATGGAACCCATAACAGCCCACATGTCTCTGTGATGTGATGTAAAGGCAAGAAAACAAGCTGCATTTTTCTTACCCTGACCAACACACACACACACACACACACACACACAATCTCAGGAGCAGCTCTGCCTCAGTGTTTTTCTTGTAGCTTTCATCACTGTCATTTCTTAGAATCACATTTGTTCCGCTGAAAAATTGTTTTAGGGGTCACTGTGTGCTAAAGGGTATCAAGCACACATGCACTATGACTATAAAAAACTACATATAAAAAAAAAATAAGACATCAAAATTGCCTGCGGAGCTGGAAATATCTGTCCTTTCATTTGACTTATTGATCTTTTATTCCCTTGAATTTCTTAAAGTATTCTGGGCAATCTCTACCTGTTATTAGACAGTGAGAGAAGAGGGGTGACAAGAAGAAGAGGGAAGAAAATGAGAATGACATAATAATGCACTCCAAGGTCACCAGAACAACCCTGTTTCCTTGACTTTAAATGTTCACTTCATTGAATTGTTTTTTTTTTTCTGAAATATTTTTAGCTGTACCGTGTACTTGGTGGCCATTTAATTTAGGTTTTGAAAACAAAACAAACTGACTTTTACCTGATTTTGTTTGACATATGTATAAATGGAAATCGGGAATTACAGTAGCCTAGTAAGCGCATCCAGTTTCACATCTGTGTGTGTGTGTTTTTAAGCCAGGGCTACACACACAAGATGCAGAGCACAACAGAAAGAAGCGTTTGTTTTTGGCTGTATTCACATAAAATACTTCTCACCTTCCCATCCTTAGTATCTAGGTTTGATATTCCACTATCCTGATGCTGTAATTGTTTTGTCTTTCAGACTACCAGACAAAACAACAAGAAAAAAAGTTATGATCCACTGACAAGCGATTTGGTAGGTCGCTGATGTGCGTTTCACACCTGGCTGCTGCTTGACTCACTGAACACACACATCAAACAAAAGTGAAGGACTGTGTTGTGGTGGAATAAAGCAGTAATGTTGCACAGCTCCTTCAGAGTGTAGAGGCAGCGCTTGACTCTTTACTAATACATGGTACTTCTGGCAGAATTTAGACAGCGACAGTCATGGAATGAGCGCTAATGTTCTAGACACTGATATTAAGAAAGCTTGATACAGCAGCGTTCATGTGTTCAGCTAAAGACTCGTTACCAAAATATTAATATTATACTGGGTACACAGGCAGAGATATAAGAGACAGAAGGAACAGGGAGCAGCAGTGATGACAACACCTAAAAGCGTGCATGTGGTATGGCCTGAAAGAGACTCGTTATTATGCGGGATTCTTTCACCATGCCAAAACAATGAACCTGAAGTATGAAGGTGAATGCACAACTTTGCATTTCTAATGCAAATGCTTAGTTACCAAAATGACAGTATCAGATGTGAAGTGACCTCCAGTGAGACACAGGTACATTACTAATCACACAAGCAATTGACCAGCCTGAAAAACACTGCAGGAGTTGTTGTGAAACCTGCATAAACAGGGAGCTGGAGCCACTGCAGTTTTCTGATACAATAATGCAGCAGAGAAAAAGGGCAAGGCAATGAAAGAGGACCTTCTGATACATGGTCAAGGCTTAATGAAGTGATATGTACCTTGTCCCAACATTTGATACAGACAAACTCTGTCTTGTTTTGTGTTCTGCACTAGCAAAAGTTGTTTACCAAATCAGAATTAAATCTAATAGTTTAGACCATGTTCTGTGTCATAAGACATAACTTTAAACAACTGTATGTGTTAGCTATGTGTGGCCAATGTTTAATTTTCTCTGCTATGGTACATGTAATTTTACTGTATAGTGACATAGTAAATTTTCTCCCCCCCAAAATAAATAAATAAACATTTTCCGATACTTATGGATAAAATAACCAGACATGTAAATTTTCTCCCAAACAAACAAACAAACAAAAAAAAATTTGTCCGATACTTTATGGATAAAATAACCAGACATGTAAATGTTTCTGTGTAGCCCAGTTCTTTTAATAATGGACCAATCAAGATACTTCACATTGTTGCAAATATTATATTAAAACCCAATAACAGCACACAGCAGTCCCTCCCATCGATTTGTAACACTGGCCACAAAGGTCAGTTTCAGAAATACTGAAGGGATGGATACCATGGTAAAATGATAATGCAAGATCTCTCAAAGAAAACGCATGTATGTAGTCTCCTAGTATACTGTATGTTCCAATAACACCAAGCTCTTGTAGAGGGACTGCCATGGGGACAGGAGAAAGCAGATGAGAACATTCTTCTTCACATCAAAACAATAAGTGTCCCAGTTCTCCTCCATAAATACTATAGAATAAACTAAGTATACGAGTGGAAAGCAGTCAAATGAAATTTGAGCTTGATAATGTCACATTTAGAAACATAAAGCAGCTTTAATCGATACTTCTGTAACAATGTATAAACAGCATGGCAATATATATAAAGGGTCTCCCGTAGTGATGAACCAAAGAATATTCACCCCAACCTTCAACTCTGCTCACCTTTGTAGAGGGAGTTTCAGCTGACTAGATGTTTGGCCCACAATTAAACTGTTCTGGTTCACTCTCACTGCATCATTTTTGGCTGCAGCAGTCAGCTGCTGTCAGCACTGTGCATGACCTGTTCAGCAACAACAATCTGACAGACAGTTAGCAACTAGCAGCAGAATACAGTGGAGCATTTAGCAGCTAAAGAGCCACACATTCCCCTCAGGAGTCGGAAAATACCAACACATTGTGCAAGATCCACAATTTCAGCTGCACACTGTACTGTGGGACAACAGTGTCCATTAAGCTCACATTCATAATCAAACATACTTTAAACGCACACCAGCGTCCTTCAACATATTCTGTTTTATCACTTTTGTACATGCACAATATGAAGAACCCCAGCTAGAAGTAGTAGTGTGTGGAATTAGGACACAGCCATAATTCTTTTATACAAGTAGTGAGGCACCATGGGAGAACTAAAGCCAATCAAGCTTTGAGATATTAGAAAAAGGTGATGCTTCCATACATCTCCAGCCATAGTAATAAATTTGTCAGTTGCAAAATAAAAACCCAGAAAACACACAGTGGATAACAACAGCTGCTGGCAAAGGGCTTTTGCAGTTTGGCTTTAATGTGCTGTGCCAAAAGTGTACAGGGACCATACAGCAGCCAGCAGCTCAGAGAGAGCAGCATCAGAATGCATGCTGTACACACAGCACAGTTAACTTGGACGTCTGGTCTTTTCCTCACTAAACAATTTATGATCCATCTGCACAGCATAGGGCACTTTTTTTCCAGGCACAGAGATGAACAGTTTGGACTTAAAAATGAGCATGAACTCAAAAAGGTCAAAGGACAACAGAACGGAAACAGCTGAATGTGTAAGTGAACAACAACAACCTGATTTAATCCTAGACCACTAATGGATGCACAGGGGAAATTAAAATGCAACAAGTCGACACTGAGAAAATGAAAGATGTACATCACCTCCAAAAGAAAAATAAAGGATGCAATAAATGTAAAACAGCTTTCACTCAAGGAATTACTACTTCCTTAATCAGGTTAGGCTATGTGATGAATAAAGAGAACAAATGTGAAATTGGATTTTAAGGCATGAGAGCTGGGTGACTGACAAACTGAGTAGTTTGAACGGGAGGAAACAAAGAGAGTTACAAATAAAACCATGATCTGACTGAAGAGAGGGGAGGAGAGATGCGCCAAGGTGGTCGGTCTGGAAAGCCAAACACAATCCATCAGGAACAGAGACCGTGGCACTCTGAGAAAGTGGAGACAAGCAAGAACACAGTGGAGGGCCCAAACAAACATGTGTGCACAAATACACAAACAATCAACCAGCCTCCCCCGTTCAGCATGCTCACCACTCATTGCAGCGCATCAATTTCTGTCACACAGGGCTGACCCATATGGCAGAGGCAACACAGGTGGTTGCCTAGGGCAGTGCCAGGCGGGGGTTCTTAGATAGTACTGTCACCCGCTCTATCCTGTTGCGGCTAAATGTCCCACTAACAAACTGATTACAGAAAACACCCCCTGAGCTCCAGCCCTGACAGTCTCAAGTTGACACTGACTGGAATAAACACTGACTGCTACCATGACGTGACAGAACTAATGCAGTCTGCAAGGCTACCCGTCATTGCCACGTAAGCTCACCATATCTCAAAGTAGCAACTCACCTAAGGCACCAGCAGATCCAGGACCAGCCTTGCTGTCACATCTCTGCTTCTCTAATCAGCTACTGCTGTCATTTGCCTTTACCCATGACACAATAATACCGTTTCATTAACTCCATCAGACTGAATTAATTCAACAAACAGGGGTCTTCTTTAGATTGAAGTGCAGAATGGAAGTGGAAACTTTCCTCCACAGTATAAATGAACATTCACAACAGTGAGACCACTCTGGAGGAAAGGTATGCAAGCCCTGAATGGTCCCCTTTTGATTGCTGTGTTGTGTGTGGTCCACCAATAGCAAACATATTAAAAAACGCCTTTATAGTTATATTTCAGTATGATTACAGACTACAGCTTGAGATGTGAAAGATTAGGTAACTGCAGTGGCAGAGAGCATCCCGAGTCACAATGAACAGTGAATTAAACAGCACTTTGGAAGATGAAACATCAACCTGGGACCTTTTTAGACCTGCATAAAAATCACTGAAGTGCACAATTAGATTTCAAGCATAGATAAGAAACTTCTTGTGAATAAGACCAATTTAAACTTTTGTTTTTATTTCCTGCACCATCTTATAAATTTCTTTTACATATCACATAAAATCTGCTTGTTCTACTCCAGTAAAAGCTTTACATCCTATTAAAGATCTGATGACTTTAGGCATTTTACCTCAGCAAAGTCGCATCTTTAACAGAAAAGGACAGTCCTCAGTGCAGCAGCTGGCACACCAAGAGATATTTAAATCAGCCCATACATGGAGTCTCTTAATAAAATACTAAAGATTGCCAGAGTCTCTCACTAGCCATTTCTTTTAGTATTAAATAGTTAACACAGAACTAGCACAACAACAGTGTTATGACTCCAACTCATGAATAGACCCAGTACAGTACTCACCGTATAGTTTGGGTTTCCTGTCTGCACTCTCAGCTCAGCCAGCAACCAGATGCCATTGGTGAGTTTCATGGACTGATACAGCATGTCCTGCCCCTCCACTGTTCGCTTGGCTATGGTGAATATGTTGCTGCCCTGCAGTTTGCTGGATGATGCATCTGTGGAATGGACATTAATGCAGTAACAAAGCCAATACTGTTAACATTTTAACTTATATGGTCTCATCTGAAAAAGCTGGTCTACTGCAATTTTTGGTATTCAGTCTGTGAATAAAGATTATTATTTAGTATAAAGAGTCTCACTGACTCCTGCCATGCACTGTGCTTGTCTACTGAAAAAGCCATTAAAATGTGCCAGACTACATAGGATTTCTTTTTCACTTAAGCCCAAAAATTTCACTCCAGGCTGTCAGTGCAGCACAGATAGTCACTAAACTTGAAATGTACTTTTCTCTCAGCCTCATCTTGCCACTGTGCCCCAGTAGGATGTGAAACCCTCGTGTTGTTCATAAATAAAGAAAATTTAAAAAAAAAAACTTCTCCATTAAGCCATCATCCAGTTCAGCTGCTCTCACACTTGTGTAGAACTAAAAATTCTCACATGCAAGGGCGGCAGGAGATGAGTTCTTACCAAATACAATTTGCTTCATTAACAAGGATCTGAATTTGAAATCACCACTGCTTTGCTGGGCTATCTTCACTTATGAAGAAACAGTAGGATATGGCTGTACCGTGTTTTTCCAGCTAATGCACTCTCTGTTGCTCCTCCTCACCTGAACTCAGATGGCAGTCTTTGATCTGAAACTGGGACTCATTGTCATTAGGAATATCTTTCCATGTGGCGAGGAACACCTGTCGCTCTGTGGGTGAAGAGATACAATCACAGGATTAGTCCAAAGATGGAGCGCTCACTGAAATGTACATCATATGAGAATAAAAATAGGATTGAAAAAATGAAAAAAGGATGAAAAAAATGCCAAAGTAGTGTGTGAGCAGTTTGATTCCACACTACACAAAAGGTTTCCTACTGTGGCTTAGGCTCTGGAGCATTAGCTAGCAGCCTCTGGCAGCAGTCCTACTGCTAGCCCCATCAGGAGGCTATGATGGGAGAAATGCCAACATTCTCACAGCATAAATCAAACAGAAACAAAAAAAAATCTAAAGGCACAAAATTGCAGCGTTGTAAACTCCAGGAGACAACTGTGCAGCCTCAAGATGTAAATGAGTTCAGACAGGAAAGTCACAGTCACAATAATATGCCCTCGCTGAAATGCTGATGAATGTCTCATTGACGTCAGCGGGGCTTGGAGGTCTTTTGAGTGAAGAGATTTAGACAAGGCACACTCACCCATCTTCCCGTCCTCTACGAACAACATGCTAATGGGGTACTGGCAGCTGAAGTAGAATACGTCAATGTTGTTCTTAACAGCCACCTGCAAGAGTGATTACATCAAAGGAGGGGGTGAAGGAGGTTGACAAGAGGAGAAACAAAAAGCAGTACACAAGTAATTACTTTTCAGATGCCCCTCAAGGATGGGCATTACAGGTTTATTGTGCCATTTACTGAACAAGAGGACTACAGTCTTACTCTTTTACAAACATACTCACACACACTGTAGGCGACACTAGACCCTAAAATATCAGCACTGGTATCAATGCCCTTTATTGGCATCTCATACTACTGTATCTCAAAGAAAGCATGAAACCAAAGAATACTAGCCAAGATTAGCTACTGCACAAACTAAATAAATCAGTCTTTTAGAAGGTGCTTTTCAAAATGATATAAAGATACAAATAAAATAGCAATATCAGTCTATAGTTAAATATTAAAAATAAAAGATGACACAAACAAGACTGACAAGAAAAAAAAGAAGGGCTATATTTAAAAAAAAAAAAAAAAATGTGGACCCTGGTGACAAAAGCACAAGACACTAAAAACACAAAATCAAGTGTGGTCCAATGAAAGAGCCTGAAGAAACAAGTGGCAGGCAGTGATCTTGATCAGACTGTTCAACAAAGAAGCGCTGAGTGAAGGACAGTAAGTTCGGCCAGAGGACTGCAGAAGAATGTCTAATGAATAATTCATTAGGTCATCCTATTGCTGGGTGCAAATGCAGGGCTGCCGGTAACACAGCGACATAAACAAACCCTTATTCTGGATGTTTGTAAACTAAAAGAGCTCTACATAACAAATATCATGAAGCTTCAGGATGAAAAATGTATGTCACCAAACTTGGTGGGGCGAGATCTGTATGTAGAAGGTCAGTAACTGACAAATCAAACACTTCATTGACAGTCCTTTCCAAACTATCAATTCTTTGTTGAAGTACCAAAGGATTTATTCAGCCTTGATACATTTGGAATCCACTGAACTACATAGCTTTTTTAATTTTCACCACTTTGATGGCTTCGAGTGCCCTACAATGGCAAAAACAGCCATGAAACTTGCACCTAAAGTTACTAAAGCATTTCCCTTAAATGTGCTGAGTTTTTGATGGAAGGGTTTCAGTCACAGTGGTGGTGTACAGGTATAAGAAAGAAAACTGCTTCCAAAAATTAGTAGTTAAAAGTGCACTCAGAGTAATGTTCTGCAACATCACCTTAACATCAAGACAAAAATAAAGCAGGGCCTCTCAAAATAAAATATCTGAGAATGTCAGAACAGACAGTACTACCCATCAAAGCAGGGCCCAGAGGCAGCACAGTAAAAAGGTTAGCAGGGCTGCTAAGGCCAGGAGAAACAAAGGAGCAATGTGTTGTGGGACCACTAATTACCACCCCCACCTCGACACTCATATCTTCTCTCTCCAGCTGCATACAGCACCCGCCCACCATTCTTCCCAGTTAAAAGAACCACCCTGATCAAAAACAAGCCAGCATTTGGTGCTCTTTATTCACAATGATTCTGGAGGCTGTTTTATGTTTTTATTCCATTTGATGCACAGCATGGGAATGTAATGCTATAGCTGAATAACAGCAGGATGCATTACTAATCATTTGACAAAGCTTAGGAGAAGACACAGTCAGGTCCATTACTATTTCATCAATGAAGCATGTTAATGCTCTAGTTCTGTAAACTTGGGATATATAAATGATTAAGAATGTAAAATACTGGCAACTGTAATTTGGTATTTGACAGATAAGCACATGTCCATGTCTGCTACATTACTACTGACAACATAATGAATCTCTGACAGAGTGCTGTCACAATGCTTGAGGCCTTGGGCCCAAGTAGGAAGACATGTTAGGACATTAAACTTGAGGCATTAGTGTCCCGAAAAAAGCCAGTGATGAAAAAATTAAAACTTCTGAAATACATAACATTTTGACAGTCATCTTGTTAAAAAGTCACATCGCTGTCAGTTTCAGTTGGGAATCAGGGTTAATGGAGAACAGAAACAGCAAAGGAAAGTTACTTTACATCCAAAACTAAAACTTGAACATTGTATTACCTGCAGATTATTGAGAGGATCCATCTTCATGACAGGGCCAACAGTATTGAGGGGAAGAGTCACTTCAATACTCTGGTTAGGGCTAAGAGGACTGAGAACCTGGAGTGGACCAGCTGGGGCGAGACCAAAGCTAAAGAGAAACAGAGGGGAAACAAGACTTCAAAAATTGTGTAAATATACATCAAATCTAAGCTTCCATTGCTTAGTAGTTGGTCTTACCTGTTTCTATTAAACTGGATGGCAAAATCAGTCATGACACTCATAGCTTTATTAGTGAGGGTCATCTCCATTTGAATGACCCCAGCACGACGGGCAAAAGTGCCCGATATCTCCAGACCCTTGGCCTTCATGGCTGGAAGCCAAACCTGAACAGAGACTTATTTTATTAGCAATCCCACTGCAAGTGCTACATAATCCTCTCAACTTAACACTCACTGTTTTAGGGGGACTGTAGGCTCCCATAGGCATACCGACCCCACCTCCGAGATCAAACAGGTCATCCAGACCACTGCTAACGGGGGCACTGAAAGACGCTGGCATTGCAGCTGGAGGAGCAGCAAAACCAGCTCCCATCTGTGGGTCACAAAGCCACATGTTACCCTGATACATTCAATGTCACAGTGAATAAAGCAACCAAAGCACAATAAAAACTCAGACAAAATTACTTACAGCAGGACTTCCTCCAAGGTCTCCACCAAGCTGGGTAGTGGCAAGCACACACACACACACACAAATCAGGTTAGCTGTTTTTGCAACATGAAACAATATTCAGGAAAGTCAGAAGATGATGGATTGAGTGGTGTGAGGGTCTAAAATGTTTTTCCATTATTAATTACAGCTATGGGGTTTACACTATTATCAGCAAGGAGGAGACACCAATTCAATCTATTGAATTCCAGTAGGTTTTGTTAAAATGCTACTCATTGTGTCTATTGTAATGATGAAAAGTTTGGTGGTACAACAAAACAACAACAAAATTGGTGGTGCAAAAAAAATGGAAAATGGTCTTCTACTGTACTTGTACTGTGTTTTTCTACACATTAAATGCACTCAAGACTATTTTCCATTCACACACTGGTGATATCACCAGGAGCACCTAGAGGTTCAGTGTCTAGCTCAAGGAAACTTCATCACGTGGACTGGAGAAGCCAGGGATCGAACCGTTAACCCTACAGTTAGGGGACAACCCACTCTACCTCCCGAGCCACAGCTGAAAGTGATTTCACACAGTGACAAAACCAAACTACTGTGTATGGAGGACAACACTAAAATCTCACTTGTATGGACGGAAGACTATTTCAGAGATCAGTGGTACAAAAGGGGACTAAAGAGGTTCTAGGATGGTGCTGGCTTTAAATGGTCCCCTGGACCAACCTCAGTGGGGCTGTATTCTGGGAGTGATGAGGACTGTTATGGGAGCTGAAGTGTCTGAGGAGTGTCTATTGGGAGGTGAATGGGCGGCTGATTGAAAGATGAAAAACAACTGTATATTCCAGAGATAAAACAAGCGTACTTGGCAGCATGCTTACTGTGTATATATATA
>NW_018127936.1:2694353-2742697 GCF_001952655.1 Monopterus albus
AAAAAAGGGAGAACACAAGGGTCAAAAGTAAAAAAAAAAAAAAAAAGCAAAAAAAAAGACAAAATATAAAAATACATTAGCATCAAGTCTTTACTGAAATCAAATCAGATGTGTTACACCAGCCTTCAAGAACCCAGCAGCGTAGTATTGTGTAGAAGACCTACCAGACTGTCCAGTCCTCCTCCAAGAAGGTCCATAGCACCCATCTGCATTCCAGAAGACGGGGGTGGTGGTGGTCCAGCAGTGGTAGGAGGTGTCAGGTCCAGATTGAGCAGATCTCCCAGGAGGTCTCCCTGGGATGGGATGACAGCAGGGGGTGCCTCAGAAGCTCCAGCAGCAGAACCTGCATCTGGGCTCTCAACACTCTCCCCACTAGTAGAAATAAAACAAGAGGTTATGTAACATGTAGTTATGTACAGTGAAGTATTTTCATGGTGATGTCATTTTATTTCACTAGATATTTGCAAAAACACTAAACCCAGTCTGTCATTGAACTGCTGATATGCCTCCATCGAGTGCCCTGAGAACAGTGACAAGTAGATGTGGTGATTATTTAAAGCCAGGAAGGAACAAAGAACAGCAGCTGCACAGTTTGACACTCCGGAAAAGTGAGTTTCTCAGCACATTTGAAAGAAAACATAATAGCTGAGTCAACAAGCCAGGTCCACTTACTATAAGTAACCAAACCTTCCTGACTGCAGTGTTTAAAAAAAAAAGAAAAAAAAAAAAGTGCATGACTCACGATCCAGCACTGCCAGCGAGTCTCTTGTGCTGAACACCGCGGCTGCCCTCGACAAAGGCACTTGGTGGCTTGTGGTAGACAGAGGCCAGAGTGCCAATGTGGCAGATGAGCTCCTCCAGCAGTGTGGGTTCAATCAGATCTGTCTCCTCAGAGATCAGGGGCTTCTCAGCCAGAACCACCTCCTTAGCAGCTACAGGGTCAGTGGAGAGCAGACGCCAGTAGATGTAGCCACGGTCCCTGAGGTCTGGGTTATCAGAGTCCTGCATAAAGAAATAGAGATGCAAGAATGAGGAATTATTTAATGGAGCATGTTTAACAACTTCCCAGTGTAAAAGTCTTTTCTGTCATGGCCCAAGTATAAGAGACTGAGCCGTAACCAAAAAATATGAAATACTTTTTATAACAATATATAAAAAAACTGAGTCAATCTTGTCATTTTTATTAACATGAAAATGCATCTGTCCAACACTGCTATTGCACATAAGCAGAGCTACCAGTTTTCTTTTTACTGTACATACAAGTATTACAGTGTATGCAATGCAAGCCTGTAATAAATTCCATTTTTATGAAGCTTATAATGTTCAGTTTTTGTGGACATTCTCTCAGAGGGACCTCTCCTCAACACTATCGTCACTTTTGAAATCACAGCTGTTCGTGGTGGTTTTGCACTAGACCACATCATAAGTGTTTCTTGTACTCTGACATCTTGTTTTACATGCATGATGGAGCACAAAAGAAACCCCACCTCATTTTCATGATAGTATCATTTCTACTCTAGGCTATATAGCACAACATAAGTCCTCAAAGTAGGTTAATTCACAGCAGTACACTCTTCTCTCATTTATGTTATGTAACGGACTAAAACGTGCACATAGTTGCAGGTAAACTGAGCAACTAATACAAAATAGCATATTCTAGATGTATGCTGAACTACACTGAACATTTTACATTTACAGCTGGTTTGATCCACCTTGCATGGACATGAAAAATACAGGCCTAGTTTTATTTAAGCCAAAAACACAATGTTCAAACATGCTGCAGTTAGGTTTTGCTTCTGTAAGGATAAAACCACAAATGCACAAATCTTTATTTAGGCAATAACTGACCTAATGACAGAGTTGGATATAATTTGAGGAGATAATAGTAGACACATTTTAACAATTATGTGGGAAATGTAATAGTAGAATAAGCTTAAACTACTGCAGTCATTACTAAGAAGGTCTAAGGCTGAAATCCACACCGTTTCAATCCAAAATGGCATCCCAACTCTCCAGTGTCCTTTATAATCATTAATAAAGAAATCCATGTCTGACCAGGACAAAATACACAAACTAGAAGAGGAATAACTGGATGAGTAGGTCAGACTATTACACAGCAAACTGAAGATTGTCAAATATCTGCATACAAAGAAGATGGCAGGAAGAGAAACTGTATGTGTTGAACTCTGTGTGTGTGGCTCCCCCCCCATCCCTCACCTGTGTGGCCAGGCTTAGCACCTGCTGCACCAGCTCCTGGGTCTCTGTAGGCTTTTTCAGGAACAACTTGACAATTGCTGTCAGTAGCTGCAGCTGCACCTGAAGGACAAAGTAAACGCATACAGTAATACATTAGAACTGCTCTCATACAATAACTGCATAAAAAGCATTAAATACAATTTTGCCTAAAACTGTAATAAAATGGCAAAGTAGCTCTTAGTGACCTTTTGATGAAACGCTGCTTTGAACCACATTAAACATTTTACTTCTCAGATCTACCAAACAATAACACAAAGGGAACATTTTATGCATACATTTCTTTTTATTCACAAAAAAAATCCACTTATTATAATCAATATAAAGCCTCACCAAGGCAATAATGAATCCATCACTTAGGGGAAGCCACCTAACCAAATAAAGCTTTGTATAAACCTACAAAGAACAGTGGCAGAACACTGTTCAGAGGTAAACACTGGCTTCAGTCCTCTGCACTTGTGTTTGGCATGTCATCTTCATTGTATGTGCTTTACAGCATCTAAGCTGTGGCTTTAATTATTTCCAACAGCAGAAACCAATGAGTGCTATTTACTGTCAGCGCTGACTGAAAATTAGTGACGCTATTACCATTAAAATTAGACTTTTTTTTTATTTTTTTTTATGAAAACCTTCCCTGTGCTCTCCTAAACACACCTGAGTGCTTTCATCATGGAAACCCTCCAAAAAGCTCTCAAGCAGCTCATCAGCATTGTCGATGCGCTCGGCATACTCTCCTACAATCCAGATCATGGCAGCACGTGCCTCTGGCTCATCCAGGGAGTCCAGGTTTTCACAGAGAGTGCCAATCACACTCTCATACCTGGAAACAGTCACACAAAACAACATTACAATCACACAAATGTACATGTATTAGAAGAGACAAAAAAATTAAACAAACAAAAAAGCTAATTGCTAAAATATACATAAAAATACTATTTGGCTTTCTATTTTTTGCCCAACATGAGAGAGAGTGAAAAAAACAACAACAACAACAAAAAAACAAAACAGCCAAACGAGCTGAGAAACTGCTAGCCAACATAATGCATGTCACTGGCTTATAAAACATGGTAGTAAACTACTGCCTATGTTCACATCCAGCATCCAACAGTAGCATTATGTATAAATGTCTACAGTTCTCATCTGCCCAAAATGCTTAATAACAGTTCAATTTAAATAATGCTTCTCTTAGACATGATATGCCAAGGCAGAAAGATTTAGTTGTGACGAAATAATAGAGAAGGCAGAAGTTTCACACTTGTCTAGCTAAAGGTTTGAGCCATGTTGAGCTGGAAGCTTTGCAAAGCCTCTGCCCTTGTAGACTCATCTCCAGGGTGGTGGTGTACAACCATGTGGGAAAGGTTCCCATTTGACATAGACCCACTCTGTTGGATCCACATAAGTAGTTTACGCTGCAGCCGAATCAGCCTGACTTTTGACCAGATGTGATTACGGCAGGGTGTTAAGTGTTGTCAACTACAAACACTATGTTATTGAGGACAAATTTCGTGTCTGCAAACCCTTCTACATGTCTGCTGGGATAATGGACAACTGGAAAAACACTTTTTGTTTGGATAATGAGCTTTACACTTTGCCTGTCCAAAGACCAAGACAACAATTTCAGAGTTAATGAAGCGGAAATGTTGGGGTATCTGCTTGTGAAGTATGTGTGAGTAAGTACTATAACTCTTGAATGTCATTATCAGATAACGATGAAAAGTATGCAATACAGTGACGTATAACTAAAACTGTCTCAGTATGAATGTGCAACCTATAAACTGAGTACCTAGTCAATTTGATTAAGGAAATGTGTATGATACATGCTTGTTGACACTAAACAGTGAACACAAAGTAAGCTTACAAGTGCCCAATTCTCTTGCACATACTATATACACAATTAAGCACTGGCTTTACTTCCAGCATGTTGTGGAACAATCAATACTAAGTCTGCCTAAGTACATGAAGATGTTAAGTTAAAAGACTACATCGATGTACAAGAGAGAACCTACTTGTTGGGGTATTTGCGAAAGATATCCTTGATGACCACAATAGCCTCTTGCACCACATAGTTGACCTTGGTCTGGATGAGGTCTAGCAGGGTGCTAACACAGCGCTCTGCTGATTGCTAATGAAGAGAGGAAAAAAAAAGTCTCCTTATAGGCCTGCACATCATAAACATAGACATATGCATATATGTGAATCTATAACACAGTATGGAATTAGCTTTACTGCTTTTCAAATCCTTAAAACTTGATATTACCAAAGGAATGACTGAGTGACTATGTATTTAACTTAGGCTTTAAAAGTAAACAGCTGCTTCAAACTATGTTTAGATAAATTATGAGAACAAAGTTATGTGTCATGATATATCCTGACAACTATCCAAAAAGTAAACTGTAATAAACCAGTGTATTTATTTAGGCAGCAACACAGAATACTGACATAACAGAGAAACCTTGTGTTCATCATATAAAACACTATAACTAAGCCACACTGATGGCTTTTTAATCAGTGTTGCAATCCAAGTGAGACTAAATAGCAGTATACACAAATTGTTGCTTTATTATGGAGCTGACAGGAGGATCTAAACAGCGGTATTACATTATCTCCACTCACCTCTACTTTGATGGCACAGCGGCCAATGGCTCTGACCGCTTTACGGACAAAGTCCACATCCACCTCTGTGGCATATTCCTTGAGTTCAGCCAGCACCTACAATAAGGCAGTCGAGCATCCGTGTCAATCAGACGATCTTGTTAACAATATCTTTGTTTCTCAAGAGTACTCTAAAGGTGGGCACACACTTAACGCCCAGCTAAAACCTTCTAAGACTGAACAGACCACACTTAATGTCTGTTTCCACCAACTTTCCCAGATTTTTAGTCCTAGACAGTCTGATCAAACTCTGTAGACAACCTCTTAACTGTAACAATTGGAAGCTCTGGCAGCAGATGAACCTGTAAATCACATGAGATAATGCCAGTTCTTGCAAGTCCTCGTAGCAAAATAAATAAGGACACAACCAGCTTGCACTGTTTATATCCATGCTTTACACTTCAATTTGCACAAAAAAATAAAGGCACAGAGTTTGGGCAAGATCCTGGATAGCGAGGCACAGACTACACAGCTATAGAGGGAACGGAAACATGTCGGTCCTGTTGTGGCATGCCTCAGATTTGTAGAAGCCTTCATTCTCCTGCCACAGTTCAGTCAGTTTTTCCTCCAGCTCACTTTCATGCTACAGTCCTTTTATAATCATCATTCTTGAAACTATCTTTTGTTAATTTACCAGTATCTCTCTCTCTCGAGCAAAACATGTCGTCACTGGTCACCCATGTCAGTTGTAAATATGAAACATTGTAAAGAATCTTTATGGGAACAACTGGGAGTGACTGGTTCTTAAGACTTAAGATTAAGTCACATGCTCCACAATTTTATCTGCTGACTGCCAACAATAACTGACCCAGAGTGACTTGGTCCAACTGGGTCCCATCAGTCATCACATCCAAACACCATTCATAAACAGCAAAACAGTCATTAAGTCTGTGTGCACCGTAAGATAAAGCAGTATTACAGCTGTTGGTGCAATACCTGGGCAATGTTGGCTTGAGATGCTAGGCGAATCATAATGTCCAGCTTCTCCAGTTTGACATAGATTGGATCATTGTACTTCACAAAGAAAACCTTCATCTCATGTTTCAGGATCTCTGGCCTAAAACAGGAAGACATTTGTTAACATAATATTTATTATAATTTGTGTGAATCAACTTACACTGTCATACAACAAAAAATAAAGCAAAATGGATCCAACTGTAATATACCATGCTATAGTAAACATAACTTTTATTGGGGAGAGTCTGCTATTTCCAAGGACTAAAGAGTAGTAAAGAAACATTCTTCTCAGGTCATCTCCCAAGACGTACCGTCTCTGTACAATGAGGTTGATGTTTCTAAGGGCCACATATTGCAACTCTGGCTCGGCAGAGAGTAGCGTGACCAGTGGAGGGGCGAGCTTCTTCAGCAGGGTGCCATAGTAGTCCAGGTCTTTGGGCAACATCTCCATGAACTTCATTAAAACTTTAACTGCTGACAACACCACTGCAGAGTTGGCATGGGAGAGCCGCGGGGTCACACGCTCACAGATGCTGTCAGATGTTGATGACATTGGGAGAGAAAGAGCAGAAAATTAAATAGTTTACTGGGAATATGTGCTAATTGGCATGCAGGCAGAGAAAACGCTGATGACACTAGCACTCTTGCTTACCTTTGAGACTCACGATCATCACGAGGTGTGTAATTGGCCAGACAGTCAAGAATGAATATCTGTCCCCATTCTGTACATTCATTTAAAGCTGTCAGCAGCTTGTTGATGGTCTGAGGGTTTAGGTCCAGTAGATTACTGTTGGGATGAGACTCTGCTATCTCAGACAGCGCTGCCACTGCATTTGCTACAACCTAAAGTTGAAGAGTTAACAGATAAACAGAAGCCATCAGCTAAAACAGATATAAAAAAGGTCACTGTACCAACACCATTTTGGCAACATGCTGTACATTTGTGTGGCTGTACAGGACTTATCAGTATAATACAAAGCTATGGCTTGTATCTTATCATCCTGACTCAGAAGCCAGCTAGTCTGAAGGAGTCATACCATAGGGTTAGAGTCAGAGATGAGGTCTTTAAGGGTGTCCAGGAAGCCTTGGTCCTCCACCAACTGGGCGTTTATATCATGGAGCTTTGCTACACACACAGCAGCCGTCTTCCTCACATATGGGTCTTCATCCTTCAGACATTTCCTCAGTGGCTCACAGAGGTACTCTGTGATCTTGTCCACACGAATGCAGCCCATTGTACGAACAGCAAGGGCCCGGATGAGAGGGTTGGGGTCTTCACAGTCCTAGATGTATAGTTCAAAGAGGTCAGAAAATTTACTTCTGCATCATCCACCATTATCTGAGAGACATTAGGATGTACTCTAAGATTTGTTTGCATGAGCATTCCGTAAAGAAATAAATTATAAAAGCTGTAGTTAGAATTATCTGAAAGTCAAACTAATTCAAGAGGGAATTAATGGCTAGTCGCTTTACACAACTACAGAGATGCGTTGCCCAGACCAGTATGTAGGTTCAAATCAGTGAAGAGAATATTTACTCTCCCAATTATAAAGTGCTATACAAAGGTTTATATACCCCTGTATGGAACAATATGAACAAAACCTTAAACCTGCTGTTGCCAAAAGTTGTTCTCAATGGTTAAGATCTAATAAACATTTTAAATATTTACATTTGGCTTATAATTCAAATAAAAATTCAAATTCCTTTCTTAAAATATTTTCAGAAGAGTTAGAATAAAATTTTCATTTCTAAATCTGTTTTCATACAACTGAAGGCTGAACACACTTTCAGAGCACCATACCAAACAGGCTCTAACACCACAAGTTACTGCAGTTGAATTATTAAATGCAAATTGATCATTTTAGAGTTTCTACACACTTGTAAGACTAGGTTTTACCTTCACAAAGGTGTTAACAGCCATGATAGCCATGTCTGGCTGACTCTTGGCATAGTTCATCAGGTAGAGGTAGACCAGTTTTTTCAGTTCCAAGTTGTCTGTCTGCATGCAGTTCACAACATCCGGGAACAGAGCGCTGAAAGAGGGACAAGCTTCTACTTTATTATCGGTCAGGTGATGAGTTGCAGTTTATTATTCCACTTAGGATCTTCTGACATCACTTGCTCTGGCTCACCTGACATCTTTGCCAACTGTCATAGATGCAATGACCTTCTTCACAGCCTCCTTCTTCTTCTCTTTCTTATCACTGTTCAGCTCTGCCTTGAGTTCAAAGATCTCCCCTGAACACAGAGGGAAAGGGAAGCATTCATCATATAATCCATTTGTGATATAGGGGGTACAAAAAGTACTACGCTGCATTTCCATCTTGTCAGAGATATCAACAAACAAATTAATATGTGAATATTCTAACATGCAATGTACATTGTCCCTTGTTTATAAGAACCATGCATAAATACAGAATGTGGACAATGACATCCCCAGCAGCCCCTAATGCTGATGAATGGTGTCAGCTGTCAGGGGTTTATGTGCACATACCACAAGCAACCATCTTGATCAGTGTCATAGTGATTTTTTTTATACAACAGCACAGTAAAACGATGGGGCTAGAGTAAGCCCCCTTGAACTGCATTCTTTCAACTAGCTCACTGTCACTACTGCTTCTTCTACCACTCATTGCTAATATCTTGGTTGTTTTTATTTAATAACAAGCTAGCAAAGTTGTCACCGACTTTGGTGACCAATGACACTTCTAATAGCTGCTGCACCCAATTACTCATTATAAACTGATTTCATCCACACCACCTACTCAAACCCAATGTTCAATCATTGCGAGTGTAACAACACAATATGTATATACAATCTTGTTCTAGCTAAAAATACTAGAAAATAAATGATGGCCTAGGAATTGGCAAAATGTAATTATGTTTTTTTTTCTCCCTCAATGTAGTAAAAAGGCAAATATGAACAGTGAGTGTAGGTACTGAGTAAAATATCCTGTTCTCATCTCATGTGAACTTCTCATGACAGATGACAAAAGGAGTTTATTTTGTCTTTGTTTATCCATTTGTGATGCTTTGTACTAAACTTAAAAAGACAGCTTTAGTTTATGTCAGTGGAGAGTCAATAAATCACCATCAATCTGCACAACTTGCACTATAAAAACATACACTGTCATTACACTGCCAGTTTTGGGCTTAAATTTAAATCTGCATACTTAAGAGTTTCCCAGGCATTGTAAACCATTCATCACTTCCAGTCTCCTTAAGATGTTACCAACAGACTGCACACAACATCGGGCAGATCCACATAAAAAGATACTGAAAGGAACATGCTCTTCTGTTTCAGACAATTCCAAACAAATATATGGGGTCTGTACACTATCACTCATAAGCACCTCATTACAAACAGTTTATGTGGGAACATGCACAGTTCAGCAATGTGTGAGAGGAACCACACAAATACAACAGGAGGCACAGATCTGAGAGCTGAAGCTTGTTATGTGTGCTCTGATTTTCAATAACCAGAGCTGTTATGGAAACAGCATCAATACAAAGCAGGGTAATAGCAGTTTAGGTTAATTTTTTTTTAAACACTGGTTATATTGAATGTTTAACACTATGTAGTGCTGGGAACATAGCAAATTAGTCTTAGATGAAAACACTGGTAAGCTTTAAATTGATTGGGCTAGGTTAAGAATCTGAACAAAGTTCAGGTATCCCTTGGCAAAGGTTTTAGATCTCAGATTTTAGATTCCAGATCCCCCAGCTCTATGCCACAAAATCCACACAAATAATGCATGGATGCTGATGATTGGGAACTTCAAATAAGACATTTTTAACTTGTCCCTCAAGCATTTTACATGTTATATAATCTATCTTAAGAACAACCAATAGTAAGCTGTTATACCTTTCTTGGTGGTGGTGAAATACTTTGAGTCTGTCATCTTGAATCCAAATTGTCGATTCTCCTGCAAAAGACAGAACCAGTGAAAAATAAAAGTTCTTTTCCTGACTGCAAACTTGGAGCTTCACAAGAGCAACAGGAAATAATAGAAGTGCAAACACAGGAAAATAAGAGGAATTCCTGTCTTATCCTCAGCAAAATGCAGTAATCTATCAAATGGGAAACAATGGATTTTGCTAAGAAAAGAAACACTAACATCCCCTCTTTAAACATTAATCTTCTTGGTCAGCATGTATGTGGCCAACAACAACTTTTACTGACCCACCATAAAATGTTTTCCCACAGCATGCAACTCTATGCACTTCCAATTGTTGATCCCCACTCTGGATCGGGCACTTCTCTACACTTTCAGCTCATCTCCTGCTTACCATTTATACTATGTTCAAGTTTAAAGGAATGCTCTTCAGTTTTCTCCATTGATGGAGGAAATAAATCCCAAACTTACTCAATACATTTTCACCCATATTTTTTGTCTTATGGACTGTAAATCACTTTTAAGATATTTAATGTTCTAAATAGGCGTATAAGTAATTTATATGAGGAGCACTACAATGATTAGTGACAAACAGAACATTAATTTGAGACCATTGTATAATCAATGAATTGTTTAAGTCAAATTTTTCTTTTAAAAAGTAAACACTTGCAGCTTTTCTTGTTTACTGTGTAGTAAATGTAACATTGTTGAATTTAGGATGCCAAAATATGGCTGTAAGAAGTCACTGTGGGCTGTATGATACTACAAAAAAAAGTTCATGTCCGTCAGTTATTAACGATGATATGCTATGCCATTAGCGACAATAAAGTGAGGTGACAGTCTTGCAGTATTTTATTAATTTAACGTCGCAGTTTCATTATTCATCAAGCTTCAGGTAACCTAGCTGTCAACTTCACACCGGCTGTTAAAGTTAGCCAAATACGATGCAATAACTGCCGACCAAGCTAGCAAGATGAATAACGTTAGCTGTTTGAGCTACAATTCACGCTGCTACCATATCATGCTAACACCGAAATAATACAGTACTCTTAAATACTTTTCAGCCTACCAATACGAGTAATGAAAATTGGATTACTGTAACTCAAATACTAACTTAGCCACAAAGTTGAGGAAAAGCTCGCTAGCTGACTAGCATCGGGCTACAGTGACGTTAACGTTTAGCATAGCAGGTCCGGTGTGTACAGCTGGAAGCACACTAAAAATGTGTACAGATAACATAAAGTCAGGTCAGCTAGTGCAATTGCCGTTGCCACTCGACCAATTACTCACACATAATTGATTCGCAAATTCCTGCATAGTTGCAAGAGTTACGGCCAGATGAATTAAAGTGGTGCTAAAGGCTAGCTGTCTAAGTGTGCCTATCAGTGTCAGCTAGCGCCTGGCCACTTCTTTAGCTAGCACAGCTGAGACGTGACCTTCTAAGTAGAGGCTTAAGGAAGCCTTTCCCGAGATAGTTAAGCTCTTAATTTGTGGACCTGGTTTAAGACTTACCCAATGAACTTGCGTTTCTTCTGGTGTTAAAATTACACTCCCCCCACATTTAATCTAGAGAACATCCCCAAAAATACCTTACCGTGACAGGCGTTGTAGAAGCTGTGATGGCCTTCGTTCCCTCCCACTTGATGTACTTCCGTCTGTCCACAAAATAAGGTTTTCAAACGGACGAGCAACGTCAGCCGAAGAGGGTTGTTCATAAGGCTGAAGTGTTTCAGCAGGTCTGTCTGTCATTACAGCATTTTTCAGAAAGTGGTTTACAATTTCTTAACAGTAGTACTCTTTGTAACCTATGACAACATACAAATATTATTATATCTCTAATACAGTTACAGAAAGAATAAAGAGGTTCTTTAGGCCTACTTAGTTAAAAATGAACTATTATATTGAGAGATGTTTCTAATATTTTGTCCTGACCTTGTATATCAATTTGCACTCTGTTAAAATTAAATTAGAATTAGAATTAAAGAATTAGAAACACCTATAACACTTACAGCACCATAAGCCATCTAAAACAGTTTTGACAAAAAAAGAACATTATTACCTTCACAAATGTAGAATTTATCATAGGACTGTTGTATTAGACTTAATTAGTTTTAGCTAGGTTATTTTACCAAATAAACTGGTTAAGTGCTAGTAATATCAAAAACTGCACTGCAATTTCTTCTCTGCACACACTCTGAGACAGAGCAGGACTTCTTTTGCTGCATTTTTTAAAGTTTAGACTACAAAATCTGCACTAAGAGATAACCAGATATCAGTCTACTGGACAAATGGGATGATTACACACATAATGTTCAGCTACATCTTATGCAAGGAAGGAAGGAAATTACATTTCAGTTACAAAAAAGTTAGTAAATTACATTATGTATAGAGAATAATATAGTCAATATCCACATTAACATTTGGGCTTCTCTCAAACAGATGCAGAATTTCCTCTAGTTCTCCACTCTGCTGGGACCAAAGCTTTACATAACACATTGATCAGAGCTAATTTATAAACTTCAGAGGAAGATATTTATTACAAGAACAACCTGACAGCATTTTCAACTTAAAAAAAGTGAAATCTTGTAGTATTGCTAGTTTATACATACATATTCCACAATGTCAAGCAATCTGTACATTTAACTGACATTTTTAGTGAAATAACATTAGCAAATAAGAACTTGTCTGGTCATGAACATTCAGATTCTGCTGATTGGAGATCAGAGAAGGAGAGGGGATTTCATGAAATTTGCAAAGATGTGGTGAGAAAGAGTGGATTATGTAAGGACAATCAATCTTTTTGTGACAGACAACCAAAGATGTCACAGTTCACATAATGGGTAGATTTAATACCATTTTACCAAAGCAGAAATGTCTTTAAATAAGACAAAACAATATAACAAATGTATTTTAACAATTTAAAAAACTGTTTATACAAGTAAAACTGATAACCAGCTACGTTTAGGATCAGTGTAGCTTTAACAATACTCGTGTATCAGGAATTATTTGTAGCAGTGTTAAATCAATTTGCTGTATGTGTGAATATTGTCTGTAGGATCATTCCAGTCTTTAAACTGGCAACATTTCTAATGGGTTGTGTCTCTTTACAATAGCCTATATACTGTTGAGAAAACTGAAAAATCTTTAAATGCCCCCACCCATTTGGATTTCCCTTAACACTTAGTCACTTATAGTAGTTGGGACCCAGATCTCACTTGAATCTGCTGACATTTGATTTCATAAATAAATAAATTAGACCAACATCATGCCCCTCTTTCCTCCAACTTTGTACATTTTCTCAAACAGTATGTATTCACAAAGATATACACATTCTTGACTATTAGCCTATTCATTGTGTCAGTGTCCTGCAAAAAGAATTTTTTTGTCAGCTATTTTTTTCACTTTTTACTGACATTTTCTCCTCAGTTTCTGTTGGAACTATTTATAAAAACCACTTTAAAACTTCAAAACCATATGGATGGCCACCATTGTCACTTATGGTCATTTTGGAGATTATGGGGTTTCTGCATTAATGTTTTCACTTTCAAATATATTTCAAATATGGACCACACTTGTTAAATACCCAAAAAACAGAAGCCCTGTAGCTAGAGCCTGGTCTCAAACTATGCAAGAGCTTCACAAGAGAACCTTGATATCTTGTTACAGAATCTATTATTCATGCATGTTGCACACATGCAGACATTCAAGTTAAAATTGTTCTTTGTCTATTAAGTTTCACTTTATCATGTCATTCTTAGCGGCTCTGTTGGCTCTAATCAGCACCAGATGATTAATTCCAAAAGCATGGAGGAAAAGGTACTGTGGCAAGGAAACAGGATCTCTATTGTGAATGAACTGTGAATGAAACCTGTCTTTCTTTAGCCACTAGATGTCATCGTATACTGTGCCACTCCTTTGAAATCAATCTCCAAAGTAGGTTATCTGGCACCTAGTGTTTCAGAACAATTAATAGGGCTATGGGACAATAACTTATATATCTTTATCACAAATTGTAAACCCACATCAAGCATGATTTATCATTTAAATCAGCAATGCTCATTGACTTTTTACACATTCACACTTAAACTCTCCATTTTCTGCTATCAGAAACAGTGATATGGAGCAAAAACATTCAAAAACTAACTTGTGAATACATTTTAAGGCAAAGGGAATTGTCGAGCCATTTCCGACACCAATATTGCATAGGCAGTACAAAACCTAATAGTGAATATGTACATGAAACTACATTTTCAATGCCTTTTTATATACAAAATACCCACATCTCACAGAGAGCACATCAACATGTATTTACACATTCATTCTCCTAAGTTTTTGACTTCTGCACAAGTATATTTACCACTGGATTTCAGAGTGAGGTTTGGTCAGCATTACTGTTTCAGTGACAATGACACAAAGTAATAAAACCTTCACTGCTCCTCAAATGGTTTAGCCTTATTTCACTTGAAAGTTGAAGTTTACCGCATTAAATATAATCTTGAAAACCCGTTACACATTAAGCATTTGAAAAAAACCCAGATTTTATCTGTCTGAACAACAACTGATTAAAATCTGACATATTAATAAAATCAGAGAACTAGAGATGCATACAGAGAAGTGCATGTAATGTTCATATAGTCACAAGAATGATGGAGGTACCTCTGTCTATTACCTATTAGTATTTTGTAAATATACTGAGTATACTGAGTCATATGTGTATGAAGACCACTAATCTGGAGAGAATAAAAATAGCGCAGTCACTATTATGACTAAGCAGAGCTGCTATGGCAAACCACAAGAGGGAGCCAGTTTGTTGACTAAAGGTTTAGTGTTTATAATTTCTACTGAAGAGTTGTGGCTTTAAATCCCTGGCACTTTACCATGCCCTTCAGTGAGGCACATGGCAGCACATGTGCTCTCTCTTTATCTCTCTGTATCAACCATTAGAATTTCACACGTCTTGCAAAAAAACATCATATGATTGGCAAAAGCATCCCACATGCACACATTAAAATTACAATAAAAGCATTATTAAAAACCATTCCTTTGGTAATAAATAATTCCCTTGAGTGCAAAATAAAAACAATCTGAACCCCCTGCAGTTAATCAGGGAAGAAACTGTGAAAAAGAAGGAGTGTTTGACATGCAAAGGAAACACTCTATAGCCCAGTCTTAAGTCAGTTTTTACACAGTACTCAAAGTTCCTGACAACAAACCCCTGTGTCACACCCATCAGTTTTGTGTTACATCCAAGTTTCAGTGTCCAGGCTTCCTGACTGTCCAGGATAGGAGCAGTCTTTGTTGCCCATGGCTGGGGCAAGTGACTGAGGGTGGATCATATCCACAAAGGCTTGCTGCAGGCTCTAACATGTGGCTAGACGACCAGCAGAATGTGAGCTCTGGGGGGACAGCGGTGGGGTGTGGCATGGGTAAAGAGTGTTGTGAGCCTGCAGATCTCTGTAGCTGACTGGGGTAGGGATACGTGAGGGGCTGTTTTCTGGCCTGTTGTCTGTGCGGGGCTTGATCCTGCCTTTGTGCTTAGAGTTAGGGGCTACTTTGTCAGATTTCTTTTGCCCTTTCTTAGTCTGCGGCACTTCTCCATCTGTGTCCCCGTTGGTCAAGGGTGGGGGAGACTCGGAGCGGGATTCGCTCAAGCTGACGCACATGGAAGAGTTTTCACTTGAGGAATCCTGGAAGGAGCAGTCCTCAGAGGGAGGAAGGGGCACAGGTGATGGACAAGCCTCTGGCAGTGGGAGGTCATTACTCCCATCTCCATTTTCCAGGTCACAAGGTAAGTTTGGCTGGAGATTCTCCAGAAGAACATCTCCTTCAGACCCTGTGCCCCAGCCCAGCTGAGCCTGCTGACCTGTCAGCCCCCCTGTAGGAGAACAATCTCCATTCATATTCCTACAATGGAAAGCAGTTTGTGAGGGGATCTGATTTATTAAATTATCCGACTGTGTGTCTCCAAGGCCGGGCAGGGAAGATGGAAGCTCCCTCTCCTCTATGGAGCTAGAGATGGCGGGGAGCTTCTTGAGACCCCCTCCACGCTCCCCCCAGTGTTCAGCCTCTCCTTGACCAAAGTTGTGTGGTCCACCAAAATTGTGTCCATAAAGTATATTTAAGGGGTCATCCAGTGAGAAGTGATGGGGATTAGTTCTCTTAGATTCCCTGAGGTCAGGCAGAGTTCCTGTCTTTGACCCCACATTCACGGAGGAGCTGGAGGAGTTAGAAGAGGAATAAGCAGAGTCAGTAACATTAGGATCGTTGAGTGTTGGCACTGAATATGTCCCAGCTCCCTTCTGTGTTGTTTTTCCAGGAGCTTTACTAGGCACTCTTCTAGCCTGTTGTGTATTGGCCAAAAACTCAGCCTCAAAGCTACGATACAGTTCCTGCTCCTTCTGGGGGTCAAGTATTGGCAACATCTGGAAGCCAAAATCTAATCCTTCCTCCTCAGACTCCTGGTGCTCCAGGCCAGACCAGTTCTTATGGTAGCCTTGTCCGGCAGAGCGAGGGCCTTGTGCAGTTCGAAGGGGGCGAGCAGCATGATGGTGAGAGTTGCGGGGGGATGAGTGTGGTGAACATCGACCTCCTGAGGTGACTGGTGGCAGTAGTCTGGAATTTCCTATGCAGGGTGAGCGAGGGGCAGGAGGTCTGGGAGTAGATATAATCTTCTTGCTGGGGCTGCTGTTGTTATTTTGGACCCCTTTATTAGGTGACTTAGAGCATGAGGATGACCTCTTGGTGAACCTACAACCTAGTCTAGGAGAGGATGGGGGCAGTTGTTTGGCCCGAAGCTCTTCTCCTCTGTCTGAAAGTGAGAGTTGGGGTTCTCTGTGGCAGGGTGAGGGTCCTGGGCTGGCATCACTAGATCGAGTACGGCTAGGTAACTTACTCTGGCTGTGGGAACGTGGAACATGGAGCTTCCTTGGGCCCTCGTTTCCAAGGGAGCGGCCCCTATCTGTTCGTGATGTTCGCATACCATCAGAGGATCCTTGCGGCGGGTTTGGTTTGAGAATTGGACTGAGTGCATGACGTTCCCGAGATTGGCTACGTGCACGGGGCAGCGATGGATGCCCATGCAGTGATGGGGTCTGATTTACCGCTCCAGGCCTCTCGATCATATGTTTCCCCTCCTTGCGATTAACAAGCAGTACCACCTCTTCACCAGCACGTTGTGAGGCCCCACCATGAGAGTACCGTCCCCCTCCTCCTCCCTTAGAGGAGGCTGTAGAGGAGTCACTGTCTCCAGACAGACGTCTTGTCACTGTCTCCTTATTCCTACAATATAGGGAGGAGACAAAGAGTCATGTGTGTTTATAATACCATATGCTTAAAAAAAATCATCCATAACTAGTGTATCCCAATTTGCACTCATTACTCACACAGGTACAGAAGCAACATATTACCTCTGAATCAGCAACAGATTTATTCTAAATATTATCTTGTGAGGATTTCCCAGCCAGCTACTGCTTCACACATATAGTATTTCTGAACTAAGACTCCTAACGTCTCAGAACAGTGGGCAGTGACAGCCAGGGGGATTACAGAGAAGATGAGAAAAACTTGGGGCAGGATTAGAGTTCCCAACACACAGCACTGCTCTTTCTCAACCAGACACCACGTGGCTGTCACACCCCAGGACCATCAGCTTTAACTGTATAATCAGCTCATAGGCCTCACTTACAGGAAGAACAAACCAATAGATTCAATGAGCATAGATCAATAACATGCACATTTATATGGGATATTTAAAGGCTGAGCAGAGGCTGTGTTATTTCTGTGTCCTTACATACAGTGCCTTGCGAAAGTATTCGGCCCCCTTGAACTTTGCGACCTTTTGCCACATTTCAGGCTTCAAACATAAAGATACAAAACTGTAATTTTTTGTGAAGAATCAACAACAAGTGGGACACAATCATGAAGTGGAACGAAATTTATTGGATATTTCAAACTTTTTTAACAAATAAAAAACTGAAAAATTGGGCGTGCAAAATTATTCAGCCCCTTTACTTTCAGTGCAGCAAACTCTCTCCAGAAGTTCAGTGAGGATCTCTGAATGATCCAATGTTGACCTAAATGACTAATGATGATAAATAGAACCCACCTGTGTGTAATCAAGTCTCCGTATAAATGCACCTGCACTGTGATAGTCTCAGAGGTCCGTTTAAAGCGCAAAGAGCATCATGAAGAACAAGGAACACACCAGGAACACACCAGGCAGGTCCGAGATACTGTTGTGGAGAAGTTTAACGCCGGATTTGGATACAAAAAGATTTCCCAAGCTTTAAACATCCCAAGGAGCACTGTGCAAGCAATAATATTGAAATGGAAGGAGTATCAGACCACTGCAAATCTACCAAGACCTGGCCATCCCTCTAAACTTTCAGCTCATACAAGGAGAAGACTGATCAGAGATGCAGCCAAGAGGCCCATGATCACTCTGGATGAACTGCAGAGATCTACAGCGGAGGTGGGAGACTCTGTCCATAGGACAACAATCAGTCGTATACTGCACAAATCTGGCCTTTATGGAAGAGGTGCAAGAAGAAAGCCATTTCTTAAAGATATCCATAAAAAGTGTCATTTAAAGTTTGCCACAAGCCACCTGGGAGACACACCAAACATGTGGAAGAAGGTGCTCTGGTCAGATGAAACCAAAATCGAACTTTTTGGCAACAATGCAAAACGTTATGTTTGGCGTAAAAGCAACACAGCTCATCACCCTGAACACACCATCCCCACTGTCAAACATGGTGGTGGCAGCATCATGGTTTGGGCCTGCTTTTCTTCAGCAGGGACAGGGAAGATGGTTAAAATTGATGGGAAGAGGGATGGAGCCAAATACAGGACCATTCTGGAAGGAAACCTGATGGAGTCTGCAAAAGACCTGAGACTGGGACGGAGATTTGTCTTCCAACAAGACAATGATCCAAAACATAAAGCAAAATCTACAATGGAATGGTTCACAAATAAACATATCCAGGTGTTAGAATGGCCAAGTCAAAGTCCAGACCTGAATCCAATCGAGAATCTGTGGAAAGAACTGAAAACTGCTGTTCACAAACGCTCTCCATCCAACCTCACTGAGCTCAAGCTGTTTTGCAAGGAGGAATGGGCAAAAATTTCAGTCTCTCGATGTGCAAAACTGATAGACATACCCCAAGCGACTTACAGCTGTAATCGCAGCAAAAGGTGGCGCTACAAAGTATTAACTTAAGGGGGCTGAATAATTTTGCACGCCCAATTTTTCAGTTTTTTATTTGTTAAAAAAGTTTGAAATATCCAATAAATTTCGTTCCACTTCATGATTGTGTCCCACTTGTTGTTGATTCTTCACAAAAAAATTACAGTTTTATATCTTTATGTTTGAAGCCTGAAATGTGGCAAAAGGTCGCAAAGTTCAAGGGGGCCGAATACTTTAGCAAGGCACTGTAATTGCATACACCACACACTTCATGATTGTGTCCCACTTGTTGTTGATTCTTCACAAAAAATTACAGCTTTATATCTTTATGTTTGAAGCCTGAAATGTGGCAAAAGGTCGCAAAGTTCAAGGGGGCCGAATACTTTCGCAAGGCACTGTATATAATTTTAAATGTAGATAGTAAAATAGCATTTAGTCTGTTTCTCAACTAGTCATGACAGAGCATATCAGGCAGTTTTACCTCATTTACAGTAACAAAAAGCTTCAAAGCATAAAAAACAGGTAATAAGTTCTTGTCTAGAGTCTATGTATTTAAAGACTGGTCAGTCACACTGCAGTCTTGTGTTTTGAGTTTTAGTGATGAGGATACAGTTTTGTTTTAATTTAGAATACAGCTTGTGCCTTTATTTTATGCTTTATTACACCAGACCTCTAAAGTTATCCTCAGAAATTAGATTTGTATATATTCAGACATGTTCATCTGCCTGCACACAGCCCACCTGTTGACCTACTTCCCCAGTTAGCTGTGAACAGTTGTCTAGGGATAGTTGTCAGATTAGTCTTCATCTTTTCTAGTGCACTTGAAAACCGATGCCCCACCCACAGAGGGTTAATTTGAATGAGCTGTTGCCCTGATGCCAAGTTCGGGCCATTGCTCAATACAGAAATGAGCCACATGTTGGCTAGAGGCCACAATTAAACCACAATTTAGCTCCTAATTATTTTGTCACCTTCATATTCTGACATGCAGCAAAGATATGTGACCAACTAAACATTTTGCCAGCCTCATAAAGGGCATAAGCAGATGTTATTGTCTGTATATCCCATAGAAAGAGCCACATATAATGATGTTAACCTGCCACTATTTTGGCTCTGATTCTTACCAGCCTGCAATCTACCTGGTCACTGATATGTTAATTCACAAGCACACCAGAGAAGATGGAGGTGTGATTTTATTTGTCACGGGCATCATACTGATTCAGACCATCTGTTTGCAATGACAAGAGAAGAAAGACTTGAGCAACAGCTCTCACAGACTTACTCCCCTGATAGACGGTTGACAGTGTAATAACTAAGTGAAGACGATGAGACAGGAGTGTGCAGAAAAGAACATTGAGTAAATATGTTTTGTATGTACCTTGCAATCACTAGGAGGTGCTACAGGGTTGCTGTGTAAGATGATTTATCAGGGCAACCTGAGATTTGAAAAATATGCTCTGGTCTAATCTGTGGTTTCCTGGCATGCGTATTTGTTGTGTGTATGTCCTGCTCTTAATGTCGGACTATCTGTCTGTGGGCACGAAAGATCAAGTAGCATAAATGGTCCTGCCAGGCTTCCTGTGAGAGATTAATTTCTTATCATGGTATAACACGTATCCACACACTTATCCGCACACTTGCATAGACATGTATACTCACCTGAGGGGATTAAAGTGGCGAGCTTCTGAGCGGTCTTGTGGTGGCCGCGGGAGCAGAGCACGCGCTGCACTGGAACTGAGCTCAGTGGGAACGGTAGGGTTCTGAGATCGGGCCGGTCGTGTGGAAGCAGTTGTAGCAGAGGGGGCCTCCTGGGAGCGCCTGTCAGGAGGTTTGTAAGGTGCAATGCCATCATTTCTCCAGTGTGGACCTGGGCTAGTGGAGCGGGAGGAGTGAGCACTCGAGGACTTGCTCTGGGCTCCCTGACCTTGGCCACTGGCTTTAGCCTGGTGATAACGGTGGGCTGTGGAAACAGATTGATAACAAGTGTTTAAAACAAATTTCTAACCAACACCAAGAGACAGCTTGTGGAATTACCAAGCATAAAAACCATTTAGAGGTTTGCAAACAGATTATAGCTAACCACCAAGCTCTTGGATTGCAGCAGCAGCAGATAAAACACTGCTGCTGGTTCACTGAGCCAGAGAGATGGACCCTTGTGAAACAAGCCAATCAGAGAAAAGCTGGTGATCCCTCCATTTAGAATGAACATTTATAGGACACAAAAGGCCCGTTTCTATAATCACTTAATACTGTATGAGCATCAACATGGCCTCTTGCGGTTAGAAATGCAGCACCAATTATGATTTCAGCTAGTGTCAGCTGTCCAGACCAGACTGTCAGTCCTTGACATCACCACTTCAGCAGCAGCCTGGAAAATGACAGACAGTCTCACACACAGCCTAGTTATAGGCATGTATTGCTATGTTGTGGGTGTAAACATTCAGTGGTTATGGCAGATGTCTATTTACTGAGCAACAAAAAGGTTTTGGTTCAGATGAGTTCCTATACAGATACAGTATGTTGTGGGATCAGGTAGTGGAAACTGTGGAGTCAGAGTGACCACACATTTTCTATTACAAGCTTGTATAATTTTCCAGACCTAAATTTCTTGGCTGGATGAAATATAGGTTAGACTTCAGTATGACATAGATTAATTGTTGCAAAAACAACAGTCATACAACAAAAATCAACATAGGTAAAATGACTGCATAAATTGCAGTTACATGTCTGCTAGGACTGGATGACTAACAGTGTTTTTCAGCACTGCTGACCTTCACAGTGTCTGCTCCTCATCTGAACACAGTGCATCAGATGTAAATAATTAGCTTGTAATCTTAAATGTATTATGAATTATGCAATACTGAGACAGAAATGAAGTTGTTTTGCACAGGGCTGATGGGGAATAGGAAGGGAGCTCACCAAAAGCAGCACAGCGGCATGGATCATGCTTGTCCAAATAGTGCTCTAGTGTGTCCCAGCCCCCTCCAACACGCACCATCACATGAGTGCGAAGGACCTGAGGGAGGAAAAGAGAAACCAGTGCATCAATACATGAACATAAAGTAACACATTTATGTAAAAACTGGCTAAATCTTTCATGCACCACCGCTGACAATGAACAAGTCAATAGATATGCAAGTTACACAAGTGGGCCAGCTTGCTGAAAGATGGCCGGCCCTCAGTGTTATGTAACATTTAGAGGCACCCCTGGCTGTGCCCCTGTATCTCCCTCCCCCATAAGTACTCTTTTTCCCACTAACACCCTCAGCTGCTGCCATTATGAGGGCTGTTCATTGCCATGCCAACTCACCATTAAACAGAGTAAGGTAGCATAATAAAGAGTCAGAGCATTGTGAAAGACCTTCTTTTTTTTGCATCTATCTCTTATGCCTTTCAGGTGGATTCCCTCTGCTTTCAGAGGATAGCAGGGTGAATTAGTGTGGTGACAATTCACCCCTGCTGACCTAGCTGCATACACAAGATCAGACCAAAAAGCCACTGTCCCTCCAAACAGAAGCTACCTTCAACAAAGTGCCACATTTGCCTGATGTAACCACCCTGTGGACGGTTCCCCTGCCTTGGGTTGTGTAATGGAGTCTGGCAGCCACATGTTTTAAAGGTTGTAACCATGTGTCTGAGGGCAGGCAAGGCAAAGACATAATGGTGCATGTGTGTGCTGGTGCAGAATGTATATCAATCAAACCACACATGGCACACCTCCTCATCTCTGGGTCCCTGAGCCACAGACACGGCATGTGCACCAAAGTCTGACCCCACCTTCTCTCTTATAAAATCCCTACCAATCCACCACAAGTCTTTTTCATCGGCCTTGCTGCCCTACTACATCAAATCTGTCAAAACAGCCAATCTGCTTATCTCTGTCAGACCTCTGTATAAATTGCTTACTCTCCACTGCTCTGTCCTTATGTCAGTAACAGGTTTACTGTTTGTGTAATGCTGCATAGCTGTCATAAGCAGCAAAAAGCTAGTCTGTATGAGCTTTGTATCATATTTTAGCATCACTGTTATATAAACTTCCACAATAAAAAGATCACAAAGTCCTCTTAGCAGGGCAGGGAGAGCAGGAATACACCCTTTCCAACTCAGCAAACATACTTTGGCTTTGTCCAAGCAATTTACAGAATAGTTCTGTTGTCATTACCGACGTTCTCTGTGACCACATATTTTAGTTTTTGCATAGTGTATAGTATGTATAACAGCATGGCTTCATATCTCTATATAATGAATTCGTTATTGTTTTTGACTGTGGAGGAGGAGTAGCTGCCATGATGATAACAGCTCCTGGGAACCCACATAAACAAATGTCTAATTGCAGTGTGATAGCTACATGATTATAAAGACAAGTGTCAAGGGTGCAGTACTACCTGTGCAGTCCTAATGCCTACACTGGAGTCATATAATAACATAATGACACCATACTGGATGTTACTGATGTTAATGTTAATGAATCTCTGTGTTGTGTGATATGAAATACTGCAACACAAAATAATCATCACAGAGACAGCAGAACGCAACATAACTATCACACTGGACTTATTTTTGGATCTAAACAGAAACAACAGCAACCAGAAACTGAATGGTCAAAACTACAGCATAAACACTTTCTTTTATTGCATTCTACATCACTTGTTTCTATATCCAAGACATTTATTGCCCATTTCATATTGTATACATCATGCTCCAGCACTGCTGGGGACTCTGTTGAGGCTAAATAGATGTTGTGGGACCAGTTTAAGTCTGTGGCTCAGATTTCCCAGCCGCTGAAGGGGCATCATACGCCCAGAGAGAGACCCAGTCCTGGTTTCTATGGCAACAATGAACAGAGAGGCTTTATATTTTGACTTCTTATCATTGAGGGGGCGTGTTAAACCAGTGTCTTGGTAAATCTGGCTGGTGAGCTCCAAAGCTAAGCTCATGGTTCACTTCAGCTGTTGTTCTGACTGAAGTCATCCCCTCCCTTCAAGGAGAGACCTCCCTGGGCGGACAAAGGCACCTTATTAACTCCCCCCATGTTCATATGGCCCATTTGCCCGTTTGCTTTGCTCACTTCAGCCCTCATTCAGCCAGAGATCTTTGTCACAGCCTTGGCAGCTGAATGGGGGCATGTTGGCTTTCAAAACGGCTGCCTGCTTTCTGCCCTCAAAAGAATAAGGGAAGTGTGTTGGGTGCACTTATAGCTGCTTGGACATATGCATAATCATTGTCATCCCCCATTGAAGAATCAGGAGAGGGTGGAGATGAAGAACTAATCTGACAAGTCAGTGGCTCCCAGGCACACATGGCATATTTAAACATGCCTGTCACATTAAAATGGCTGCTCCATCAGACAAATGCAAGATTATATTGATCAAATGCTTCACGATTCATCTTAGGGCCTGTTTTAAAGTTATAATGGGTGGAGCGGAGGTATATTAATATTCCTTTGCATGGCTTAAATATTCATATTTTTACTGTTTGTAATTCTACTATTATCTATTAATCTATAATACTTTCATTTAGACTACGTTGAATTCTTTATGCTTAGCCACATTTGGTGAAAAGAGGCAAAGTGTGGTGAAATGAGTTGCACATACTACATTTTACACTAATGGGCGAAGGATGCTGCATTTTTTAAGAAAGGTTTAGTCCAAATAAAATAAAGCAAACATTTAAGCAATTTGAATGTATCGTGTCTCCCTGTCTGGACAAAGTGGTGCCACTCAAAGAGAAGAAATATTGGCAATATCAATAGCCAGGCAGCCCGCTCCAGTAAATCTAGGCAGCTTGGAAAGTGATCCAAAGAGTCCATTAATCTGGCTATGGTACATTAGAGGTAAGTGAGACCAAATCAATCCTATGTGTCAACCAGCCTTCCTGCTCGGTCCTTTGAGGCCTGATGTGGGTACAGTGTCGGGTCTTAAACTGAAAGAAAGGCTAACAGCCCTGCAGAATCAGGGCACAGCCAAGATAAGGACAAACTCAGGAAATTACCTAAAGCTCTATTTGTGTGTCAGAGGAAAAAAATAGAGTCCTGGGAGTGGACCAGAAGAAGGCACTCTGCACATACTCACAATGCTGTATACACCATAATACAGTTCACCAAGCTTTGATACAGCCAACTGGTTTATCTGTTGCTACTGTAAATAACCTTGTTCTGCTTGAAAAAACATATGACGCCATATATCACCACAGTATGGTTCAATGAAAGTACAGCAGGCCTCACAGTCTTCTGTGCAATGTCTCAGAGTAGGTTACTGTACATACACGTAGCAGAACAAATAAAATAAAATTTAGGGATGATTATGGTCTTCTAAAACTTGTCTCTGTTCCTGCAACTATAATAATCTTAAATTTACAAAAGTTATAGTTGAGTCATGGGAACACAGCAACATCACAACAACGGAGTACAGCAAGACAAGACACGTGTGGTCAGTAAGGCAGACTGTTTTTACTCAGATCAGATTATTCCTGATAGAAAATAAGGCCTAAACTATAATAAACTGGAATGATCCTTTGACCAGTAACTTAACAATAAACTCTTATCTTTGCTGACCTCCAGTTGTTTAATTTCTCACTTTTCTGCAGTTACTGTATGTGCCGGTAGACCCTGTGACATCACTGTTGGATGTGACCAATAGAACGTTAACTGCTGACTAGTTTGATCAATGGGTAATCATTTAAATCATTCATCAAACAAGAATTTTAAACATTTAACAGTTCCAGATCCTTACCTGGGAGGATTTGATGTGCTTCCGTGTCTTACATTATAGTAAATTGAATATATTTAGATTTAGTCTGTTGGTCAGATTAAACAAACCATTTGATAACATCACCATGTGCTTTGTTTTCTGATGTTTTATTAAACAATCAGTTGTTCAAGAAAATAATCAGCAGAATATTTGACATTGAAAACATAATTAGCTGCGACCCTTAGCAAGTAAAACACACCCAGATATTGGTCACAGTGACACATGATGTTTGATGTTAAGGTGAGGGCTCACCCTTATGAAGATCAGTGCACTGGAGTCTCCCACTTTGTACTTCCCCTCCGACACCTTGATCATAGGAAACTGAGCTGGACAGGAACACTGGCCCAGAATCTCACGAACCTGAGGAAAACAAAACAGAACATTTGAATCATCCAAGAGGAGCCTAACAGTGAAACCTTCCTGTTCCTCAGGCCAGTGCTCACTCATGAGATCATGTTTAGTCACATATCTCTAAGTATGACCAGTGGTTCTGAGCAATCTTTGTCAATAACACAATGCCTCTGTTTTATAGTGTGAGAATTGAGCAGGCTAGGCTGCCAGCAGTATATGAGGGTGTTGGTGTGTGTGTGGGAATGTGTGTGTCATCTTCCTGTAAATATTACTGCACCTACAGGATGGTAAAGTGCCCCGCCCTGCTCTTTGACCACATTAAAAGTCCTCCCTCATCTCAGCTCTTAAGAATATTGTTGTAATTGTGCTTACCACAAAGTGTCACCAAAATACAAATGTGGACATGCTAATGACTACCGCCACTCTCTTGTTCTCCAGGTTGTCACATGACAGTGTTTCTGCCTGTGACATGTGGAGAGAAAGAGCTCAGAAACCAGACTGGCGGGGGTGATGATGTCAGCAGGCCTGTAATGCCAGCCGGGTGCCATTGCTGTGGTTGGGGGTGCTTATTAGGCAACTGGAATCAGACACAACTGCAGGGTGGAGCAAGATCCGCCTGAGTTGCACAGGACTTGGCTCTCACACGATTGGACAACTTTGATGTTTTTCTTGGCATTTCTTTCAGACAAAGGCGTGTGTGCACTTGTTGACCAGGATGTAGAGAAAGTAAAGCAGCAAAGTGGACTGAGGAGAGAGGAATAACTGCTTCATAAGTGTGTGTTTAAGGGCAGACTTTATAAAAGAGCAGGCTTGTGTTTTGATATTAAAATTATCAAAGGAAGTGTTAAAGGGAAGTTTCAGGTCATGAGTTCCCACTATTGGCTGTTCAGAGTCCCTTTGATACTGTATACAGGGCCCAGGGGACATAGTGTGCTGGGGTGTGTGCTCAGGCCAAAACACCTACATGTATTCAGAGGATTAAGGAGGCACCTCATTATTTTCTTGAAATTGTACCCTTCTTTCTATTACATGCTAATTAAAGAGGGAGGCATCAGTGCTAAGCCTCTGCATCTCACCTGCCCCTCTGTTCTCCCTCTCAGCTGCCTCTGTCGAGCCTTTGTTCCTTCTGTTTCTCTCTCATCTCCTTTGTGGTCTATCATCCTTTATTTTTACCCTGCACAACTGACCAGACCTACTGTATATTTGACTTTCTTTGTGTTCTACATCTCTTTTTCTGCCTGCACTCCAGCTTTCATTTAGCCAGAAATTGGACAAGCGCTGTTTGGAAAAATCCCAGTCAGTGAGTTAATGGAAAGGTTGCTATGGCTACAGACACATATACACACACACACACACAACCTTAGCCTTCCCTTTTTAACTGTACCGTTAGCCTTTTTTTTTTTTCATTCTTACTATAGTAAAGTGTTTCTCTTTACTTCAAAACACCTCCCCCAAGAGCTGCTCCACTGAGATCACAAGTTTTTCCTCCAGCGGAAAGCTGAAGGGCTCACACACTGTGTTGCATATGAAATACTGAACAAGATACACAGTCAAACTTTGAAGTGTTTTAATTATAACCTAATCCATAGCAGCCTGTGTATTTGAAGTATTTACTCTGTGGAACCAATGACATGCAATGTGTGCATTTCCCATGTCTTCCCTGTGTCAACAATGGGTGCACTCAGACACACTGAAACCAAAACACACGCGCTGTCATACATGTATACACTGTAGATCAGGATACATGAGGAGGAGCTAGAGAAAGTCACGCAGGAAACACGCGGAAGTGGAGCTGGAGCACAGCTAAAAACTGAAGAATGAATTATGGATGCATACTGGTCACACGAGAGATGTTTTCAGCAAGAGCTGCAGATGTTTGAGAAGGAAAGAGAGAAAATGGAAAAGCAACTGAACAACGCCCCTATACTGGGAATCTACTGCATCTATCTTAAGACAGGAATGCAGAGACGTTGCTGCAAGAACAAAGAAGCTGAGAAGCTTTTTTATGATTAAGATACTACTGTAGCATTCCCTTTGTTTTTTACAAGTTGTTTTATGTAGAGAACATAGAGTGTACAGTACACATTCCTTTTATGATCCCACTGCCCAAAACACATCACATCTGCTTAGTCAACAATCTCTTCATTCCTTTCCTTCCTGACCTGCATCTGAAGGGCCATTCAAGGAAGAGATAGGCCGAGACTGAGAACTGAAAAGCCTGGAGATAAAGATGTTTAGGTTTTATTCCCCATTTTCTATAATGATTTGTAACATGCTATACCAAGACTGAAAACCCCAGCTTATCATACATATCATATATCAACAAAGGAATCTTTAAAGTTGTTCTACTACAATAAGTAAGTTTGTTGTCATGTGATTTAAATGTATTGGTTGTTATTATGTGAATACAGAAAATGTTGTTTTAATTTGGTGATTCAGATTTTCAGACTAAGATCCACATTTCATAAGTGGACTCTGGGAAGCTAGACATCAATTTGAATATTTGTCTGTTCTCTGCATGAGTCAACACCTACGTACAACCACGCAGTTTTGCTCTAGTGCTTTCATCAAATATAGGTGTGCTGGCCTGCCGTAACTGGTTCCTTTAATAATCCTTATGCAAAGATAAATTATTGCAAAACTCCAACAATATTAAATTGAATATTGCAACTCACTCCTCAAGGATTTATGCTAGGGTGTTTCCAGGATTTTCACCTCTATGCCTTGGCAGGAATAAGATTGATGGCAAAGTAAACACAGAGCATTCTAGGAGAATTCTTCTCTTAGTTTATCTGAGTACCCTGAGGATCTTCTATCATGACTGGAAACTTCCCAAGATGAAACAACCTCACCATCAGATAAGCACAGAGACAAGAGAACTAGGCAACAGGGGGTGTCGGCAGGATGGGAATTTTTGAGGGGTTATTGCTCCTCCACCCGCAAGTAAGCATTCCTGGAGCCTGTGAACGTACACTGAAGACAGCCACATATCTGAGTCTATCCTCCTATTAAACTGCTGGCCTGACAGCCTGCATAAACAACTGCTCTAGACAACCATGCCACATCTCATGGAACAGCCTCCTTTGCAAAAATTAGTTCTTTAAAACAACCTGGGAGGTGACAAATGACTGAATGACTGATAATTATATTTTTAAATTATGTTCAGCTTGTAGCCTGTGATGATATACATGGAAATACAAGTATTTAGAGGCTGTCAGTGTGTTGGTCCCATGTAAAAACAAAGATGAATGGTTTAGGCTCAGCTATGGTAATAACATATAATTGATCTACTGGCTTTTTTTTTCTTTTTTTTTAGATGAGAACATTGATCCCTCTCCCATGTCTGCATGATAAAACTGCTGGAGCCAGCAGCAGATTAGCATAGTTTAGCACAAAAACATGGGGAAACAGCTAGCCTGGCTCTGTCCCAAGGTAAAAAAAATCTCTAACCATCACCTCTAAAACTCACTAATTAACAGGCTGTTGTATATTGTTTAATTAATACAAAGAACTAAGTGTAAAAATGTCAATTTGCTGTTGTAGAGCATGTTCTGTCCTCGACTCTTCCTTCGCTTAGAGCAGTGACTTCCTGGAGTTTCCACTGTTTAACCAGCAATGGAAAAGGCAAATTGAATTTTTTCTTAAACAAACAAGATATAGTGTATCCAGTACTGAGTTTTAGAGATGCTGGTAGATGTATTTTGTTTCCTTTAGATGGAGCCATCCAAAAATAGGCTCCCCCTGTGTCTAATCTTTACGCTAAGCTAACCAGCTGCTAGCTACAGCTATTGACTGTAACAGATTCGACAGCAATACCAATCTTCTCATCTACTTCTCTGCATGAAAGCAAATAGGCTTATTTCCCAAAATGCTGAATTATTCCTTTAACTGTAATTTCACTAATAACACACTTTTATGTATTTTTATAATATGTTTTGTGCACTTGATCAATGTTAAAAAAACAAACAAACAAACAAAAAAAAACAATCACACTCCGGGGCTCCAAGAAAACCATTCTCTGAAAATCGATGCCTGTCTTCTTGTCACATGACAAACACCCCATCAGGGGCTGAAAGGGTATTGGACATTAAGTGCTGCAAGGTCAATTACTCCATTATTCATGTGCTTGAGTCAAATAGAAATGTAAAGAAATTAAATCATTCAATTTAGGAAGTTAATTTCTAACTCATTTGCCGGTTTGTTTTGATGAGGCTCAGCAACACTTAACACTCTCTTTGTGACAGGTGAGGTTAGAAGAATTAGGACTCTGGCCTTATTCTGACAGCCTCCACCTGAGACCATCTTGAAGAGGCTACAGGCAGGTGCAGACAATAGCCAGAGCACTCACAGAGGTGCATACCTGCTCAGACAGACATTCAATTAAATGTTAAACATGCAAATGATCAGCTGATAGCATCAAACACTACAATAAAGAAATAAAGCGGGCAATGTGCAAAGTGCAAAGCCATGGAAAATAGTGATAAGTGAGCTCTGGTCTGTGCTGTTACTGCGCAAATACCAAACCATAAAAATGAGCGCATGTGACACACTGAAGGATGCCATGCTCTCTCAGCAAAGCGTACAAGTGTGACCCAGTGTAAAGCTTGATGACCTATTTTTCCCTTTCACTCTGCCTACTGTAGCCCTCCCCCCCCCAGGACAGCATCCACTGTTTAACAGTGCGTACAGTAAAGTCACTCTGGGCACACTATCTGTCATCTACTCCCTTTTTTTTTTTTTTTATTCACTGAATGCATGAATTGGACCATATGGTTAACGGCATAGAGTGGACACACAGGCATAATACACACACTTTTTTTTTAATTATCACCCTTCCCCTCTGCTCTACTGGTGTCTCCATCCAAAGACTGAGATGTCAGCCTCTGACTACCCTACTATCAGCAGTGGCATTTTATTTATTTCCTCTCTTCTATGTCACCAAAAAGACAAACGTATTGTTCTGCTCTTTGTTTCATCATATCCAGGGGAGATAGAGGTGGGGGATGGGAATGAGGGCTTACACATATATGAACTAAACATGGGCTGGATGTTGAAGCCTGGGGTGAGAAGAGACATAAGTGAGCAGCAAGAAAGGGGGTGAGTGAAGGAGGTGACAGAGGCTGTGAAGCTCCTGTGGTCTGTTGTTTAGAAGCTCAGCTATAGTACTTTATAGCTGCCTATGCATGCAGTAAACATTAGACTGTGCAATAAGGGTCCAATAAGTGTAATTTTGATTGCTAAATGTACAGGTACTGAATGTGTTTTTACAGCTAAGCCTAAACTGAAAGAAGAAGAAAATCTGTGAAAAGGTCAATGTGTAGGAAGCTAACCATGCTCCTCTGCCTTGGGCTCAGTGCCATGTATTTGAAAATACTGATTCAGTCAGAGTCACTGTCATAATGACAGGAATGAAGAAAAACTTACTGTGAACAGCCAGTTGCTGTCCAGACTACTCCTAAGACAATGCATCTCCAGAAATGGGAAAGAGGAACTGCTGGCTACTTCCTCAACTGCACAGTGGAAAGCTGTCCCACTGCGAGATGAGTAAGAACATCAGACAAATCAGTGGGAGACAGAGTGGTGGTGAGTGTTTACATATGGGTGTGTTGTAACCACACAGGCAGCAGTTTTTTGAAAAGATTAAATCCCTTTTGTATAAAGCAGGTGATTGACATGACAGGGCTGAGTCACTCTGCTGTTACATAAGTGACAAATCATAACTTGTAATATTTGGTAATCCACACTTATTGTGATTACTGAATAGCCAGGCATCCTAATAAGGAGTTTTACGTTATGTGATCACACTCTGTCTGAACATGTTTCTACACTCAGTAGAATAATGATCTGTGATCCTATTATCACTACACTTGTATTGTCTCAACAAGGTCAGTCTGATCATCCAGCTACCCGACAATGTACAGGTGCCAAATGTACTGTACAAATCTTATTAGGATGCCAAACTTTTCAAAATAGTACACCAGGACTTAAAATTCCTTTAATGTGTGATTCTGGATGTTTTAAAAACTAAAAACATAAACAAATATGATCCAGTGCTTTCCTCTTACTGAACAACAGACTGCAACATAAAGTATTTGGTGGTCATGCACACACTGTAGAGAATACATTTTCTATTGACTTCTGATTGGATATGAGCATCTTGGATGGATGGAGAAAATATGAGAACTAAATGGAGGCTGAATATTTGCAGCATTTCAGTCTACACAGGTGTCTGCTGTGCATATATCTGTGGAGGTGAATGGCATGGTAAGTCGCAGACATGCAATTTGGTGTCACAGCTGTGGACAAGTAAACCTAAGCCCTTTAACTTTCTTCCTCACCCTTTCTGACATATACTCAAGTCTACTAGCATTAGATAGGATGTGTCAGTACAAGTTGTCAAAGGTTAGCTTGACTTGGGGTTTCCTCTGTGCTATTTTAATAGAGCAGTCTCTCATCTTAGCACCAATGTGGTTTCATGTTTGAAGAACCTCATGTTGCTGATGTGGCCTGTTTTACATAGAGTAGATGCAGGAAATTTTCTAAGGGCTTACAGGGAAGATGAAGCAGACTTGATTCACCAGACACATGAAAACTGGGAATATCACATCCTAAATCAGTCAAAGACCGTCAAATATGCCTGTCGGGCACTGTACAACAGATGGCACTCTACAATATGTGGTGTGGGATGTGTCAGCGTGAATGACAGAGAAGAAAATACGCTCTGTGCCTTTCCTGGCGAAGGTCAACCAGTTCAACAGGACAAACAACAAGAGCTGATGTTTTGAATTTCACAGGACAGGAAACGTAATAAAACCAAACTGCCAAAATGGACATTCTGAGTAGTGTTCGTAAAGGAGCCGCAGAAGTAGCACACGATTAAAAATTTTCCTCTCTGTTGGCAACACACAACAATCTCTTGTAGAGGGCGAGCTGTCGCTTCTACAAGAATGCAGGAGAAATGTCAGATGACCTGTGACCCTTCAGAGCTCTCCTGTGGGTGAAAGCTAGAATTTAGGTGCCAGATGCACACTGACCCCACAAGTGAACAGGAATCACAGCAAAGTTATGGAATCTATAAGGTGCCTGTCTTCTTCATAACACTGACAACAGTGAACGGTCACACTCATACTGGTCACATTTTCATAGAGGGTGCTTCACTTTTGACACATCTCTGTACTTTCTCCATCTGCTGATTCATACTGTTTATCATCAGATAAAAGACACTGGATGGAATTTATTAAGTCCCAGGCCAGAGGGTGATTAAATCTATTGGAAACTGGATTTCGGCTGGGAGCATGGCATTCTGGCAAACTACCATGTTAAGTGTAAATCTGCTGATGATTAAAGTGGGCAAAACTGAAACTGTAAGAACTTACTCTATAAGGGCTTGCGTGAATCATAAAGAAGTTATGACAGTCAGGCTTGTAGTGGTTTTATCTTTTCACTGGAAACTCACCAACTCATCCAAATTTCGCATGTCACATAAAACTCTCTTCTGCTGCCAGATGAAAGGCTCTGGATCAGGATCATCTTCATCCTCCTCACTCTGTCTGCTCTCCTTACGACTGAGACGCCTGCTGGGCGGCCCCTGCTCTGCTGGCTCCCGTGCATCGCTCCGCAGGCTCTCCTGGTCCCGGATCTCCTCTTCGATCTCCTCTTCCAGCTGAATCAACATGGGAGCCAGCATGCCAAACTTGGACCCGCGTCGCGCCACCTCAAGAAGGCACAGAACAAAATTCTTCTCGTTGCATCTCTCCACCAAGTCGTTAGTCTCGAACATGAGGACGTCCTTGATCCAAAGCTCCTGCCTGCACCAGGTGATGAAATTGGACACATTGTCCCGGGCCACAAACGAGCCGGGGACAACATTACGCGACTGAAAGCCAACATCTTTAGACGGCACCTTCATGGACTGTGCAGCCTCCGGATACTCCAGCTGGAAGTCCTGCGCAGCGCGGTTCACGTTGTTGGCGTGCCGACAGAGGGCACAGCCCGTCTCCAGGCCATCCATAAAGGTATCCACAGTGATATCTAGGTCGTACAGCGTGTTCAGCCATTCTGCCAGATCCTCCTTCATGGCATACAGGTATTCTTCGCTAGATTTAAAGGGCCGGATACTCTTGGAGGCGGCGGACTGGATGTTGCTCTGATCAGCCATGTTGTCGAGCTATGTATCAATAAAGTCTACTTGATCATTCCCGATGGTTTCATTGCACAACAGAGCTCCAAAGCCTCGTCCACAGAATATGGTGATATAACCGTGTTGACGCACCCATGCCGATGTGTATGTGTGGTTTCTCAGCCTGTGTGGAGCTCCTTGAAGCTGGGCTTTGTGTGGTCAGAAGCATATCGGGATGCGGAGCAGCCGTGGCCCATGGATGCGTTTTCCGGATGTCTCTGCGAAACCCGTTTCCTTTAAAAAGCGCATCGCCGGGTCCCGGGGTGGGAATGAAAACGGAGCAGTCCGGAACGCTGACACACACCCATGCCGCGAGCAGTTAATCCAGCTGGTGTCCTCTCACTCACTAGAATCCACGTGTCACCATGTCTGTGCGTCTAAGGCGGTCACTCAAATGAGCTCTTCATCGATGAAATCACGACCCCTGAGCAGCACTGAGTCGGTCGCTCATCCTCCTTGCAAATAGGCTCAGCCCATGTTGCGCCGCCTCTTGCACTGAATATGTTGACCTGCTGTAGCTTAGACCAGCAGGATGACTCCGTAGCACATCCCATTATAAGGACTAAGCACTGGGCAGATGAAGAACTTTTAACCCCATGTTCACCAGCTCATCTTATTTTAGGATAGAGGGCTGTTTTTTTCCACTAGAAGCAGATTATGATGATCAACATCACAGAATACCATAGGCCCACAAATAATTAAACTAACAAATTAAAAATTTTAAGTCTAACCTATACCTAAAAACGAATTCATGGAAAACGAGTAATTGCTTGTTTATATTATATGTATATAACTATAGGCTACGTATAAAACTACGCGCAAACTCATTTGGTGAAGGTGGGGCTAATTTTAACCACTTTAACTAATTGCTGTCTAATTTAGGCCATAAAAAAAATTAACCATTAATCACAGCTATCAGAGTCAAAATGTATAGTATTTCCTTCTGAACATGTAATGATGTAAAAGTGTAAGAATTCATAAAATGTAAATGCTCAAGTAAACTTAAAATGCGTGAATAGCTGATGCTAATGCCCAGCATTTATTTGTGATTCAGGTTTTTGTTGTTGTTGTTGTTGTTTTTAGTTCAGAATGTTGTTGCATGAAGCATTCATGCCGTTTCGTTCAACTTGTGAGAATTTTCAAATATAATTTTAAGATAGTTTTTTCTTCTGTCCTTCAATAATAAAGTATTTGCACAACTTCTTTACCAAATAGCCTAAAGCGATCAGGGGCTTTAATATTTGCTTCTCTGTATCATGAGACAGCAGCTCTGCTTAGGGCACTTTTAGGGGCCCATAGACAATAAGTTAACTTGAGTGTCACACTATATGTGAGGAAAATGTGTTAACCTCCTTCTTCTATAACATCTACAAATATCAAAGAGCAGAGTGAGAATTCAACTCCAAGTGAAAAGCATCATGGACATACAGGTCTATTGTCTGAACATAAGGTTTCAGACATGGGTCAAATTTACATGCAAGAGACTTTTTTTCCTGGTAAGTCAGAATTTGAAGCACATGATAAATAACTGCTGTAATTCTTAAGGGCCCTTCACAAACTATACTGCATCTAAGTTTATCATGATGCTGGTGAAAGTTGGTTTATAGTATCATGACTTTTATTCTGAACATTGTTAGTTCTTATCTCTTCCTCATACATGCGGATATACCTGTAATTTATGTTCAAAAGCTTCTGACTGCACTTTTAACATGCTTTTCCACCATCTCACTTCCCCTTTAAAACCATAAGCTCTCCTCCAATGAAACGGCTCATGTGCTCTTTAATGTGTGATTGTTTGAATTTAAGCAAAGTCCACCTCCAAGAAGGAGGGCTTGGTTTTATTTAAAGAGTGATGTGTCTGTTTAAGAAAGACAGAAAGCAAACGAAAGAAAGAAAGGAAGGGAGGGGGCAGTTGAGAAAAATAGAGAGAGAAGGTGGGGGGTTGATGAGATCATTTTCTCGGCTGGGATGAATCAGCTCTTCTGTCAGTAGAGAAAGAAAGGAAGAATTCAACAGTCTATAAATCCACACGAGTAAAAGGCCACAGCAAATGAGAAGCACTTCAAGATGTCAGCTGTGACTAGGCTGCCCTGAGGGAAAAGTAAAAGAAAGGGACACGATTGCTATATCTCATCAAAATATTGTTTCGTAATGAGCCGTCAGTGATTTATGAGCAACAAAAAGTAGTTCATTCTTGGTTTCTCCCTTCCACAGGGAGGCCAGAGGTCGGGATCAGAAACGGCACAGCAGTCCTGTTCTGAATCATGTTCAAGAGGCCTAATCTTTGTGCTCTGAGAGGAGGTCATGCTGTGTTTTCTGTAGGCAGAAATATGCAGTGTTAACCCAAAAGGTGTATGAAAAGAAAACAGAGATGTGACATGGTCTTAACAGCCATGGTTGACAGATGCTTGTTAATACTGTTTATTTCGTTATATTACACAGCCTTATGTTGGTTTACTGTTCACTTGCCCCTTGCATGGGGATATGTACATGCACATTGAGAACTGATGTACCAGAGTCAAACTCCTTGTATGTCCGACACACCTGGCCAATAAAGCAGACTGAGATGTTAAATATACACCAAGGCTTGACATCTGTGATTAATGACACTTAATGAAACATGAATGCCTTATAAGGAAATAATGCACAATTTAACAAAGAAAGCAATGAAACCCAAACTTGAATAGTACTCTGGCAAGGAGACAAATATTAGAGACATTGGTGGTATCTAAACCAATGTTTTTTGTATTTTACAATTGCATTGCAAAAGAAACAGCAAATTATGGAGGGAATTAAGTACGTCATTACCACATTGTTCCAATTCAACCATAATTAAATCTAAAACATTTTAAGCTCTGTATCCACCTCCTGTGTGGTCAAGTCAGTCACTTCAGCATTGTGTGCACAAGACTACAAAGCTCCAGCATAGCCAATGACTCAGAGCTGCAGCAAGTTTCAGTCTAAGCTGCACCCCCTACTGGCAAGACAAGAAACAGGAGCAGCCATTTAGACATGCTCCATCCACACAGAAAAAAATACAGTAAAAGAAAAATCAAAACAAGGGGAAAAAAAAAAAAAGAAAAAAAAAGCACTGCCCTGTGTCTAAGAAAATGGCAACCAAATGATGCATTCAAAACATATTCAAGTGCTCTTAAGGACATGGTCACACGAATTCAGTAATAATTAGCAAGTCCTTTACTTTGTGTATGGAAACCCAAAGAAAAATGTAGCAACTTTTCTTGAGGCAGTCTTGTGCTAAATGGGTCCTACACTTCAGCCTGCAGGGAGATAACCCGCGAAACATCATGCCAGATCAGAGGAATATGGCTTTAACAAAGACCAAGATTCATCTGAGGCAGAATAAGTAACTGACCAAGTTGGATTAATGTGACGGGCTTAATCATCTCTACAGACAAAAATCAATATGTGGCGCATGAAGCTGCAGTTCCTCTACACTATGTATAACATTTACAACCTTGGACTTTTTCCCTGTTTTAAGAAACAACGAATCACTTTAGATGTGATTAGGAGTATCATTAGGTACATTCTACATTTTCTCGCTCTGGTATTTGAAGCTGTAATTAGCATATTTCCTACCTAACAAACATTCCTTTAAAGCTGCCATCGGACAAAACCCACAGTTGCAACAAAAACTCACTACTGTTGAACTTAAGTTTTCAGGGTTAACAACTCTGAGACTGCATTCATCTGTTATGGCTGATCCTGAATAACTTCATTTTGTAAAGTTGAGTAAAGCCAACAACTTATCAAATTGGTAAAATTTTATTTTCCAAACCTGTCATCATACAATTGACTTAAGGAAAAAATAGGGGTTAACAAATGAAAGTCACATTTTATAATACATCAAAACTAATCTGCATATTAAAAAAAACATGCACAATACAACATGCAGCAAAACTGTGAGTACACTAAAATGGAAAAAAGGAAAGCTGAATGAGTTGAATGAAACTGCACAGGATGTTTGGAAAGCAGTTCTATAACCATTGAAATATGGAATCATAAATTAAAAATTCTCATCTTAAAAAATGAATTTCCACAAGGAACAGTCTTTATGTTCCATTTCAGTAGGGTCGGTCTCTACGTTCCTGGCGATGGTCCCTGTGAAACAACAAAGACGACAAAAGTAGTAAATGACAAATCTTTGTAATGCCACATCTTTTCACACATCACTGACAACACTTCTGGTCACACATGGCTACGTGTTTAAATGCCATCTAGATGTGATGTACTGTATATTGTAATGTATTACAATTCTAGTGAGCAGTTTTAGAATGACAATGGAGTAACAGTTTGAGTGTTAAGCTTACCTCATATCCATCTTACCACCCGGTGGACCCATTCCTCTTCCACCTCTGCCACCCATCCGGTCCATGGGTGGTCCTCCACGGCCGGCCCCACGGAACCCTCCCCTATCCATTCCACCACGCCCTCTGAATCCACCACGGTCTCCTCCCCAGCCTCCACGGAAACCTCCAGGACCACCTGGGCCTCCAGCTCCCGCCGGTCCGCCACGGTCCATGCCTCTGCCTCCACGCATTCCCATTCCACCCCTGCCCCGGTCACCGCCAGAGGGAAAGGGAGGGCCACCGCCTAATCCTTCTGGTTTAGGAGCTTTGCACTGGTTACATTCCATTCTCCAAGCAAAGTTCTGGTTGCCGCAACCACTGGGAATGCACACCATTAAAAATTACAAATAAATGTTTGATATAAATTGTCATTCAAGAAAACGCTGGGCTACAGAGTAATACATACGGGTTAGGACACTCCCAGTCCCCAGCTCTCTGCTGCATGTTGCCTCCTGTGGGTCCACCTCTGCCCATACCACGTGGACCGCCTCGTGGACCGAACCCACCACGGTCTCCTCCACGGCCCATCATGCCTTTTAAGGTAAAAATATAGCAGCACTTTATAATCACTGTATCACATTTTCCCCCTCATTACTATTAGGCTTTTTGAGCAATATCACAGGAAAGACAGGTGGTTTTATGTTTTGGGCATCTAATAGAGTGCAGGAGAGTGTGAACACGCTCTTAAATAATTCAGCATTAATAAGTACTGTTAACATTTACCTCCACGACCCATCATGCCGTCTCGCATGGGCATACCACCTCTCATTCCACCCATCATGGGCTTTCGGCGTGCCATGGATACCTTGAGCCTTCGGCCCTGGAACTCCTTCCCTACAATTAAAGATCAACAATTTATAGTCTAATGCATTTGACAGGTGCTTTGAGATTTCCATCTTTCTACACATGATTCTCTTTAGGTCTGATGTGCACAATAAAACATACCATCAAAATGCTCCACAGCTGCTTTAGCACAGATTGGCTCCTCGTAGGACAGGGTTGCATCACCCTTGGGCTTTCCTGTGTCCTTGTCTGTGTATATGTTAATGGCAGGCTGGCCAAGTCTGCGGTTCATCTGGACACAGAATTCATTTTTGAGTTGTCATATAAGTTTTGCTTACACCAATATTCAGAGTGAAGAGCTGTTCTTACTCTAATTGGGCCAACATGTTTAAAGAACTCAGCCATTTCCTCCAGGTTAGCCTTCTCAGTCAACCCGGTGATGTAGATTGTACTATTCTCAGAGTCATCCTGCTCTTCAGGGCGTCCTGGAGAGATGATACTGAATATCCAGTCAAGCCGCAAATTTTCTTATTACTTCAAGCATATATGGAAACACCGTTAGGCATCGATAAGTCTATTGAGATCCACTCACCCACATCACGCTCGTCGCCAGCCATAGGTCCTGTAGTCCATCAGTTGAAAGGAAGAGAAAGGGTGAGAAGAGTCAGTGTGTGCAAATGAAGTTGAGTGCACATGAGTACTACAACAGATAATCCAGATACTCCCTTATAGACACAGTCAGCCATACTGGGAAGTTGAAAATGGCACCTTACGGTACATCGCAATTCCCTCAAGTGATGTAATGAATTCAAAATAGAACACCTCAGACCCTTTGGCAAGTAATTCTGTGCCATATGAAAAGCCTAAGAGCAGTGAGCAGTCCTCAAAAAAACCCAGGAATTCAGCTCATGAAATTTGTTAAAGGAGTAACACATTCCAGTGTAAATTTGTCATTAACCTGTCAAAAAGTCATTGTCAAACCATAAGCAGTGACTGAATTATACCATGTACCCCAGAGAAAATGGCCTCAGGCATTGACAAAAATTTCCCCCAATATTTTCAAATGTTCATGTAAATAAATTTTGCATACCACAATGTAAGGCATTAATACTCTGAGCAAATTTGCTTTAAAAGTTTAAGGCTTTGAAAGGACTAACCAGTGTAATACTCGTTAACTTACCACCAGGCTTACTGAAGCCACCTCTGTCTCCAGCGCCGCTATGGGGGAATAAATGGAGATATGAAGGCGATTTCCTTTTAACAGCCACTTCCATGGCTCGAACAAAGTGGCTTGATTGAGGGAGTAATCAAAACATTCTAACTAGCCCAACAGCACTAAAAAAAAAAAAAAAAAGAGAAGAAACAGAATAAAAGTAAAACAAGAAAATCGTGGGGATATGTGTATTAGCTATGTACTATCCCTTAGCTAGCTGAGTACAACTTCAGTGACAGTTTACACTAGTGGATACATTTGTGTAAAATACTTACGACTAACATTTTTACAGCCTTTGAAAATGTGACAAAACCCAAATATTGCTTACAGGAAGAAATATTTCAGATGCATTGATGGCATACATAGTTGTACCCCAAAACAAGCCACTAACCTAACATCATTTGTTCTAACAAAATGACAGCTGAATGAGATGTACAAAAAGAATGCATCTGAAATTTTACAACATGATCAGGTAATAAAATAAGAATACACAATTATAAATTGACAGACAAAATCAACACCAAAAAGAAAATTTTACAGTGTTTACCAGTGTTATGTTAAATTAAGAACAAAGACTTGGTCAACTAATACACCCATCATGCTTATAAAAGAACCACCATCCTCAGTTCTTGATAAAAGGCAGACCCCGAATCTTTAAGCTCCCTCTTGCTGCTTAAGCTGGCGGCTCTGTACTGAGTACAGATACGTTTTTAGAGAAAAGATGCTTTAAAATGGCTCTCACTGTTACCTGTACGGTATAAATGTGACAAAGCATGTTAAAAAAAAGAATGCGATCAAACATTTGTATTCCAAACCACAAAAGCAATTTAAAACATTTCAAATGACACAATGTGCCCCAGCCCCCCACCTCCCCCCCACACACAAATATACCTGTGCAAAGCTAACGTATGCTAAAATGAAAAATAAAAAAAAAAAAATTATATTTATATATTTGAATTTATTATTTAGGGCCGTATTTCTATTTATGCAGTTTTTTTTTTGTTTGTTTGTTTTAAACCCTACATGGTAACAAATTGCAGAGTTGCTCGAGTCCCATACTAGATAAAATTCATTGAAACATCTAAAAACTGCATTTCTGTGTGTATGTGTATTAAAACCATCATTTTGAAAGGTTTACACTGGTGACCCACAAAAGATGAAACTGCTGGCAAAAAAAAACTGTACATCTTTAAAAACATATCGTGAAATAAGAACTGATAATTAATACCATTTCTGACCAAAGCTGTTCTCTAAAGGTTTTTGTAAAAAGATCTCACCAAAACGAAGCCCGATAAATGAAAACGAACCATTGTAAGATGCACAATGACGAGTGCCTCCGTAATAGTTGACATATATGCTGATTCAGCAATGTTGTTATTCATCTTGTCAGATTTCACTTTCACAGTGCTGATAACCAGCCTAAACCAAAACAAATGTACAGTACAATCTCTGATCACCTTAATACCCCTGGCCTCTCTCTTGATAACCATTTTCAATTCCTTTTCAGCAAAGCTTAATATCAGTTCATCTGATTTGGGGTTAGGTCGAACCATTTCTGGCTACAGAAAACAGTGTGCATTAACAGGAAGAATTGTTCAAATGTCCAATCTGTATTGACAACAAATTTGACTGGAACTTTTAAGGGTACCAGAGTAACCATATTAAGGATCAGCACCATTGAGCTCTACGTTAAATATCACGTGAGATGCACATCTACAGAAGACGTACATTATACCAAATATAATGCCCTGAATGCCCGTGTTTGTAACCAGGCTAAGACTGAACCATAAAAAATCATCTAGCCCATAAAAATACCTAGAGCACAGCTAAAGTTAGTGACCAGTCTTAAAAATAAATCATGTTTTCCCATGTCTCGAAGGGGTGTGACACCACAAATACTGCCAGTACATGATGGCAGATAAAAACACCGAGGGTATTAGGCAATTTAGTTATCATTTATATTAAATTTACTCTTAATACGTTTCCCCCATAAAGTTTAGAATTTTCACTGATGAATTTTAGCTTGGATGGATATTGAAACACTGACCACAAAAGACATTCATGAGAGTCAAAACTTTCAGTACTGAGGACAGTGACAAATTTATTTTTGATGATCAATGTTGGGAGCTACAAGCAGAAAAGTGACGGAGAAACCTGAGAAAAGAGACAGTCCCTTATTTTCTTCATCACTCCGTAGTAATGAAATTTATTAGAGAAGCTTCATAATACCATTGTCTGCTATTTTTCTGACATTTTCTTTGGTGTATGGCCTCGAGCCAATATAGCCAGTGACAGTCTTGGAAAAACCAATCACAAACTGAAAACACCAGTGAACTCATTTTTAAATAAAAAGGGAAACAAACATGTCAAGAGAAAATGCAGACCCAGATACTGCATTTAGCACAAGCGTATTTAAAATGCAACAGAACGTACTGCCTGTACAGTACAGTGTCTTTATGAATGGTTTAAAAATCAGGGTTATGTTGTAAGCTCTTGCAGGGGGACACTAAATTTTGAGGACTCCTATATCACAATTGCTAAAATTCTGCAGAGTTTATTCAACTTCTAATTGCCTCCTTGTTGCATCAACTGTAAGCATGTCACCCACAGGGAATGATGCACCACAGTGAACAACTGATTTTAAAAAGCTTGTTGCTGAGACAGCGTTTTAACCCTCCTTAATGAACCCCTTATAATTTTGATAACATGTAGATGGTGTTCTTGCAATTTGATTCTATCATATTCTCACTCTCCAGTCATGAAATACGCAACTCAGTTATCCTAAAACTATTTGACATTGGTTCAAGGTAAAATGGTATTCTAAGATATACGCTATTAAGCCTAAATGTTTATGCACAGGTCTCTGATCAAAATTATCTTAGATAAAAAAGAAAGAAAAACATTTTCTTACCTTTGGCCAAATGAGGCAGGGCTGAAAGAAACTAAGGATAGCTACAATTGTTGCCAATCTTGCATGTACTCCACCTTCCATCATGAGGCATTGTTTATCAGCACTGACTACTGATAAATCATGAGTTATATTATTTTATAAGAGAATATGGTTTTATAAACTACAGGTACATTACTGGATCATCCCAATTTTATCTGGTGGTGATTCGTCTCAGCCCTGCCCCAAATGGCCACGGCACCTGTAGAGTAAAAATGTACATGAGGTTAAATGCTAAGGAAGGACTTACCCCATGCCACGGCCCATGCCTCCACGACCCCGATGCATCATTCCACCTCGATCAAAGCCATCCCTGCCAGGGCCCCTGCTATCCCCTCCCCCTGGGTACCTTCCAGACTCAGAGCCAGAGTAACCAGAACCTCCAACCTGGCCATCCTGTCTGTAATTACCTACAAAAGAAGAACACAAATGCAACACATAACCATAAAGGTATGTTCACAATAGCATTAAACTCAACTATGTAGATTAGAAAACAGCATTTTAGCAAGGACAAAAGTGAAGCTTACTGTAATGGTTGGACTGGCTGTAACTGGGTGGTCCACCTTGCTGACCATACTGGCTGGCTGAAGGCTGCCCATAGGAACCAGCACCCTGAGGAGGGTATGCAGGAGGAGCCTGTTGCTGCTGCTGGGTTTGTGCCTGGTAGCCCTGCTGCTGGCCATAGCTTGCCTGCTGGGCCTGGTAACCAGGCTGTTGCTGGCCATATCCTGCTGGCTGGGAGTAGCTGCTTTGACTGTAACTGGCCGGCTGGCTGTTGGCACTGTAACTGAGAGACAGAGCAAACCAATAAATGGATAGTAAGTAATTAGTTAAAAAAAAAAAAGTTCTTTTATAATTCACTTATGCTCCTAGCCTAAAAGTACATGCCTCTGGGGTGCAGTGGGAGCAGCCTGTTGGCCATAACCAGGGTAGGCAGACTGGGCAGTATACCCTGGCTGAGAACTGTAGGACTGGGAAGCAGCCGGAGCAGCAGCAGCAGCAGCAGCAGGAGTACTGTCGTAACCACTGGTTCCATATGCCTGGGCTGACTGTGAGTAGCTATGAGTGGTAGACTGGGCAGTAGGGTAACCAGCTGCAGAAAACATGACGACAAAACATTGTGGGTTTTTTTTTTTTTTTATGCAAGTGGACATGGACACTGATAAAGAAACTTTAGTGAAGTGCATCATTTCAATTCAAAGTGTCAAATTAAGAAAACCACAACCGATATCTGAAGCTTCAAATATCACTGATGATAGTCCTTCATGAAGTACTTCATTAAATTAAGAGTTCTGAAGCTAAACTGGGTAGATTATGCAATACAAGAGAATCATTGAGAAATATGTTAACTTTATATCTAGACTTTTTGGGACACATTATTTTACTGTCATATAATGCATAATAACATTACTTTTAGTGAAGCACTTCTGAACAAGGGTACTGCAGATTTAACAACACAGACTTCATGGACTTAAAAGCACACTACACTAAAACTGCTGAAATCAGCCAGATATTGCAGTACTTTGTCCCCAGTCTTTAAAGGGCCACTCTAAGTTTTAAAAGACACAAAGCCTTGGTGGCATTTATTTTTGAATAGCACTTCACAACAACCAACAGACGGATCCAAGTAACTCACATCTAAAAAATAAACTATATAAACACAACAAATAAAAACACAAAGAACAAGTGACAAAGCATACGTGTTCAACTGGGGGAACTATAAACCAGTTTAAATAAACAAGTTCTTAATTCAGATTTTTTTTTTTTTTTTTTTTTTTTTTACACCTAGTTTTTGGGATTTCTAATAAGCCTCGACTAGATGACCTAAGTGCTCTGGGGTGTTTGCGGGTGGTTAAGAGCTAGATGAAATAAGAAGGGGTGAGACAGTTTAAAGCCTTAAAAACAAACAATTTTAAAATTGATCCAAAAACAAAGAGCCAATGAATGGAATATAAAATAGGAGTGATGTTGTCTTGGCTTGACATGTGAGTTAGCAGCTCATAGGCAGATAAAAATATCATCTGTGTAGCAGTGATAGACGAGATTGTGCTTCTCTGCTATTGACCCTAAAAAAAACTGGGCCAGGAATTGAAAAACTCCTGCTAGCTAAATAGGACTTGAACCAATTGAGAGGTGTGCCCTGACTACCCTGAGCAAGGCGAGAAATTAGGACAGCATAATCCAGTGTCAAAGGCTGCAGTAAGGCCCACAAGAACCAGTTAAAAAAAATAAATAAATAAAAAGATTTTTGTGACGTGGCTCATTTAGTAGTGTTTGACCCCGCCAGATCTCCAACACATCAAAATAACTCAAACGTCCTGTTTTAATCACCAACCTGATGCTGGCTGTCCATAAGAGGACCCATACTGTTGCTGCTGTTGAGGGTAGGCCCCAGCAGCAGCAGGTGCTGCCTGGGTATAACTGCTGTCAGCAGCAGGTTGGGCATATGATCCATAATTCTGTTGACCATAGCTCTGCTGGGGGGAAAAAAAGTCACACTTTAATGTTTTCCCAACTAGTAAGTTACCTTTTTCTGGTCATCAGTAATGTCTGGATTAAAGACCTAAATCAACTTTCCATTGCTAGTTCACCCCTCTTAAATGTTGCAAGCTCACTATGTATTCCAATTTAGCACCATACATTTGAACAAACACGTACAATCTTTTAATATATTCAGTTAAAATCTAAGTTCTCAGATCCAGCACAAATCATTTCACAATTAAAAAACTACCTCCATGTTAAATCTCACCTGTGCAGACTGACCATAACTCTGTGAGGGCTGGGCAGCATATGAGGCATACCTGTAAATACAAATCAAAATTTTAACTACCAGAATATATAGGGTCCATTTTAGACCCAAACACATTACGCACTTTTTAAAAAAAAGAGTGTTAATCAGGGTTAGATTTATGAAATAGTAATACTTCATAGCTTTATTTGTTTTTCTCAAGTGGCATTTATTTACTTTATTCACAAGAGTTCACAAACCTAAATGATTGGCAATGTTTTTTTTATTCAAATTCTTAAACGGAAAAGTAGCTAACAAAACAGTCGGATAGTAAAATGCAAAATATTTCACTCTGAAATGTAGTATAAAGTGCCAAAAAACGTAAATACTCAATTATTTACTCATGTTGAAAGCTCATTAAAAAAAAAAAAAAAAAGTTATGTTCAATCGCGTTAGTAATTGAGTTAATTGAATACTCTTACCCCTGCTGAGCACTGGTCTGGCTGTAGGAGCTGTAATCTGTAACAAAACAGGTAAAAAGTTTAGTTATTTTACCCTGAGAAAACGACGGAACGCTGATGTTAGAACAACACATTGTTTGCGCGCCAGGACCACGCTACGCTTAGCCGCGGTTAGGTCGCCATTGAACCATCCCAAATCAATTGAGCCGGTTATTAAACATCACAATACCTCAAAGCGAAATGTGTGTAGAAATTACTGGCATATAAATTTAATAAACAACTCTGGCAAAAATAGGTCATCTGGCGTCCATTGTCAACCTCACTATTCCGAAGTTATCTGGTAAAAATGCCGCAATGACTTGAGGCCTAGTGCATAACAGGCGTTTGCGAATGGTTATCGATATTCGATGAAATATAACGCAAAAAGGTAGATTATGTCAACATAAACTGTTGAAAAACAAAAACATCCACTTAATAATATAAATTAAATAACATTAAAAAAAGAACTCGGTATAAAAAAATTGGCAATTCTTAACTCACCCGGAGCAGTCGCCATTTTAGCGAGCGTATGTGAAACTGGACAGAGATGGCTATGTGCGAGGTGTACTCCCCACAGCAACCACAAACTCTCGCGAGATATGTCGTCGTCTTCTTCTATTGAAGTTTATTGGTGGTTGACAAACAACAAATTACTGCATTGCATAACCAACTGGTAAGAAGTGTGATTCAAAAGCAATTGGCCAAAAGGCTGGTCTCTCGCAAGATATAAATCTTCTCTCCCTTTTTGTTTTGAACTTTATTGAAACAATCATTTAAACACTACAGTACAACACACAAAATTCATAAAATACTGTGAAATTACAAAAAAATTAAGGTTGACGGTTTCAAAACCTAAAATTCAATGTAAATAAAGCACAAGAAATTAAAAGCAACAAAAGAGGAAAAGTAATTCAGTACACAAAAATAAACAAAACTAAACATCAAAATCCAATTACAAAACAAAAATAAATATAAAAGTACAAAAATTAAATTAAACAATATCATATGAAAAAAGTAAACAAAAAAATAATGAGCCAAGCATGAGATATATAGATAAACAAATGTCAGAACAACAAGCTAAAAATAAAGACACACATGCTAATAGGGGTTTTATTTTATTTTTAAATCAAATACCGGAAGATAGTAATACCTTATTAAAACTGACACTGGTTGCAAGAATTGTGTATTTACTGCATGTATGCGTGATGTTTGGTGTTATAGAGTGAAATGTGTGAACACAGCGGAATGGCTCTGATATTGTATGGAAAACATGGCACCCATTTTCTCCAAAGAAAGTTGTGAGGTACAGGTCCACAACCCCGACACACATTTATAAATTTTTTTGCTTCATTATTATCCCCATAGTTACTAGGTAAACATCTGACTGGCTTATGTCAGCACTGTCAGACTGTGGAATCAGTAGCTCATGTATGTCAGTGTCAAAAGTATGCAACTGCAAGAGAACCATCAGAGAGACATTTTAGAAATCAAGGAGTTGAAGAAATCAACATGAACATGTTTTAGCTTATTTAAAAGAAACTGGATTAATTATTAGAATATATATTGTTTGTGTTTTTGTTTTTTT